>NW_016107399.1:1703696-1791131 GCF_001604975.1 Cebus imitator | reverse complement strand
AAAAAAAAAAAAAAAAGAAAAGAGTGATGCTCAACCTTAGATTTATACTAGAATCATCTGAGGAACTTGGAAGTATATTCTTGTTATTGGTATAAAATAGCCCCAGGTATTACAATTTTTTTTTTTCCAGGTGATTCCAATGTTCAGTCAAGGCCAAGTAGCCATGATCGGGAGGCCTGACAAGCAAGGATGATGATGTGAAGCTCCATCTGTGACCATGGCTCCTGAACACTTAACACACACCCACTCATAAAGGTTCATGGATGACAAATGGAGAGAATGCACAATGCTATAAAAACAACAAATGTTTAAACTGAACTAAGCTTGATCAATATCTTCCACTTTTGTGCCCTTTGATAACTTCAACAAGCTAAATGCTCTGGGGTCCAGCTGGTTCACTCACTTTTGTCTGTTGCTGTCCAATGCTAGAGTTAATACGTGGTCAAAACAAGCGTGAATAAAGCACAGAAACAGGAGTTAAGGGAGACAGGCTATAGTCCTAGCTTAACAATTGACTTGCTAGCCTGATGAGCAGAAACACCCCTAGCCACCCACTGTGGTCATGGAAGCATGGCAACAGTCTCCTCCATGGTCAGCAGTGCCAATTCATCTCAAGGAGTTGGTGACGTGTGCTTGGGACTTATTTTTTTTGCTTTGGTGTGTCCCTGCCCCCAGTTTCATCCTATTGCCATAAACCTAACCTCAGTTTCTTTGCCTAGCCCATGTGGACTTGTGTTTTAGTTCTAATTTCAGTTTTGCTCCAGATTCTGCCTTTCAGGTTTCCCCGGCTCCACAATGCAATCCCATTCCCCCCACAGCCCAGCCTTTTAGAATCCCTCCCATCCCCATTTCATGCTCCTCATACCCAGGCCCTCCCTGAGTTTGTCCCACTAGGCCACCACTTTTCCAAGACATCTAGGCATCACTGGAGAAAACATAGTACAGAAAGAAAACGGATCGGCTTGGTGTTAAATTTGAATCTTTGCTCTGGTACTTACTAGCTCAGTGAACTTTTTTTTTTTTTTTTTTAAACACTGGGACCTCTCTTGCGCATGATATTTACTTTTTTAGGTATATCATAGGGATTAAATTTGGTAATGCATGCAAAATATGTGTCCATATAATATAGGCACTGTCCCATTATCAGTGTATTGCTTTTTAGTTTTAAATCTAAACTTCATTGCCTGCTCTGTAAAAAATGGAGATGTGTCCTTTAAATATTTCTCCTTTGCTGACAGGCACAATGTCTAACTTTGTCAGTAGAGGATGCTAGAAGGACACTGATAGAGGATGGAGTTTTCTTTCCTGGTTCCTTTGTGCTTTCTTGCCAATGTCCTGCAGCACTTGCAACTTCCACAGCACTCCACTCCTGCAGTGAAAGTGTCTTCCCCAGGGCAGGGTTCCTGCTGCATGCACAGCCTCCCCAGCACCTAGCTTCCACAGGGCACACAGTCCCTAGAGCCTGCAGCCCAGGCAGCTTCTCCAGTGCCTGGCTCCTGCAGTGTCAGTGACCCAAATGCCTGGCTTCTGCAGCAGGTCCACAGTCCAGCAGCTTACCCGCTTCAGCCCCTTAGGTGTCTCTGCAATGAGTGTATTGGCAAGGAACCTCCTCATTATAACATTCCCTAGCTGATCCATTATGGGATTGTTCAGCAAGTTCTTAGGTACAGAACCTAACTGGTGACAACTTCCCCTAGCACCCCAGGGGATGAATTCCTAGCAAAGTCCACCTGTTTGACACCTTAGCGAACTTTTTATTAACTAGTGAGCCACAGCTGTGCCTCTCTGGATCTCAGCTTGGAGGGGAGAAAGGAGTCCTTCCGGAACACTACATCAATTCTGAAGGTAGTGACTGCTCTTTTCATCTGCTACCCTATATTCTTCAGACATCTCTTTACCTCTTATTTGCCAATCTCATCTTCTGTTATAGTTAATTCTTTATATTACATTTTCTTTGTTTGTGTCATTGTGTGGTTTTTATCTTCTGGTTGGACCCTGACTAATACAGACGTCTAATTCATATTAAGTGAGCCTGAGACTAAAGAGATTGGCCTAGATAATCTATTATATATTATTTCTCTTCTAGTTCTAAGTCTTCTTTTTTTTTTTGAGATGGAGTCTCACTCTGTTGCCCAGGCTGGAGTGCAGTGGCCCAATCTCAGCTCACTGCAACCTCTGCCTTTCGGGTTCAAGCTATTCTCCTGCCTCCATCTCTCAAGTAGCTGAGACTATAGATGTGCACAACCAAGCCTGGAAAATTTTTGCATTTTTAGTAGAGATGAGGTTTCACCATATTGGCCAGGTTGGTCTCGAACTCCTGGCCTTGTTATCCGCCCGCCTTGGTCTCCCAAAGTGCTGGGATTATAGGTGTGAGCCACTGCGCCCAGCCTCAAGTTTTAAGTCTTTAAAAAAATTCACTTTCACAACTCGTGCTACTTCTCATGATAATAAAAAGTATAATGCATAAGTTATAAATTAATACCTGAAGACAAAACAACACAGGCCCTGACATATGATATGCATTCATAGTAACACATGGCCATACCCAGGCCTAGCAAGAATCCTTCGTAGTCTACCTCTCCTGTCTGAGGGCCTTCATTCTGCAGTAACTTTCTCCCCTATCTTGCCTTCTAAAGTATTCTTTCAGCGTCTCTCAAGAAGTTTGTTCTTTTCTGGAATGAACCTCAATATGGTTTCATTGGAAGGAGTGGATTAGTTCAGAGATGAAGCTGCTAATCACTGAAAAACAAAATGTTCTTAGGACTTCCGAAAAATTCAGTGGAAAATGGTCTACATTAGTGGTTGCTAAAGAAACAGAAAAATAAGAATGGGTAAAATTTGGATAACAAGGGTTGTAGTGTTAATTGTTCTACTAAGCTGGTAGTCATTTTAATTTCCTGCCAATGGGATATTGTTGAGAAATTTGTTTTAAAATTAAAGTCAGTCCCTTTCCCAATGAGTCATTGGTAATTGGTGCCTTTGAAAAGACTGAACAGGACTTATGACTTGAGGTTTCTTTCTTAATTTGCATTTTTAATTAGATGGGATCTCAAAGGGTTTCTGAGACTTTTTTCTTTTTGCCTTTGCATCGCCTTTTTTGGGTTGTTGCTCTGCAATTAGAATTTGTAACAAATGAGTTGCTGGCATATAAATGTCAACTCTGAGGTAAAATATGGCTGCTGAAGAACTGAGCAGGATTCTGACCATTACTTTTTAAATGAAAGCTCTCTTTAGCACATTCCTCTGATGAGACAGAATTAGTTCCACTGGAAGAAGGAATGCACAGATTTAACTCTGGTTCAAGTTCTTTCTGTAAACTTTTTTTTCCCATGTGTATCTGAATAAATGTTTGAAGGATATAACCACCACTTCAGAGAATATTTAATTTTTATTCAAGAGCTGGTATAGAATCATCAAGTGAACAAAGTCAACAACTTAGAAGGGAGTTGGATTTAATGAACTCTTCGATGAGAGTTCCAGCCAAATAGTGTCATCTGGTTGAATTTTGTTTTATTAAAATGATTGTAGGACAATAACCATAGGGCCAATATTTAGCCACAAACTATTAGGCTATAATTGATCATTGCTAAATTATTGTATCCAAACTCTCAGCTTCACTCATTCCTTCACATTTCCAGAGCCCATGACATATGTCCAGTACTGGTGGGACAAGAGGCCTTCTCAACAGCTTTGCTTTCAGAGTCTAAAGAGTATATTAAATGTGCAGTGGACACAGGCAAAGCAGAACATACATCTGCCATTCCACGAATAGATTATCTAAGCTATTTTTAAAGGTCTCTAAAGAAAAGGATTCTGTAAACTCCCATGACAACCTATCCAGCATGCCGCCAGGAACCACTTCCTCATATCTAGCTTAAGCCCCTCATTCTATGGTTAAGCCATTATTCTCTTGTTCTGTTCTCAGTTCAGAGCGAAAACAGCTGCTCCCCATCCTGCTTAGGTGAGCCTTTTATAGACTTCAAGACAGTGTCTGCCTTCTGTCTACTTGTGACAGGAAAGAAACTGGGGCTGCCAACGAAGATAACAATAATAATTTTCACTTGGAGATGGAATTATTATTGCTATGGTTACTAGTAAGATTTCTTTCCAAAGAGAAAAATGCATTTATTCAGCACTCTGCCTCAAAGAAGAACAAAGTGCTAATAAACCCTTCTGGTTTGTCTGCTTTGTTGATTACTCAGAAATGTCAAATGAGAACTGGTCAAAACATGTCCCTCTGCCATCTGGACTAGGGTGAAGAACTTGATGAAAACCAGTTCTTCTCTCAGTTTCTGAGCTGCAAATATTTCATGCTTAAACCAAATAGAATCTCCAGTTTATTAAATCAGGGTAATTTCAAGAAGGGGCTTTGAAGAAATAAACAAGAATATGATTTAGAAGTTGTAATCATCATTAAGCCAAAAGGGATCTAATAACCTTTTTTAAACTGTGAAGAGAGCCCTAAAGAATTCACTTCACAAAATGGTCAAGACGGGCTTATGTATCATTAGTTGCCTGGGTCTTATGATTCGAAGAATGCCAGCCATAGCTGCCTTTCCAAAAACATATCCCCTAGTGGCCAGCCAACAATTCGCCATGTTCCCATTTTTCTTTTCTAAAGTTGAAGTCAGAAAAGTTCAAAATTAAAGTAAAATTTTCTTCTGTGGAAAAAAATGACGCATTTCACATTTAGTCATTATCAGTTCTTCTCTTGATTTCAAAGTAGTTTGTTAGATTAGTTGTAGCCAAGAACAGGATTTGAGAGAATTGACACAGGACAAATGTCTGCTGTCTGGCCTGAGCAGAAGCAGGATAAGAGGAAGACCTGTAGTAATGCCATTGGGACACTGGGCTTAGGATGGAACATTTATGGCAGGAAGGGGTGGACAGGGAGAGCCACTGAATGAAATGCGTACATAAAACACAGCTAGATAAGTTTTTATAAACCAAATACATCATGTAACCAGCACCTATATCAACAAACAGAACATTACTAGCACCTCAAAAAATCTCCTCTGTTCCCTTTTATTTACTACCTTGCCCCAAGTGCAACCACTCTCTTGATGTCTAACACTAGAGAGCAATATTTTCATTATATTTTATGTAACTGGCATCATACTACTTGTATTCTGTTTTTTTTTTTTTTGCTTCTGGCCTTTTTGTTCTCAATATTATATTTGTAATATTCATCAATATTTTATATATAATTATAAATTATTTGGCATTAGCATGTTGTATGAATAAATAACAATGTATTTTCTCATTCTACTGTTAACAGGCACTTAAGTAGTGTCCAGAGTACAGTATTAAAAATAGTAATGGAAGTGATAACATCAAGATGGTGAAATAGGAGATCCCAGACCTCATCTCCCCACAGAAACAATGATTTAACAATTATTCATGGACCAAAAATATGATCATGAGAGTTCTGGAACCCAGGTAAAAGTTGTAACACTGAAGTAAAGCCCAGAAACCACAAAAGATGCACTAGAGAAAGTGAGAAGAATAGCATAGCATCACAAAAGAGGTCCCCTCAGCCCACAAGTTCTCCTGTGGGGAAAGAAGGAACAAAGAGAATGTCTGACTTTGCTGTAGACTCCAGCACCAGGCCTACTCCAGTGGATCTCAGCACCAGGTCTATCCTCACAGACCTTGGCACCATGCCTGCCTACCCATGGACACTGGCAGAATACCTACCTGCCTACAGACCCCAACACCAGGCCCACCTACCCACAGATCCCACCAGTTGGCCCATCTAGAACTCCTGGATATGCTAACTAGTGAAGACCTTTCTGTGTTAAAATTAGTATGCAAGGACTGAAAAATGTTGACTACTTCTTCAAATGCACAGACACCAACCCAGGGCTATAAGGATCAGGAAAACATGGTACCACTAAAGGGACAAATGGAACAAAACTCACTAAAGGAACAAAATAAAACTTTAGTAACTAACCCTAAAGAAATAAACAGCTACAAACCATTAAAAGAACCAAACAGAAATTCTGGAGCTGAAGAACACAATGACTGAACTAAAAAATTCAGCAGAGACTTCAACAGCAGACTTGATCAAGCAGAAGAAAGGATCAGTTAGTTCAAAGACAGGTCATTTGAAATTTTCAGTCAGAGGAACAACATCAACAGCAAAGAATGAAAAAGAGTGAAAAAGGCCTATGAGACCTATTGAACACCATCGAGCAAACCAAAATATATATTATGAGATCTGCAAAAGGACAGGAGAAAAAGAAAGGCAGAGAAAGCTTATTTAAAGAAATAATGGCTGAGTGATCGATTGGTAGCGGGAGTGGCGAGCAGACCCCAGAGAGCCCTGAGCAAACCCCATTGCCACTGGCCAGTTACCATCACATCCTGGGAGGAGCCGCAGCTGCCGACCCCAGTCACCATCACCGCAACCGTGGGCAGGGAGGCCGAGACCCAGCAGCTGCCCACCACCTCAGCACCGCCGACACCAAGACCAGCACTACAGGCAGCGGCACAAGGAGACAGAAAGAAAGAGAGAGAAAGACAGACAGAAAGAAAGAGAGAGAGAGAGAAAGAAAGGCGGAGGGAGGGAGAGAGGGAGAGAGAGAGAGAGAGACAGACAGACACACTAAATTCCTAGGAACATGTGTATCAAAACTGAATCAAGAAGAAATAGAAAGCCTGAAGAGACCCATAGCAAATAAAAAGATTGAATCAGTAATCAGAAATATTTCAGTAAAGGAAAACACAGAACCAAATAGCTTCGCAGGTGAATTCTGCCAAACATTAAAAGGAAAACTGATACCATTCCTTCTGAAGTTCTTCCAAAAAATAGAAAAATGAACATTTCCATTTTTATGAGGCCACCATTACCCTGATATCAATGCCAGACAAACACATCACAAGAAAATGACAAGCCAATATCCCTGATGAACATGCATGCAGACATCAAAATATTAGTAAACTGAATTAAACAGCCCGTTGAAAAGATCATATACCATAACCAAGTGGAATTATCTCTGGGATTCAAGGATGGTGTCACATACACAAATCAATCATTGTGATACACCATACTAACAGAACGAAAGATAAAAATCACATAATCATCTCAACAGATGCAGGAAAAAGCTTTCGAAAAAGTTCAGCATCCTTTCATGACAAAAACTGTCAACAAATTAGGTACAGAAGGAATTAACTTAGACACAGATAAAGCCTGTATATGAAAAGCCCACAGCTGACACCACACTCTGTGGAAAAACTGAAAGCTTTTATTCTAAGATTTGGAACTGGGCAATGATGCCCACTCTCATCACTTCTATCCAACAAAACACTATAGGTCCTAATCAGAAATCAGGCAAGAAAAAGAAATAAAAGTCATCTAGATTGAAAAGAAAGAAGCAAAATTATTTCTGTTTGCAAATAACATAATCTTATATGTAGAAAATACCAAAGAGTAAACAGAAAGCTGTTAGAACCAATGAACTGTTCACTCACGTTTCAGGATACACAATTGAGCAAAACTGTAAGATTAAAAAAGTAATGTCCATTTATCAATTATGTTTCTAGACACTAATAATGAATTATCTGAAAAGGAAATTAAGAAAACAATCTCACTTACAATAGTACCAGAAAGAATAAAACTAATTAAGGGGTGAGAGACTTATACACTGATAACTATAAAACACTGACAAAAGAAATTAAAGGAGATGCAAATAATTGCACAAAACATGCCAGGTTCAGGGATTGAAAGAATTAATATTGTTGAAATGTTCATACTACCCAAAGTGATTTACAGATTCAGTGCAATCCCTATGAAAAGTCCAATAATACTTTTCACAGTAATAGAAAAACAATTCTAAAATTCGTATGGAACCACAAAGACCCTGAATAGCCAAAGTCATTTTGAGCAAGAAGAACCAATCTGGAGACATCATACTTCATGATTTCAAAATAGATTATAAAACTACAGTAATCAAAACATTACAGTACTAAAAGGAGGCATATAGAGCAATCAAAATAGAATGGAGAACCCAGAAATAAACCCATGTGTGTATGATGAACTGGCCTTTCACCTGGATGCCAAGAATATACAATGAGGAGATAATAGTTTTTTCAACAAATGGTGTTTGGAAAACTGGATATCCACATGCAAAATAATGAAATTGGATCCTTATTTTATACTATACACAAAAATCAACCAAAGTAGATTAAAGACTTAAATGTCAGATCTGAAACTGTAAAATGTGTAGAAGAAAACATAGGGAAAAATGCTTCCTGACATTGGCCTTGGCAATGATTTCCTAGGATAGTATACCAAAATCAAAGGCAGCAAAAGCAAAAATAGACAAACTAACAGAAAAAGAAACATCTGCCCAGCAAAGGAAATAATCAACAAAATGGAAACTACAGAAAAGGTGAAAATATTTGCAAACCATATCTGATAAAGAGTTAATGTCCAAAATAAATGGAACTCCTATAACTCAATAAACATCAAAAACAAAAACAAATAAACTGACTGAAAAATGGACAAAGGAACTGAATAAGCATTTTTCCAAAGAATACATACAAATGGCCAGCCAGTATCTGAAAAGGTGCTCAACATCACTAATCAGTAGGGAAATGCAAATCAAAACCACAAAGAGGTATCACTTCATACCTGTTAGGATGGCTACTATAAAACAAAAATAGATAAATGTTGATGAGGATGTGGAGAAAAGGGAACATTTGTACATCATTGGTGGGAACATAAACTGGTACAGCCACTATAAAAAACAGTATAGAGGCTGCCAAAAAACTTAAAACTACCGTATGATCCAGCAATCTCATTTCTGGGTGTATATCCAAAGGAACTGAAATCAGAATCTTGAAGAGATATCTACACTCCTATGCCCATTGCATCATTATTAACAATAGCCAATCTCAGGAGCAATGCAAATGTTCACGGATGGATGAAGGGCTAAAGAATATGTAGCTATGACAAACCCACAGCCAACATCATACTGATGGGAAAAAGTTGAAAGTGTTCCCCATAAGAATGAGAAACACAACAAGGATACCCATTTTCATCACTTCTATTCAACACAGTACTGGAAGTCCTAGCCAGAACAATCAAGCACGAGAAAGAAATAAAAGACATCCAAATTGAAAAAAGACGAAAACAAATTATCTGTGTTTGTCAATGATATACCTGTATACCTAGAAAGCCCAAAAATCTCCTCCAAAATACTCCTAGATTTGATAAATGAATTCAGTAAAGTATCAGGTTATAAAATCAGTGTACACAAACAAGTACTACTGTTTTACACCAACAACAATCAATCCAAGAATCAAATCACAAACTCAATCCTTTCACAATAGCTGCAAAAGAAAACAATACAACCCAATTAGGAATATATTTAACCAAGGAGGTGAAAGCTCTCTCCAAGAAAAACTATAAAATATTGCTGAAAGAAATCATAAATGACACAAACAAATGTCACATACATTCCATATTCATGGATTGGAAGAATCAATATCATGAAACTGAACATACTGCCCAAAGCAAACTAGAGATTCAATGCAATTCTTATAAAAATACCCATCCTAAAATTCATATGGAATAATAAAAAAAGCCCAAATAGCCAAAACAATTATAAGCAAAAAGAACAAATCTGGAAGCATCACATTACTCAACTTCAAATTATACTATCAGGCTAGAGTAAAAACAAAAACAAAATCAAAACAAAACAAAAAACAGCATGACACTGGCATAAAAGCAGATACATAGACCAAACATAATAGAGAACCAAGAAATTATCTTCGACAAAACATACAAAATATAACACACATTCAACTTATCTTCAGCAAAACATACAAACATATAAACTGGGGAAAGGATACCCTATTCAATAAATGGTGCTGGGAAAATTGGGTAGCCACATGTAGAAAATTGAACCTTGTGCCTAATCTCCCACCATATACTAAAATGTATATGGATCGCAAGATGGATCAAAAACTTAAATCTGTGACCTGAAAACGTAAAATTTCTAGAAGAAAACCTAGAAAGAACTATTATGGACATTAGCCTAGGAAAAGAATTTATAACTAAGACCCCAAAAAACAAATGCAACAACAACAAAAATAAATAAATGAGACCTAATTAAACGAAAACACTTCTGCATGGCAAAATAAATAATCATCAGAGTAAACAGACAATCCATGGAATGGGAGAAAATAGTTGTCAATTATGCATCAAACAGAGGACTAATATCCAGAATCTACAAGGAACTCAAACAATCAGCAAGAAAAAAAAATCTCATCAAGAAGTGGGCAAATGACATGAACACTTCTCAAAAGGAGATACACAAATGGCCAAGAAACATATGAAAAAAGCACTCAATGTCACTCATCATAGGGGAAATGAATGTCAAAACCACAATGAGGTACCATCTTACTCCAACCAGAACTGCCGTTATTAAAAAGTCAATAAAACAATAAATATTGACATTACTGTGGTGAAAAGGGAACACTTACACACTGTTGATGGGAATGTAAATTAGTATAACCTCTATATTATGGAAAACAGTATGATGATTTCTCAAAGAACTAAAACTACATCTACATTTGACCCAGCAATGTCAACTACTGGGTATCTACCCAAAGGAAAATAAGTCATTTTATCAAAAAGATACCTGCACACTTGTGTTTATCACAGCACAATTCACAATGGCAAAGATATGGAACCAACCTAAATGTCCATCAACCAATAAGTGGATAAGAAAAATGTAATATATATATACCACAGAATACTACATAGCCAAGAAGAATAATAAAATAATGTCTTTTGCAGCAACTTGGATGGAGCTGGAGGCCATCATGCTAAGAAAAGTAACTCAGGAATGGAAAAATCAAATACCATGTGTTCTCTTATAAGTGGGAGCTATTGCATGGGTAGGCAGAGGTATGTAGCATGGTCTAATGGACACAGGAGACTCTGAAGGGAGGAGGGTGGGCGGAAGCGGTTGGGAGAAAGGTGGGAGGAGCATAAGGGATAAAAAATTGCATATTGGGTTCAATGTTCACGGCTTGAGTGATGTGTGCATTAAAATCTTGGACTTCACCACTATATAATTCATCATGTAACCAAAAACCACTTGTACCTCAAAAGCTTTTCTATATATATGTGTATATATAAATATATATGTATATATATTCTATACATATGTGTACATATATATAATGTATATATATATTCTATATATATGTGTACCTATTCTGTACATATATACAGAATATGCGGCATGGATTGAAATATTAATTGGTCTTTAAACAAAAGAAAATCTTCCATTTGAAACATCATCACAGATGAACCCAGAGGACATACTATATGCAAAACAAGTCATACACATAAGGACAAATACTCATGATACCATCTATATGATGAATATAAAATAGTCCAACTCCTAGAAGCAAAGTGAAATTGTGGGGCCGAAATAGAGAAAAAAATTGGCACATCCATACTTCATAATACATTGCCCTTTTCTAGTTTTCTATCACTAGTTGGCTTTTGTTACTTCCCACCTAAAGAACATTAACAAATATAGTGATCATTAACAAACATACCTGATCAGACTGTTAGGAGAAAGCATTACTGACGCTTTCTCATCACACAGGTAATATATTAGCTAGGGTTAGGCCTTGGCTAAAATGAGAGGGAACTTTTTTCCCTCTTGGATAAAATAAGGCCAAAGGTAGGCAACTCAGGCTGATACAACAGTTCTTCAATTAATAGAAAACCAAGATCCTTATGTCTTTTTTTTTCTTTGCCACTCATAGCTAAAAATTTATCCCTCAAGATTGCTTCATGGTCCAAGCTGTCGACTATAGGTCCAGCCTTCACATTTAAGTTGCAGATTCAAAGAAGGAGGAAAGGCAGAAGGGCAGAAAGAAGCTCCCAGGCAGTCTCTTTTATGCTGCTTTCATAGAAGTTCCTCTCAACAGCTCCTATTTATGCCTCATTGGGTAGTACTGAGTCAACTGGCTACTCCTAACTCCTAGAAGGCATGGAAAAATGTCTTTTTTCTGGACATATGGTAGGGTTCCCTTAGAAGGAAAAATGAGAAAATGGAGAGTGAATAGAAAACTAACAGTCCCTGAAAGTCACACAGGACACTGAACTATATCCACAAGGAGGAGTGCGAGGGCTTTCTATTTAAAAGCACACAAATCTACTCAAGTTAACTGAAATGATGGCTTATCAAAATTCCCCCCAGCAAATGCCATTAGGAGGGAGAGGTGGAGAGACCACTGGATCCATGTCAGCTCTCTCTCAGGAAGGGGATGAAGGACGGCACAGACGTGGTAATAAAAATGTGCTGCCTGGGTTCACAAACCAGCAATTGTTTTAAGGGTCTTAAATTTCCCATCAGCATCATAAATTTCTTTCGAGATATTTACATGGATATTTACTCCTGCTTCCTCCTGTAGAGACAGTGTGCATTGTTTCTTCTCAGGAAGCATGCAAAATGGGTTAGTTGGCAAAGAGCTAAAAGTAAGTTCTCTGGAGGCTCTTTTTGTCTTAGACAGATGCTGCATCTCTATGAGGCAATCTGTAGAGAAAAATGCATCCTTTCCCAATTGAGCAAGAAGTCAGAGGATCAGGGGAGTCTCCAAAGCCCCCATGTGTGTTAACCAGAAGCACAGAGGTGAAAAGAGCAAAGGGAATTGCAAGAAGATTAGGAAGGAGTTGGGAAAGAGGGTCACACTCTCAAAAGTGAGTGCTGTATTTTTTTTAATGTCAGATCCATTGCCTGCAAACTGCCAGCAATAAAAAGAAGATACCAGCTCACCTTGGGACGTGCAGATACTTCTGAATTTATGAGAAAGGACATCTGTGGAGCATGAAAAAAATACATTAAGAGCAGACAAGATTTTCTTTTGGAAGCTTTCTAGACAAGGAACTGAGATTTTTTTCCCCTGGTTCATAGTGGGAATATGACAGTTAAAAGCATGCTTTGGAGTCAGTGGGGGCTCTCTGCACTTGGTTCAGTCTCTTAAAACCCTCACCCCCATCCCAACTTCACCAGTGCTATTTGTTCACTGTGCAAAAAGCACCCAGGCCTAGAGGAACAGTGTGGGCTGATTTAGAGAAAACTGTTTCCTAATTCACCTGAGATGCCCACTAGTCCCCAAGATGTTGTCTGAGGTGTTGCTATCTCACCCAAGGGTCACATATGGTCAATTAATGACCTTGCTGCTATTCACAGATTTAAGTTGGTGTGGGGGAGTTGTTTCCCTTTTATCACAATTCTAGCAGTTGCATTATTTTCCAGAGGCTATGCTGCTTGAATATTATTTGGGAAATATGTGCATTCTTAATTACATTTTAAGAAAACCTCAAGACATATCAGAAGCGACCATGAATTTTGGAAAAGAGCAGTAATTGCAATTTTATTTTCTAGCAAAAAGTCAAGGACCAAAGTAAGAGCTAAGCGTATGCTTTGGTGTCACAGAGTTGAATCTTGGTTAACCCACTTAATTGCAGTGTGCTTGTGGGCAAGATACTTGGCTTCTCTGTGTCTCATTTGCCATGAAGTATATTAATGCAAGAGTTCATTAATTGCATTAGTGAATTAAAACAGTGCCTAGCACATTGTGATACCTAATGACCAGAATATCATTTGCTACTGAATGAAATATCTTTCTCAATCCTCTGATTTCAAGAAAGCTGAACATGTAAAGGAAATCTCTTTTCCCAACTTGTTTGGACAATGATACAGGTTTAACCCACATACTCTTCACTTATTCTTAAGAATTCTTGGGTAAAACTTCCTGTTTTCAATAAATATCGACACTACTAGACATCTCATTCTCGAGGAGATGTGAAACTAAGTCTTTACGTAAAAGATTTGTAACAGTTATCCTCCTGCCCCATCAGATCCTCTTCGCCTCTTCCATCTCTGAGAGCCTTGGACGTGGTGGTGACCAGCTCCATGCAGACAACACAGACTTCACGCCTGACATGTGGCTCCTCTCCTCACGCTTCTTCACACACATACTGCTCTATACTGCTCTCTTTGCCTCCTGCCCAGGAAAGTCCCTGTGTCGCTAAAGCATAAACAACTAGGAAGAACAGGGGAGTTAAATTCCCTGTGAGTTGAACCTTTCCCTAATGTGAGAAGGGGCCAGCTGATGAATTCTTCTGTCTTCCTCATCCTGGATGAACTGTCCTGACGAGCAACTATCCATGAGGTGCCTCAGAAGATGACCCTGCGAGATATCCAGCAGTCACTAGCACTTGACACCAGGAGCTGGACAGCTTGGAAAGATACTCATACCATCTCTCCCTTTTTCCCTGCCCACAGCCCACTTTCCCACACTTCTGCTCCCTTGGGATTGCACTACTGAATAAAGTGGCACTTAGGCTTTTGCCTTGGGCTCTGTTTCCTGGGGAACCCAGTCTATGGCAAAATCTATAGCTTTCAATTTTAAGAAAGATGAGCTTCTTTTCAAACTATCATCATTTATTTTGCATATTTGCATATTAGAAGCTCCTATCTTGTTTGATGAATTGATTCTTTACAGGGGTTTAATATTGATACCAACAGAATTCTTTATGAACATTTGGTTTAATTATTCAGAAACTTCTTCGATGATATTTTTTCTCTGTGGGATCTGAAGAAATCTTAGATCTAGAGCAAACTTGTTGAGATATATATATATATAAACTGAGAATCTGATGATGGTCACCTCCATCCTCAGCTGACCGCCATCAGTCCCAACCCCACCTAAAATGCCTAACACCTTCAAGATGATTTGTCATTGAGACCTCATCACTCTACTCTGATTCTTTAAGAGTTTCAGATACGCTTTTGCAAATTTTATTAGGTATTCTGATCTTCTTTAATCCCCTTTATGTCAATAGGATGACCTACCTTTCTTTAATCTCTTCATAATGGCATTCTTCTACCCCCGCCCCACTTCTTGCAAATAATTCCAGGAACACCCCACCATTTACTGTCACATAATGGCTTGAGTATTTACTGTTATTTATACATACTGAGTGTCACATGTAACAAGATACGATATGAATTTGACTCAGGTGTATTGGGGCTTTCTAAATAAGCCTTAGCTCAATATTATTCACCAGGAAGCCATTTATTATTGAGTTATGTTTATGACTGTATGGCTATATGGAAAAATAATACCTGCTAAAAGACCCAGCATGTTTTAATGGCGCTTTACTTTCTCCTCTTTCTCCTCTGGCTGACTTGAGCTCTTTTCCCATTTTTTCCTCTGATTGAGTGGCTAATTCCTGAGAAAGGGGGCACTCTTATTTCTACTCTGTCTGGGTTTGTTCTGCCTCTTCTTTAATGATGGAAACAAAACTGTAACGTAAGAGAATAGTTTGAAGTATTATCTTCAGCCACCTTCCCACCACCTCCTTCCCTCTCCAACTCAGAGAGTAGTGAGGTATTCTTTTATCACTACCTAGGATATAGAGATGCAAGGAGAAAACCACGGAAACCAAAGTTTAGCTTCTGTGTTCTTAAAATAGAATTCCAAACTCAACATTTTGGGAGAAAAGAAAAAAGGAGGGAGGTGGGATGTTTTGAACTCCCCACACATAACTACTGAATAATGAAAAATAAGATTCTTAAGGACATAGGGAATAAAATTTATGTCATATAAATCGACTTGGAAGAAGACATGCTGAGCCCTTTTCTCCCATACAGGAGAAAAATCTAGGTCGGGTGCGATGACTCATGCCTGTAATTCCAGCACTTTGGGAAGCTGACAGATTAAGCCTCCATCTCAAAAAAAAGAAAAAGAAAAAAATCTGAATTCCCTGAGAGACAGAGGAGGGGCAGAGAGGAGATGGACAGAATTAGATATTGTTGTGGGTCTTTAAGAATGATCTATGCATCCCATACACCCAGCTCCACTCCTACTTCCTAGATTTAAAGTCATATAATGCTTAGAAGTTTCCCTGAAGCATCTTAGTGCTCTATCAGGATAGCAGAAAGAGGAGATTGTCTTTTCTAAGCAGAGAGGGTCTGCAGTACCCAAATTCTTTTTTTGTGATCCTGCAATGGTGCTAAAGAATAGGGTCTTGGGTGTCCCTAGGGAGGGGCTCTGCAGTAGCTGAGATGGGGTAAGCAGACCTGAAATGGCTTTGCATTTGGGTAGTGAGGAGAGCTATGAACTAATGACCAAGATCAAATATCATCATGGATGCCAGAAGAGGCTATGGTGCTGGGGATTAGGAACGTGGCCTGAGAAATCATCACCACTAAGTGTATTAACTGGGACTATTAGATAAGAGAGTTCTCCAAAGGCTTGTGATGGACTGAAGACCTACTGTCTGTTCAAGCTTCCTCAGGACCTAGTCAGTCACTTGATACTGAGATTTCTGCAGTTCTATCTTGGAAGCTGGAGGTGAAGTCCTCTTTTTTACTTTGTTGGAGTCCTCTAAACCACCTGATTTGTCACCCCACACCCACCATTTCTAATGAACACCATTATAAAAGTAAGTGGATAAGTCGTTGGGCTCAGCGAATTTAGCGTCTCGTGTTCTGCTGCTCATCTTTCCCTTGCTAGAAGACTTTGCGCTGTCCCTTCATGGTGACTTTCTTCAGTAAGGAGACAATAATATTTACATCCTATTCATAGGAAGATGGAAATTCATTACATGAACATATGAACTCTAATGGACTTTAAGTTCTAAGGGAAAAATTGCTGAACAAGGATAATGCCCTTTTTAAAAACTGACCATTGCACACAGCACCAGATACTTTAACACCACTGCATTCTTTCTCTCTTTTTTTTTTTTCTACAAGATGTCATATTGTGTCTTTGCAAGGCTTCCAGCAAACAGGAGGGTTCATCAATTTCAACCCAAAGCTATTAAAATGTTACTCTGTTAGCAATAATTAAGGTGTGCAGCCTGGGCTCCCTATAGATCACACTCAGAGTCAGGGTCATATTTTTCTCCTATAGCACCTCAGGTGTCTTAAATTACCAAGTAGTCAGGGGAGGAGGGGCAAGCTGGGGGCTGGGCAGGAAAGCAGAAAGGAAGATGCTTGCCTTACATAAAAGTAGAAATAATAAATGACTCTTTTCCTATGAGAAAAGGGGGATTGGCATAGGACCCTTTTTCTATGCCAGGCCCTCATAAAAGTTTTTAACAATATTTTTTCTCTCAATCTGTTGAAATGTTTAAAAACAAATGTTAGCCTGATTCAAAAAACATTTTTTTAATTCAATTTTTTAAGTCATCAGAGGCACTAAAATTCCCTTTCAGCTTTGGCTGATAAAATAACTGCATTCTATACCACAGCACCAGGAAACATTATGTTCTCTACGTCATGTTTTCTTCTTCCTTTTATTATCCTTCTTAATCTTATTTCCCTCTCTGGATTGTGTCTTCAGCTGCACAAGGAAACTGCGCTTATTTGCTTTTTTTTTTTCCTTCTGTTTTTCTGTTCACCCCACCCACCACGTGACACTCTCATGAAATCGGAGTCACTTGAAAATTAGTCAAAGAAAGCTTCCTATTGAAAAATTCCTTGTATGAATATTTGAGGTTGCAGGGTATTCAATGGAAGGGTCATGAAACCTTGGAATTCAAGTTTATAAGGAAACACTAGAAGCAAAAAAGGCTGGGACTGTGAAACCTGGAAACAGAGCCAACTGTCTAATGTGAGACTGATAATAGGTAAAAATATTTTCTTGTTTCTGATTCTCATTCTCCCTATGTGCATAAGGACCCTAGGGCACAGGAAATATACTGCACTGTACATTGTAGATGTTTTTGATCATGAAAGAAATCCAGAATCTTTATGAACCTATGGGCTAGAAGTTTGATGCAATGGAAATAGTTCCAAATGTGGAGATGGGAGACCTGGGTCTTATTAACTATGCGACCTTGACCTCGATATCTAAGAATCCCCTTTTTTCATCCATTAAACAAAGATACCTCTTACCTCACAGTGCTCTTATGAGAATTCTATCAGATAATATATGTAAAAGAGCTTCATAGATTGTGAAGTAGTATCCCAACATTATTTTTGTTAAGTCCAGTGGTAAATTGAATTCTCTGTTCCAATTCTTTATCCCTGGTCACGTGAATGCCTTGACAATGAAATTTGGCCAGTGTATCAGCTGCCAATCCCTCGCCTAAGCCCGAGAGGTGCCACACGTTGATGCTCTCCCTCCTGCACCTCCGCCACTGTCATAAGAAAATTGTGCCCTGGCTAGCTGGCTGGTCCTTGAAAGATGATGGATCTAACCTGTACTGTCAGACAATGGTTCTTGAATGTTAGTATCACAATAACCTGGAAAGCTCATGGAAACACAGATTGCTGGGACCCAGCCCCAGAGATCCTGATGCAGTCGGTCTGGGGTGAGGGCTGATTTGCATTTTAAACAAGTTTCCACGTGTTGCTGATGCTGCTGGTTCAGTTCTTTTCGGAACTTGCTCCCTTCCTTCTTTCCTGCCATTCTTCATTCCTTCCTTCCTCCCTTCCTTCTTCCCTCTCTTCTTTCTTTCCTTCCATTCTTCCTTTCAGTGTGTATGTCACCCCTCTATCATAGGTCATTTGTGTTCTAAAATCAACTAATAGGTACAATTTTATCCTATCAGTGACTGGTGTGGCTGAAATTAAAATTCAGTTTCAAACTTGCTTCTGAAGAACATTTAAAAGATCTTCTAGGAATGACCAGAGTGAGAGCAGAGAAATAGAGCAGGGAGAAGAATGAAGCCTGAAAACCACAGGCTTAGAGATGCCCAGGGAAGCCCAGACCGTAGCAGCCAACTCCCAGAGAGCTTGAGGGCATGTGAGCTAAATCAATGCTCACTGTTGCACAACACTGAGAATCTATGGTCGTTACCTAGCAATAACTGACCAACATTAGGAATTGCTCAAACAAGTTATAGATTAAAGAATAGATGATTGTCTTTGCAGTAACCAGGCTTCTCAAGGTGTGGCAAGAGGTAACCCTTAGATTCTAAGGACACTGCTGGGCAGTTCTGAAAGTCTTTAAAATGCCGTGGGACATTGATTTTTCCCGGGGAACAATCTCCCACCCCTCCTATTTACCAAGTTTCCTCTGCTCCATCCTGTTCCCTTCTCTACCTCTCTGCTCTCACTGTAAATGTTCCTAGAAATGTATCAAATATTTTTCAGAAGTGGATTTGAAGGCATATTCTAAATTCAGCTACACTAGTGACTGATGGAATGAACTCACTTCTACCTGTAATATGAAAATTATGTACCCAGTGGAGGGAAGAAAAGAGGAAAGAAAGAGAAGGAGGGAGGGGAGGAGGAAGGATGGATTTGCAGAGCCCCATAGAGGCCGAGGAGCTCTCTGTTCAATGACCCACAGCATTGATTTTTATCACCCTCCCTGAGTGTCCACTGGAGGGACAGGAGAACCAATGGGAAGGGAGGACCTCTGCTACTCTAGGTCCCATTCTGTGTTTGAGGAACTGGTTATCTGGTGTGGATGTGCTGCAGACAACTTCCTCTTCTAGACTGTAAGCTCAAGGGCAGAGATTTTTGTTCTATTCACTGATGAATCTCAAAAATCTACAGTAGTGCCTGGCACATTAGGCATTCAACAAGTATTTGTTGAATTGAAAATGAACTGAATTGCCCTGAGACCAGGCCGTGGACAGTTTCTGGAAGTAGCAGGTTACCAGGCAGATGAACCGTCCCCCCAGCCTCACAGAGCCGGCCCCCTCTAGTATGATCACCAACTCACAGCTCCCAGTACTGTCCATCCCTGTAACCGCAGTGACACTGACTTCAAGAGCCAAATATTCCACTTATATTCAACTGCTTCTTTTTCTCCTGAATCCTTCTTATCAGTGCTCTCATTTTCCACTTGGCTTCATTTCCTCTAAGCCTTTACCCCTCCATTATTTCTTACCGTGACAGCATTATCACACGGCAATTTTGACATTTTTTGCTGTTATGAAGTATTTAATCTGTTTTTAATGTCAACACTGAGATGGAGATGGCATAGTATTTCACATCTTTGGAAACTGAGGCATAGGGGAGGTGAGTAATGTGCCCAACATTGCCTGGCAAGCAGGTGGTGGAGCTGAGACTTGAGCTTGCTAACAGGAATGTTCTCACTACTGCTCCATGCTGCATAAAAGGCGTTTGGTTACTTTCTGGGCCGGTGTTAAGCCTGTGCTCTGATAAACCCTATTTAGGTCGCTGGGACTATAAAGCAGAACGTTAACCACCATGCTTCATCAGGTTGACAAAAAGGTCTCCCACTTCTAGAAGCCTCTATATCTTGTGAATCGCCTTCAAGCACAGTCCCATTTGATAATGAAGGACCCTCCCTGATGAAAGTGATGGCTTTCTTGGCTGACTCCCTCCAATTCTGCAAGTAAAAAAAAGTACCCAAAATGTCACAGTGATAAATAATGCTGCATTGATTCTGCCGCTTTCCAAGTCCCACTAGTCCCTGGATTGAGCTGGGCTGCAGCCTTAAAAAAGCAAAGATGATTCTGTCTGTCTCAGACTGGAGTCTGAAAGTGAGATCACTGAAAATGGGGCAAGACTAAGGAGCAAGAGGCAGCAGGAACCGGAAGTCTCCACACCACTGAGGTAAATGCTGACAGGAGTATGCACGGTAAAATATTTTACTACGAAGCAGAATTACTCCAAAGACTGATGGACTTGCTCGCGAGACCCACTCACATTTATGAAGGTCATAAGTTACAGGCGTCCAGCTCACTCACAGGAGCACAGCCATCACCTTTTATGGGTGAAACTTCCTGCAATATATTAAACTCTCCAGAAAACAGACAAGGGGTTTATGGCTAACGATAACTTTAATGCCCAGAAACCATTTGGTGATTTTGGGAGGATTATTAGTAACAAGGGCAAGATGCTGAGTTGTTTCCAGGCACTAGGCTGTCTCTCTCCAGCCTGCTCATGTCAATCCTCTTTTCTCCTCTGAATCCTGGCCAGAAACATGGACCCCCGAACCCCACCTACAGTAAGAGGGGATGTGAGGAAGCAGTGGGTGGAAGAGGGCTGACCTTAATCGGCTAAAGAGTAGACATGGCCCTGAAGAGAAGAGAGGTCTCATGGGAATCTTTGGGCTGGAACCAAGACTATAGCTGAGAACCCTCTAAGGACAGGTGGTCACAGAGACACCCAGTATCACTGAAACTTGTTGCCGGGAATAAGGAGCTGTTCCTGTATGAGTCCCACCATCATCCCTCATTTGGAGGAAGTTATAAAAAGGACAAGGCAGGGGTCACCTTAAGAAATGCTTCGCTCTACATGATTTAGAAGAATCTCGGAAGGTCTCTTCTATTAAAATCTGCACACTTTTGAGTTGGTTTATTCCAAGTCCTCCTTAGAAATGCCTTCTAACCTCAGCTGTCACAGCTGTATGCAGATGGCTCTCGGCTGGCGGAGGGGTTGTTGGAAGGCAGGCCAAAATGTGGGTGTGGAGGAGTCTGCAAAATGTCCCATCCAGGAGGCTCAGACTCAGTGGCTCCACAGCACATGGCGTCTCGTTTCCTAGGGTCAGGAAGGGGCAGGAGCACTGGACTCGGAGTCAGGAGTTGTGCATTAAAGTCACAATCTTGGACCATACGCACATCAATCACTACAACTCTCAGGGGCTTGGTTTCCTCGCCATAAAAGAGAAGGCCAAGATTCTCCCATGGCGTCTTTCCTTGCTGTACTCTCTGATCATGACTTCTTGCCTGGGTTCTGACCAAGCATATGCTGGCAGTATTCAGAACTGGTCTCCAAATGGTATTTAACCTTGTTTTCCCCATGGAACTGTTTTTAAAAAGCATATTCAGATCATTCTTAGTGATTGAGCATCAAATTTCATATGAGAAAAGGGAAGAGGCTGGGCAAGGTGGCTCATGCCTGTAATCCCAGCACTCTGGGAGGCTGAGGTGGGCAGATTACCTGAGGTCAGGAGTTCAAGACCAGCCAGGCCAACATGGTGAAACCCTGTCTATACTAAAAATACAAAAATTAGCTGGGCATGGTAGTGCATGCCTGTAGTTCCACCTGCTTAGGAGGCTGAGGGAGGGAAATCACTTGAATCCAGGAGGTAGAGGTTGCAGTGTGCTGAGATCACGCCACTGCATTCCAGCCTGGGTAACAGAGCAAGACTTAGTCTAAAAAAAAAAGATGATGGTTTACTGTGTGTTGGACAGCGTTCTAAGTGCATTACATGTGTCCTCTGAATATTCATTTAATTCTCACAACTCTTCGAGGTAGAGATTATTATTATCCCCATTTTACAGATGGGGAAATCAAGGTGTAGAAAGATTTGGTAACTTGCCCAAGGTCTTACAGTGAGTAAGAGGCAAGGATTTAAAACTTAGGCGGTCTGGCTCAGAATCCAGCATTATACAGTCTAGATTTTTAAGTCCTCTAGCACGCTAGTTCATAAACTCGTGTTTATCTGCATCATCTGTGAAGTATCACAAACTCTTGTGTTTATCTGTATCATCTGTGAAGCATCTAAAATATGCAGGTTCTGAACTCTCTTCCAGGGGTTCTGATTTAGCAGTTACATGACTGGTTCTAGGACGTTGTATTTGTATCAGATGCCAAAGGTGGCTAAAGCAGGTGACTGGAAAGCCACAGCACTCTGAGACACAGTGTTCTAGAGGAGCTCTATATGTTCTAGGAGCCTTTGAGGGAAGTAAGGGACAGACTGAGTGAGTGAAGGACATCTCCCTGAAGACTTTCCCGTCTAGTTTGAGAGAAACCTCATAGATAGCATATTAAATCACAAGGTGGACTAGAACACCCACCCTTCCCATCAGGTGGCTGATCCTTTCATCCCATCCAGGTATGACTCAAGCAGTAGCAGGCCCACCACTAATACACTGGGACAAGGAGCCATCTCTCTGGAGTCCCTCGCCTGGCTGCTGCTTCTCTGCTCCCATGACCTTTGGCTCTCAGCATTGTCCAGGACTGGGGTCAGTGGAGGGGTGAACTCAGGCAGATTCTGTTTTCCCTTCCTGCATGTGGGTGCAAGAGGAAAGGGCAAAGCCATTTGTGCCCCAAGGGGCAAGCTTTATCCAGGGAGGGTGCTCTCTGGTAACTGCTTGAGGAAGGAGCCAGGCAGTATGACAAACTATTTGTTTCTCCTTTTAATGAAGGAGAGGTTGTCCTTCTAGTTGCTCACAGAAACTTTCATATTCCTTCTGCTTTCCCCAGGGCACATATGGGAGAAAATGCACACATGAACTGCACACTCTACCCTGTGATACAGCCCCCTCTCCTCCCACCTGCACCCACTGTAATCCATCACTCTCGTTCATTGGTCTGGCTGTGGCTGTGTGTCTGGTTGTCTATTAGGATGTCTCTATCTCCCATCAAACCTTCCTACCTTTCTTTGTTACTAGTTTTAGGTCATCTGTTCCTTGAGGCCAGGAGCTGATTTCTGCAAACTTCCTTGTGTTATGTTCACATTCAAGTTACCATGCATGTAGGCTTTTAATACAGACATTGCTCCTGGGTGAGACTCATTTGATGCTTCTAGAGTCCAAAGAACTCTCCTTTTGTATGCTTACAACTATCTGTCTTTCAAAAATTTTCTATAGGAAAAGTTTCTGATGCTATTACCAAAGTCTGAAAATCACTTAATTTTTTTTACAATATATCTGTTAAATAATTCAGCATAGTGTTCTCCCCCCAGTTTTCTGACAACCCGAACTGTTTGCATGATATTCACCAAATAATTGCCGAAAATATTTAACAAGACTGCATTAAGTTTACCAATGAGACTTAATGAACATGAATTTTTTTAAAGAGTGAAAGTACATGTAAAACACTGTCAGTAGATAAATATTAGTTATCATTAATACCATAATTATTTAATTTTTTCCATTGTTAATAGCAGTCTAAAATGTGAGTTTTTATGAATTTTCCAATAAATTCATATAACTGAATTTCCATCCAGTTCACACTTCTTTATCTTGTTCATAAGGATACCATTTAAAATACTGTCAAACATTTTGCTGAAATAGACATGTGACATTTTCCTGATATTTCAGTTTAAGAATCACAGCAAAATAAGAACATGTATTGGAGGTGTATGAATTGTTCAAAGTAAATCTGTGCTAAATCCTTCAGACTACTCCTTTCATTTATAAATACTCACACTGGTTAACTTTCTATTTGAGAATTTTCCTAAACAACACACATCTATTTTATTAGTTTGAAGTTTCCAGCTTCAATCATTTTTTCTTTCTCGATAACTTTTTTTCTTCTTGTCTCATCTTTGATATGGTTTCTCAAAGATCATGGTTGTTTAGTCCTGTCTGAAAGCTGCCTGTTTACTAACAAGATGAGAACAAAGTCCTTTAATTTGCACCTAGGCACTAGGACTCCTGCAAAGAGCTGAGGTCTTTTCCTACCATTTCCACAGTTAATGGGCTATAATTCCTTTCTGCTGTGAGGTTCTTATATTTGAATAAAAATATAGACGTAAATGAAGAGTTAGAAACTGTCCTCCAGCTTGGATAAAGTGTAAGTGGAGGCTAAACAAATGCTGAATGCCCTGAAAAGTGCCCGTGCCACACAGAATGAGACCAGCGACATGTTTCTCCCTGAGCATCAGCAGGATGACTTCATCATCCTACTGCATGGGAGAAAGTGCTCCTTAAGTTCTGATCTGCAGTCCTTCCCGGAATACCTTGGTTCACAAAAGTGGGACTCTTTCATTTCATCTAAAATTTCACTTGTTCCTTAAAGAGGCAGAGGCAGAAACAATTTCTGGATGTTTTTCCTATATATATATATGTGGAACAATTTTTTTCAGGAAAGACATTCCACTATCTAGATCTCAATTCCTGATACTAGAGATTTTAGTTTATGGCTTCATGTTCTTTCTTCAGTGAGTTGGTGGGCATCTCACAAAAACTGACATTCACTCTTACATGATGAATATGCTTCCTATAAATAAAAAGTAACTACAGGTTATCTACTGAATGGTAAGTCTAACACCAAACACTCTATGCCTTGGACTCAATTGTGCCGCTTCCAAATTCATATGCTGAAGCCCTAAGCGCCAGCGTGACTGTATTTGGAGATTGAGTTTTAAGGAGATAATTAAGGTTAAAGGAGTTCATAAGGGTAGGGCCCTGATCTGATATTGATATTCTTATAAGAAGAGACATTAGGCCAGGTGCGGTGCCTCACACCTGTAATCCCAGCACTTTGGGAGGCCGAGGCAGGTGGATCACTTGAGGTCAGGAGTTCAAGACCAGACTGGCCAAAATGGTGAAATCCCTTCTCTGCTAAAAATACAAAAATTAGCTGGGCATCAGGGCAGGTGCCTGTAATCCCAGGAGGCGGAGGCAGGAGAATTGCTTGAACCTGGGAAGGGGAGGTTGCCGTGAGAAGGGATCACGCCATTGCACTCCAGCCTGGGTGACAGAGCAAGACTCCATTTCAAAAAAGAAAAAAGACACCAGAGAGCTAATAACTTCTCTGCTCTTCCTCCCCCTGCTGCTTGTCCTCCCCCTTCTCCTTCTCCTGTTCCTACCTTTTATAAAAACACAGCAGCAAGGCGGCCATCTGCAATCTAGGAAGAGAGCCCCCACCAGAAACCCATGCTGCTGGGCCTTGATCTAGGACTTCTGGCCTCCAGAACCATAAGAAAATAAATTTCTCGGCCGGACATGGTGGCTCACGCCTGTAATCCCAGCACTTTGGGAGGCCGAGGTAGGCAGATCACGAGGTCAAGAATCGAGACCATCCTGGCCAACATGGTGAAACCCCGTCTCTACTAAAAATACAAAAATTAGCTGGGTGTGGTGGCACGTGCCTGTAATCCCAGCTACTGGGGAGGCTGAGGCAGGAGAATTGCTTGAACTCGGGAGGCGGAGGTTGCAGTGAGCCAAGACTGCGCCACTGCACTCCAGTCTGGCGCCTGATGACGGAGTGAGGCTCTGTCTCAAAAAAAAAAAGAAAAAAAAGAAAATTTCTGCTGTTTAAACCACCAGGTCTGTGGCATTTTATTATGGCAACTTGAGCAGCTGTATATGCTGTTAAATGAGTACAGCCATTGGATCAGACAGTGCTGTAGTTAAATGTTAAACCTAACCAAAGTTAGGTTCTTAATTGCTGGTTGACCTTGGACAAGTGATTATCTTCTTATCCTCTTTCTTCATACGTAAAAACAGGGCTAACTTTATGGGGCCTGTCTCACAGGATTACTTTTTAGATTAAAAGAACAATGTGTGAAACCAGTTGTTTTCATACTTTGCTGTGGATTGGAATCACACCTGAGAATCTTCTAGAACATGCTGATGCCTGGCTCTCACCCCCAGACATTGGAGATTAATTGGTATAGGACATTGAGAGTTTTAAAATCTTCCCAGGTGATTGAAATGTGCGACGAAGTTTGGGAACCAAGGTATTAAAATATTAGATAAAAACGAGGCATCTGTTAAATAGTGGCTTCTCCGCCTTTGCTTTTCCTTCCCCGATAATACATGAGCAATGTGTTTTATTTTTTATATCTTACTGGAACAAGATGCGTCATTTTGGTAAGAATTGACGGCTTGAACAAGATAAAGCTCTTGCTGTCATGGGGCTAACATTCTCATGGAGCATCTTTTCATATAAATATTGCTTCTATAGTCATCTCCCATGTTTACACTGTCCAGGTTCCTGAAGATCTGCTGTCTTTGCTAATTTCTCAAATCAGGATACACACTTGTCTTCACGCTCCCTCTTCTCTTCTGCCTCTTCTCTTCTCCCTCACCACCCCCAGCCTCCAGTAAACACACCTCTGGCTAGCACCTATTTCCAGCTTCCAAGCCTCTCAGATATAGGATAGCTGCTGTGAGAAGTAAGTGGATGCACCTCCCAGCTGGCCTGTCACTTGGTAGAGAGGCTGCACCTGCCTTCTGCCCCTTGGGGTTATTATCTCGCAGCTGGGTACTCTCAAGGGACACTCTGCCTCCTTAACTCCTACATTTCAACATGAAATTATTCATTTGCCTAAATTCTCATTCTTTGAAGGCAACTCATCTCCAGGACTTGAAAACTAATCAAGAACTATGTATTTGTTTTAGTGCTGGGAATTGCAAAATGCCCAGTGCCTTTTACTCCCCAGTTCTGATTGTCATTGACTTGCAACATCTCATGAATCAGTTTCTGGGTCAAATCTACCCTGAGTGGCTTCTTCTCCCAACACCTTATTGTTTTCTGGGAGGTCTGTTTGGCATTGTCTTAAATTGAATTCAAGTCATGAATGTGGAATTCTAAAATCACAGCCATAAGGCACATGGATGGTGCCAGAGAAGATGAATGCTGACATCCCACTGGGGTTGAGCTCTAAGACTATGCCATAGGAGAGTTTCCAATAGAAATGAAAGAAGAGGGCCAGGTGCGGTGCCTCACGCCTCTAATCCCAGAACTTTGGGAGGCAGAGGTGGGTGGATCACGAGGTCAGGAGTTTGAGACCAGCCTGGCCAATATGGGGAAAACCCATCTCTACTTAAAAAAAAAAAAAAAAAAAAAATTAGCCAGGTGTGGTGGTGCATGCCTGTAGTCAAGCTACTTGGGAGGCTGAGGCGGGAGAATCGTGTGAACCCAGGAAGCAGAGGTTGCAGTGAGCCAAGATTGTGCCACTTCACTCCAGCCTGAGTGACAGAGCAAGACTCCATCTCACATAAAAAAGGAAGAGGAAGAAGAAGAAGAAAAGAGAAAGAAATGAGAGAAGAGGCAATAAAGCAGAACTACCTACAAACTTTTTAAAAATATATACACATCCTCTCCTCTGGTTCTACTATATATACCCTGACTGGCTGAAGGGAGATACTCAATGTTGTTTATTTGGGGAAAAAGTCTTCATCAACCACTGCATCAGCAACTTTGTTATTACCATGCCCTTAAGAATTACTTATTTAGTGGTCAAATACACTTGGCTCTAAAGCAGTTCTTTCCAACCTCTGCTTGAGTGTTAGAGTCATTCCCACAGCTTTTACAAAATACAGATTCCCAGTCCCACCCCAAATTGCTAACTCAGTCTTTTAAAGTATAGTCTATCCTCTGTATTCATGGGTTCTACATGCACAGATTCAGCCAACATTTAATAAAAAAATTTTGAAAGCAAATAAAATCACAATAAAACAAAAATAGAAAAATTTAAAAGTATAATAACTATAGCATTTACACAGTATTAGTTATTAGAAGTAATGTGGAGATGATTTAGAGTGTATAGGAGAATGTGCATAGGTTATATGCAAATACTAAGCCATTTTATATGAACAACTTGAACATCTGAGGATTTTGGTATCCAAGGGAGTCCTGGAACCAATTCCCCCAGGATACCAAGGGACAACTGTGATATCAGAAGTCTGTAATTAGAGAAAAGGCCCCAGGTGATTATGGAATTAGCCAGGGTTGAGAAGCACTGACATGGTAACCAAGAGCCTGGATATTGTTTTTCTCTTTCTGCCATCTTGGCTTCTGTGGAGGCCTGCTGGGAACAGGACTTTTAAAAGGAAATACGTCTGGAAGGCTGTGGTCCAAGGCCATTTTTGCTGGCTGTAAGTGGAGTCTCCGGAACCAAAGGGAGCACACGCCTCTTCTTAAAATCGAAGGTGTTTATGCCCGAGATGAACAGAATTCTATCTGGGCAATAGTTACGCTTATGCATACAAAGCAAAGAACAACACAGTGAGTACTGGCACAAACCAAACAAAACCAGAGTGATCTGGTGAAAGGTAACTGGGGCCCATGGGAACAGTGGCATGGTTCTTGCCAAATTCCGAAGCAATCTTCCTGCTAAGGCTATTGGACACACAATCCGAGTGATGCTGCATGCCTCAAGGATTTAAACTAAGGAAAAGTCAATAAATAAACATGGATTTGTGCCCTTGTTAAAAAAAAAAAAAAAAAAAAAAAAAAACAGGAGAAAGAGAGAGAGCACCTGGATGTTGCATCCAAACCTGGAAAAAATCTTTATAGGTTTTGCAACACCTAACACCTTACATTTGAGGGGTGCTCATAAATCATAATCAAAAGTTGTCATTATTGAACACCAGTCGTATGTATGTAACATACCGGGTGCTTTATACACATTATTTCGCTCAATTCTCACAATAATCAACTTCGTGGGTAAAGTCCAGAGAGATTAAGAGTGTATGTGTCAGAATCCAGGTTGTGACCCAGGCCTGGTTCCATAGCTCATGCCTACTTCACACCATATTCTCCCCATTCCATGAGTGTTGAATGCAGCATGAATCATCAAAACCAGCAGCCCCTCCTAAAAACCAGACCCCTTAGTCTCAAATGAACAGTCATTCACTGCCTCACTCACACCTAAAATTAAGACCCACTTAAGCATGTAAAGGCAGATGAAAACGACACAATTTCAGGAAAATGTCTGCATGGGAGCTTTTAGGTGGCCAAATATAGGCGACTTCCAAATTTAAAACTGTAAGCATTCATTGTCCCATGGCCATCTACAGCACCTCAGAACAGGACCGGCTAGGAAAGGCTGGCAACCAGAGTTTGAGGACCCAGCAGAAAGTACACTGGTGATTTAAGGGACGACATTTGAACTGAGAAGGAAGGAAAAGACATTTGGAAGGATTCTAGTATGAAGCAAACTCCTAGACAGCGTTTCATAAAGTACCATCTTTAATGCCCTTGAGTGGCATTTTACAGTTAACCACAAGTCCCACATGTTGGTTCACACATGAACGTAGACATGTGATATTAAGATCCCTAGAATAGACATATGCAATAAGGTAGGCAGATGCTGAATTCAGAGAGGTCAACTAAGGGAGAATGGGTAGATGTGGGCAAGGTCCAGAGTCCTGAAGGTTAAGGAAGCTGCTCCAACCAGGAAATGATGCTGGTTGGGTGTGATGGGCTCTGGGATGATAGGCCATGGATGGAGATGGAGGGCTGTCAAAGGTCACTGAAGACCTGAAGGCAAATCAGGAGAACTCCCAGTTTTTGTAAATCATTAGTATCTCTAAGTACTATAATCAGGCTGCCTCTCAGAGAATTCTGTGAATTAGTCATAGAATCTTCCAGTTTCCAGACGGAGGCAGCTGGAGAAGATGTGAAACCGCAGCTTAACCTGTCTTTGCCATGTGGAAATGCATAGACATACACACATGTACACACATACACACACTCACCAGATCTCTCCCCTCAGATGCACATCACTCTGTCACCCAGTCCTTCTTTCAGGACACACCCTTATCTTCTCGTTTTAAGCGCCTTAAGGAACCCCAGTGTGAGTAAAGATTCAGGATGCCCTCAGCTGAGTCTGAGGCTGGAGTCAGGTGATGTTTGCCATGACTGGTGGCTTCATCATGGTGTCCAGGAGCAAACGAATCAGAGTCCAAGGGTAAGGAACACATCTTGAGGAAGGCAGCTGTCTATTCATAGATGCAAGGAGACAGTGAATCCTTCCAACAAAGGCCATTCCTCCCTTTTAGTTCATTCCTAGTGCTGCCATTGATCCAGAAACTGAGCCTAAACGCCTCATTTGTCCAGAAGTACATCACCCCTTGATTGGGTAAATGGTGCCCAGTGACATAGTGAGACCTTCACAAGGAAGTTTTTTGCCTCTCATTGCTTTCCATGTTAAAAGGCTCTTGGTTCATCTTAATTAAAAGATAATAGGCACCACATGTACTATCTGGGAACGCATCACACAGCTTCCTTGTGTTTAAGAGAGAAGGCTTACACACTTGACAACAGGTTGGCAGAAATAGCGGGATGAAGAAGAGGTTAAGGGTGATGCCCAGATTTTTGAGGTGAGGGTGTGTGGTGACCAAGGTAGTATTTTCATAAATAGAAACTGAGTTTTCAGGAGGAACTTAACCATCTACTGACCCGCTTCCTCTGCATGGGATTCCTCCAGATCTTTTATCCTCCTGCCTTCCACTGCTTTCTTCTCATGCCTCTTAGCAATCTGACCCTTTCTCCCACTCCTAGTCTCCCCGCCTTGTGATAGCTCCCAATGCTAATCCCCTAATAAATACCTTACACTTAGGTGTATGACCCAGTGAGTTCTTCAAAATACTTTCATATGTATCCTCTTGTTCTCTGCAAAACAACCTTCTTCTTTAACCAAAAAGGCACCTTCAGAGGACTGCTTTTCCCCAAACAGTAAAACATGAAGACTGCTGTTTTTTGGCTGCTTTACTTATGTGTTTCTTTCTGTTCATTTTCTCAGTCTGACTTATTATTGCTTTATTTTAGGTTCCGCATTACTCACTGGCAAAGGCTAGCATATACCATGCTCAAAGCAGCAAGCACCGAGAATGCTGAAAATTCGGGATAATGTTAGCCAGGAGTAAAGTTTACTGTACTAGACCCATGCACTTAGAGCTGTCTGACAAATGAACTTTAGGAGGTGGTGGGACTCCCCCAACAGTGGAGGTGTTCAAACAGCAACAGGATGGCTTTTCCATATATTGTAGAGGAAATGACGGATAAAGAAGGTTAGATTGAAACCCCCTATACTTCATATGAATTTATCTGATTTTCTCATTACGTGAAAATATTGGCCAAAATTTTGCAGCAAAGAATATCTGATGGTTGGGATTACATGACTGTAATCCCAGTACTTTGAGAGGTCAAGGAGGGTGGAACACGAAGTCAGGAGTTCAAGACCAGCCTGGCCAAGACAGTGAAACCCTGTCTCTACAAAAAATACAAAAATTGGCCAGGCACAGTGGCAGGTGCCTGTAATCTCAGCTACTTGGGAGGCTGAGGCAGGAGAATTGCTTGAACTCGAGGGATGGGGGGTGGGCAGAGGTTGCAATGAGCTGAGACCACGCCACTGCACTTCAGCCTGGGTGACCTAGTGAGACTCCGTCTCAAAAAAACAAACAAACAAACAACAACAAAAAACAGAGGACTGTGTTTTAAGAGACGCCTTTTGTTTATCTAAATTTTGATAGGCTTTCCCCCTTAAAAGTAGCCTTGGGGTGAAATTTTTTCATTCAGTTTTTCCTTCCTTTAACACTACATAGTGTCACCCAGGTCTTAAAGCAAATGTCTGTTTGTAACTTCTGAAGGCAAACACTTCCCATAGAGCCAGATCCCTCAGCCAGAAGCTAGTGAGTCAGCAAAGGCCAGCCAGGAGACTCAAGGGCCCCCTCTTGCCCCAGGAATGATTAGTTCTTTCTGCTTTTCCTTTCTTTTTAAATCTCCTGGCACTTTAAAAATCCAGTCCTCGGCATGCTCCTGGACCCTTTCCCCAAGTGACGTTTAGTTTCAGAGAATGAAAACTATTTTCATGCTAGCAGCCTAAGGAAGCATTTCCCAAAGCGTGATTAGGGGAAAGCTTGCCTTAATAGGTGCTTCTGGTAAACAGGTCCTTCTGCTCAAATATTGCTGCCCAGGTTCGTTCCCTTTGGAAAGTTGTGGTATGTATTAATGTATTAAAAGTTTTCAGAAATCCTGCACAAAGAAATCTATTGCACTTTGTTAACCCAGAATTTACCAAATATATTTGCTGACAGAAATATCTTTCTAGAACATTTATTTTGGAAGTGGAGGAGTGGGAGGGGAACAGGACTACGGCAAATCAGCTGGTACCTGAAATATCTGCAAAGTGCAGCCTGAACAAGACAAAAGGATCAGTATATCATTCAAAATGCAGGGAAATGGTTTCGGTTTCTGGATTATGCATTGTTTGGAGCAACTATGCCATGGTGCGCATCTCTACCTCCAGGCGTGTTGACGTAAATAACAGAGAGCTGACAATATTGTTTTTCAGCAACAGCAAGTCCTAGGTGCCTCCCTCTGGCATTAGTCTTGGATGAGTGTCATTGACTTACCTCCAAGTTGTTGGCTATTCAGGGCAGGATAGCCTTCATCCTCCCAACTGTGCCCAGTTCGTGCCTACAGCTTCCTCTAGGAGCAAGGATATTTCATCTTCCAACTCCAGGGCATTTGTCCTGCAGCACCTGGAGTAGAATGATAACTCCTATCATGGGATGCTCCTGGCAATTCAATTGGCAGGAGTGAGGGGCTCAGAGGCTCTCTTTACAAATCTCTAAATCAACTGGCCCATGCAGATGCGGGAGCAGCAGCAGCTGTTTCAGAGGCAAAGGCCATTCATCTTCTGCCTTTTTTTCCTCTTGTTTCTGGGGAGCCTGGATGAGTGAAGGTGTCTGCCACCAAGCATTGCCTACCTGGGTGCTCACTAAGGTTCATGAGGGACTATGGAATATGCTGGGTGCTTTCAGAAAGCTTCCACATGGAGGGCCGAGTTCTTTTATGAACAGGCCTTAGAAGCACAAAGGTTCTGTTTTAAAAGAGCTCATGAAACCCAAAGCTCCTGCTCTACAGTTTCTACTGTCACGAGTCAATACAAATCAGGAATTTATTGTGCCCAGTCCTGTTCTAAGAACTGAGGGGATTCAGAAAAATAGTATAAGATGGCGAATCTTAGCTTCTAGTTAAGTAGTGGTGGTAATACCTAAGGGAGGTTTCAGGGAAGGGCTTTAGTTATCCCCTGCCACTCTCTCCTCTTGAACTGCTAAGTAAGCCTGATATAGATAGATAGATATATTTTTTTTTTTTTTTTTAAGGAAGACATGTCTGGTTAACATGGTTCAGTAAGTCCACATGGGTGTTTAAAAGAAAATCACACACTTAACATCTCCAGAGCTAAACTCTTTTCCAGCCTGCATGTGCCCAGTCTTCATCTCAGTTGACACCTTTGTTAGGTCTTTGCTGAAGGCTCTCTCTCCCTGCCTTGTATAAAGCCCTCACTATCTCCCTTTGCTGCTTTATTTTTCTAGCATTTATCACTATCTGTCATAGTTTATGTTTATGTCTCCCCCATTCCCCATTAGTATCTAAGCTCTTTGAGGGTTTTTTTTTTTTTTTTTTTTTTTTTTTTTTTTTCTTTTTTTTTTTTTGTTTGGAGTTTTTTTTTTTTTTTTTTTTTAATCTGTTTGATACCATTTCATGGAACAGGGCTGAGGACACAGAAGGCACTCAACAAATATTCACGGAATAAAGGAACCAAAGAATAGTAACATTGTATACATCAATATACCACATGAGGCAGGTGCTACATATATGATTTCATTTCACCTTCACAACCTCCCAAAAAGCTAGGTATTATAATTACATGCCCCCACCACAATTAACAACAAGATGACCCAGGCCTAGAGAGGCTAAGTAACTTGCATTCAATTAGCAATTATCTCAATCACATTTCAGACTCCCACCTGGCTACCTCCTAAATTCATGTTCTCAGCCACTCTACTCAATTCCTCCCCCTTACAGTCCTCCAGACAACCAGAGCTACCGGGATCTCAAAGGAAAGAGAAATGTGTCGGCGCAGTGGGAGATCTGCAAAAGCTTCCTCCAGGAAATAAATTCGATGTGGACCAAATTCTGACAGGTAGACAAAATAACGGGTGGCGTTCCAAGCTGGGGAGAAGCATGTGAGGTATGGAACCAGAGCAATTCCAATGTGTTCATCCAGGAGTGGCTTAGATAGGCAACCTCCTCACCCCAGTTTGCCTTGGACTTCCTGGTTCTAGCACCAACAATCCTGTGTTCTGGGAAAAGTGGAGAGAGGGTCCCCTAAGTGACAAATAGATCAGGTGTAATACGGTAGAGTGTTTGTCGTGCACATTGTTGAGGAAATACTGCAAGTAAAAGCGGAAAAGAGTTTGGAGGCTGAGGAAATGAGTTTGGAGCTCATTGTGCAGGTAAGGGGAAACGTTTGGAGGTTTTGAGAAGGGGACGATGTGTGGGAAGGCGGAGTTACATGAAACAGGAAAAGTCAATACAAACCTGATTGTGGTGACGTACTGCCTTGTAATGGGGTCGACCATGGCTGCCAGAGGGGCTGACAGTAGAGGAAGACCAATCAAGTCTGGACTCAGCTATCCCAGGTGCTTTCAAGGAGCCACTGCCTCTTGAAATGGGCATTTCCCCCCTTTCCTTACAGTTCTCCAATCTTTTTACATCTGTTGCCAACATCATCTCCTGGGCATGGATAGATGTATGCCATCTTCCATGACTTTGCATCCAGAAGTATTTCTAAACCTTGGAAACCCAGGGAAAGCCCCTGTTTGGGGCTCCATTTCACATTTTCTCATCACCTCAAGCTTCTCTTTGCTCGGGCATGGACCCACGAGCTGCTTCCTTCTAGAGTGGCAGGCCCTGTGGCCAAGGTCCTCTCAGATTCTACGCACCTGACTGCTTCCATTTTGGCACTTTTCATTCTCTTTTGGGAGCTCTACACTTAGTAATTCAATGGAAAGCCCTTAAAGAAAAGTGTGAGTGCGGTGTCCGTGCGTATTTAAATGGATAAGAAAGAAGTACTAGGCAGCTTGTGAGTGTCCTTCACCACTGGAAAGATCTACGATCATCTCTATAAACTGCGCACAAGGCAGTGGTGCCGGATAAAAACAACCGAAATAAATACATCTGATAGTTTTTCTCAGCGTTGCATACGTAACATCAAATACAACAGTCTTACCATGAGAGGTCCTCAGCACTTCATGAACTGCATAGCAAGGGAAGTAAGGCCTCAAACAAACTGCTGTTCAACTGTGATAAGCAAACGCGGGTACCAGTAAGGAGGAAGACTGCCCTCTGCTCTGAGAGAGAGAGCTTACACACACACATATATATATATATGCACGCACGCACGCAGCCACGCACGCACAGACGTCGGACGCGCAGACGTCGCACGCACAGCGTCGTACGCACAGACGCAGACACGACGCACGCACAGACGCAGACACGTACACAACCGTACCTGCTTCTTTTTTAAATCTTTAGAACATACAAATAAAATTTGCCTTAAAAATTGGCTGGACGCAGTTGCTCATGCCTGTAATGCCAACACTTTGGGAGGCTGAGTGAGTGGATCATTTCAGACCACGAGTTCGAGGCTAGCCTGGCCAACATGGTGAAACCTCGTCTCTACTAAAAAAAAAAAAAAAAAAAATAGCTGGGCATGGTGGCCCACACTGGTAATTTCAGCTAGTCCAGAGGCTGAGGCAGGAGAATCACTTGAATTCAGGAGGCAGAGGCTGCAGTGAGTGGAGATCTGACCATTGTACTCCAGTGTGGGTGACACAGACTCTCTCAAAAAAATAAATAAATAAACAAAAAAATAAATAAATACAAGACCCACAGAAATAACTGACCTCAGTGCCTAGGAGATCATTTCTCTCCTGTTTCCTTCAGAAGTAAAGTCAGTCTTCACTCCAAGGTCAAGAAGTGGGAGCTCAATTCTTCCTTGCTCTACCTCAAGCTTAATCTGCTAGATGAGTAGGAGATGGTGCCCCACAATTGCGATGAAAGGAAGCTCTTTAAATAGAGCAGCTGTAGTCTGCACAATGGAATGTCTTGGACTCAACCGGACTTGCCCCCCCCATCCCACCATGCTTTCTGAGGTGATGAGGATGGAAACAGAAAAAGAGGCTCCACCGTTATAGAACCCTGATGGGCAGTGGCATAGGATGAGACCCAGAACTGGCGGCCCTTCTTTCTCTTTCCTCCATTTCCCTCACTCATTTCAGTGTAGCTGATGTGCATTTTAGAAAGAGCTGGATTAAGCATGGATACATAAGTTACTAGCTGCGTGAATTGTATAATTTACTTAATTTCTAAACAAGTTTATTCATGTATAAAACAAGGAAACTTCTTTCCTGATAATCTTAAAATTGCTACAGTGCGGTTGTAAGAACTCAGCATAGTACCTAGTAGATAGTAAGAGGTCAGAAGTGATAGCTGAAATTATTATGCCTTTGGCTACTCTATTTTCTTGCTTCATCTATTCTTACCTTTCCTGCTCACCTATCTCACACCCTAACTTCAACTCCCAACACAGAGAGGGTAAGCTGATACTTGCTTTCACCCACCAATGATTGATTTGTGAGATGGGCTGCCTCACAAAACCACTCTTAGGAATTTAACTGGATTTGAAATTTAAAACCATCTCTTATTCATTTGTGACTCAGACATCGCTTTGAACCTGGTTAGTTTAAGATTTTTTTAAAAAAAGATGGATATATGTTTAAAAAGCTCAGAAGTCCTCTTGGGCACCAAATGGCTCTTTGGAAAGAATCCTGTGACAAGTTAAGTGTAAATGAACCAGAAACATAGAGATTAAATTCCTCCTGAAATACTCCTGGGTGTGGAAATTAAGAAAAAAGCAATTGCAAGATGTCTCCAGTTTTGCAGACCTGCATGCAGCTGGCTTCCCTTAAGGCTGCCCGCTGAGCTGTGGGAGGAGCTCCGCTGGCTTGGCCAGGCCTCCGGGGTACCCCTGCAGCCATGGGGTTACTTATTCCTGAGATGGGGCAGCAGAGGCAATTTGATGGAGGCAACTTTCATTCTGACTGCTCTTCCGGCAAAGCTCCTCTCTGGGGACCTCAGACTGGCACCTTTCACCATTGTTAAATTCACTTAAGATAAAAGCGACACCAGGCAAATGACAAGGGAAGAGCCATTAAGGGATGAGCATAAGCAGTGACTGACAGGCAGGCTCTGCGAAGCGCTCAGCTGCCAGCCCCAGCCTTGGCAGGAATCATCACCCCAAGTGTCTCCCCTAGCCAGTGCTTGGCAAATGGGCAAGATTCAGTCCAAGCCTACGGGCTCAGCCCTTTGTTTCCCAGAGCCTCAGCCTCCATGCCCATCCACCCACATACTACCAGCCCCTCAACCCAGGAACAGCATCAGCAACGACGCAGAGAAGAGCCCATTGGTGCTGAAGGTGAGAGGCTGTCCTCTGCCTGCTTTCAGGTGAGTGCTTGCGCGTGGTGAGCCATGGAGCGTGGACTACGAATTCATTTACTGCATAGTTAGTAGAGACAATATGAAGATTGAACTCAGCAAACCATAGAAAATATACACCCTGCCAAGTTTTTTGGTCCAAGTATAAAATTATGTTGGCCTTCTTGGTCTTTTCTCGGGACTGTGCACAAGGACACGCAATGGTGCTATTTGCTGCGATGTATTCACCAGGCAAGCGGGCTCATATAGGTGTCCTGTAACACTGGGTCTTAGTAAATTACTTGCTAAATAATGTTTTTCTTATTATTAAGGTAACCTCTTTTACTGGAAAAAAATTGAAACATACAAAAATAAAAACCTACAAAGAACAATGGCAATCACATAGAAAGTCCACAATTGTTAACATATTGCATTTCTTAAGTGCAAGGTCTCCGTAGAGAGATTGGATAGGGTCCCATTCTACACAGCTGCCACCTGTCACCTGTGTGAGCTTGAGAGAGTCACTTCTCCGTGCTTTCATTTTTGCATCTTTAAAATGAAGGTAAGTATAGAACCTACCTCATGAAGTTATTGTAAGCCTTAAATGAGTTAAAAACATAAAGCCCAGAACACTACAAAGACTCAATAAATGTTAGCTGTTATCATGCACCAATTTTCACTAACCTGTCATTGTAGTTGTGATTCCATCCTAACAGTGGTTGTCTGCCTGGGGAGATTTTGACCCCAGGGGACATTTGACAATATCTGAAGGCAGTTGTCACAACTAGATGAGTTGAGACTACTGTCATCTAGTGGGTAGAAGCCAGAAATGCGACTAATCTTCCTACAATGCACAGGATAGCCCTCAATGACAAAGAATTGGCCACTCAAAAATGTCAACACGTGCAGCGGTTGAAAAACCTATGTTAGATTAGTACACACATTGTGACAGATCCCAGCCCCCACTTGCTCCCTGTGGATTTCAGCTGTCCCTCGGGGCATGTCTTGCAGAATCCTGGAGTCTCTTACATGCTTGGGGACACAACTCTCTCCTGCTCCAGCCTCCTTGCCATCCATGCTGCTGCTATTCTCCATAAGATGACTCCTTTGGTGGGCACAGTACCCTGTGCTGAAGAGAGGATGGCCAGTGATCCTCTCCGAAATCTAAGACCCATCTTGTTCCTTAGATTCTGAAGTGGCATAATTGGTGCCCAGAGGCTAGCAGACTTTTACCAACATAGTTCTTCAGCTTTTCTCCCTAACTTCTCCCTCAGTTGAGACTCGAAACCTGACTCTGGCTGGGTTTTGAAGCAGAGTCCATGCCATTGAAATCATTCCCTCCCTTTTCCCTCCATCACTTTGGCTATCTTCATCCCCAATATGTCTTTCTCTTTCTTGAGCCAAAAAACATAAAGATCTCATGAATATCAGTCTTAACAACTCATACAAATAGATTCTTAGGGGCAGCAAGCCAAACATATCCGTATCCCAGCAATATTCTTTCTTGTACACACAAACTTAAAGATACATAACTTTTTAAAACAAAATCGTGATTTTACCACACACCCTGACACCTTACTCTTTCACTAAAGAAAATGGCATTAACACATTCAGATGTCATTAAATTGTCTTCGATATCACCATTTATTGACTATATAGAATTCCATTTTGTCACTATGTAATATTTTTGGGTTCATTCCCCTTTTATTAGACATTGAGGTTATTCCTCAATGTTGAAAATTATAAGAAATGCCACATTGAATATCACTGTAAAGCAGTTTTTCACATTTGTTTCGTATTTTTCTGGGATAAATTTCTAGAATATAATTTAAGGTTTTTTGATACATACTGTAGAAAAAAAGGTGTGACAGTTAGTTTTATGTATCAACTTGACTGGACCACAGGATGCCTAGATAGCTATTTAAACATGACTTCTGGGTGTGTCTGTGAGGATGCTTCCAGAAGAGATTAGAATTTGAATTGTTGGACTGAGTAAAACAGTTGTCTCCCCGCAGTGTGGAAAAGCATCATTCAATCTGCTGAGGGTCTGAGCAGAACAAAGGGATGGGGGAAGGATGAACTTGCTCTCTGCCTGACTGGTTGAGCTGGGACACTCGTTTAGTTAGGACTCCTGGTTCTTAGGCTTTTGGACCTGAACTGGAATCTACACCCACTGGCTTTCTGGCTTTCAGGTCTTCAAAATACATCACCATCTTTCCTGGGCCTGCAGTTTGCCAATGACAGATTGCAGGACTTCTCAGCCTCCATAATCATCAATATCTTATCAATATTTTTATCTATATCTATGTACCTATATCTGTATCTCCTATTGGGTTTCTTTTACTGGAGAACCCTGACTAATACAAAAAGACTTAAAAACTTTGTTTTAGCCAACAGCATCTGCCCATTGGAAGCACATTGGAATAGCAATCCAATATCAAAAACGGCTGGGAAAGTGGAGTACTTCAGTGATTGGAACATATGTAGTTAGCTGAGAATTTCCATTTGCCAATATCACAAGTGGGAGGACTCTCTCTAAACACTTAACACTAAATTATACAGAACAAAATTCCATCTTCTTTGGACAATTCAAACGTCATTTTGATATGGCTGCTGCATGGCCGGCAGATTGAGGTGGGAGAAAATGGAAGCTGTAGGGAATCCTTATTAATGCAGCCAGGCCTTACCTTTCTTGGCATTTGCTGGATGTAGGAGAGATTAACTGAGACTGACACCTTTAAAGGTCTGAAAAGATACTTACCACCTATTCTCCCTGAGCACTGCTCTCTATGAGGCTTCATCTGTATAACAAGGCTAACTTTGCTAGCTAGACCGGCCTCTTCCTTTCTCCCTCTCATAACCTGTGTTGCCACTAAACCTAATTTACCAAAATAACCAGTTTTGGGCTATACTATGAACTCACATTTTTTCTATAACCCCAAGATGGAATAGAAGATTCTGTATCTTATTGTTGGCTTGAGTCTTTATTCTGAAGGTTCCTGTGTGTGCACATTAAATAAATTTAATTGTATGCCTTTTCTTCTATTAAAACAAAAACGAAAGTCATTTGCAGTGGTTCAGGATAATTATTATAAACTCTCAATGCAGAGTTTTAGTACTAGCCTGAGCAACGTGGTGAGACCCTACATCTACAAAAAATTTAAAAATTAGCCGGGCGTGGTGGCATGCATCTGTAGTCCCAGTTACTTGAGAGGCTGAGGTAGAAGGATTGCCTGAACCCAGGAGTTCAAGACTGCAGTGAGCTGTGATAGTGCCACTGCACTCCAGCCTAGGTGACAGAGTGAGATCCTATCTGGAAAAAAAAAAAAAGGAAAAGAAGAGCCCTAAGTGGCAACAAATTATGGAAATGTAAAGGTTTGTTATTTCACTTTTCAAACAGGGAGAAACTGTATTGACCAGATTCATCAAGAAATGACATATCTTAAAAGCTTCTTTTTTGGGTAAGTTTCTAATAGCAACTTGTTTACATGTCACTTACTTCTTCCTCATAAAAGCAAAATAAAGAATATGTAAAAATTCCTGTTTCAGCTTTTGATGGTGTTCCAGATGAATGTGTTTAACTATAATTTTAATATCTCAAAACACTGTTCAGTCATAAATTTTTTCAGAATGTGTCAATGATAAAAATAAGGATGATAATAATAGGAAAACATCACAATGAAGGAAAAAGGTACTTTCTACTACCCTGTGGACGAATCAAGTGAGGACTCGATCAGCAGACCCAGCACTGCTCATAACTAGCCCTTATACCCATTGCCTTGGGCAAGTCAATTATTCTTTTTGGAACATGATTTTTTCATAGATATTGAAAAGGTGGAAGGTTGGAAGGAGGGAAAGGAGCAGAAAAGATAACTATTGGGTACTGAGTTTAATACCTGGGTGATGAAACAATATGTACAACAAACCCCCATGACATGTGTTTACCTATGTAACAAACTTTCACATGTACCCCTAAACCTAAAATAAAAGTTTAAAAAAAAGAGAAGGTGGTGATTTCTGAGATCTTTTAAGCTGTAAAATTTCTATGAATTTATGACTTGGCTCCCATCTTTAGGGGTTTTTGAAATTCTGTTCTCTCATCCTCTTGAAGAATTTTCAAGCTAACAAAAACCATTTTTCTTAGGTAACAAAATATTGAGTGAGATTTTTTCCCCAGTGTCCTGGAATGTTGGCTAACGCCCCAAGCTGAGAACAATGGGTGAGAAGTGTATCTGTCAGAGGCATTTGAACCAAAGTGACTCCATCTTGAATATAGGGGCTGGGTAAAATGAGACTGAGGCCTACTGGGCTGTATTCCCAGGAGGTCAGGGCATTCTAAGTCACAGGATGAGATAAGAGGTCAGCACAAAGATACAGGTAACAAAGACTTGGCCGATAAAACAGATTGCGATAAAGAACCCACCAAAACCAAGATGGGGACAAAAGTGACCTCTGGTCATCCTCACTGCTCATTATATGCTAATTATAATGCATCAGCATGCTAAAAGACCCTCCCAACAGTGCCATGACAGTTTACAAATGCCATGGCAACGTCTGTCAGTTACCCTATATGGTCTAAAAAGGGGAGAAACCCTCATTTCTGGGAATTGCCCACCCCTTTCCCAGAAAACTCATGAATAACCTCCCCCTTGTTTACCATATAATCAAGAAATAACCGTAAAAATAGCCAACCATCATCCCTCAGGGCTGCTCTGCCTATGGAATAGCCATTATTTTATGCCTTTACTTTCTTAATAAACTTGCTCTCACTTTAGGGATTTGCCTCTAATTCTTTCTTGCATGAAATCCAAGAACCCTCACTTGGGGTCTGGATATAGACTTCTTTCCCATAACATCTCCTCATTTTAAAGAGAGGAATTAAAACATTCTGCTGAACATACTCAAAGAAAGCAGAACCTGTCCAGCAACCATCAGCACACATCAGTGCCCAGTAATGAACAGAAAGCAAGTCCAGAGATTCAGTGCGTGACTGAAGAGTTGCGCCGAAAGGTTTTAGACTAGTAGTGAGGTCTCTTCTTCATTTCCCTTTTTAGGGTTGTCTTTCCCCAAATCAAGTGATGGGGATTGAAGAGAAATACACATAGAAGTTGGGGGTGCCTGTAAGAAGGGAGAGAAAGGCCTTACTTCGCCACTGGATGTTTACAGGGTGTGAAGTTGAAGGAGGAAGAAGGGGTGAAAGGGGCCTTGGAAGGATTCTTTGAAATTGTATGTGAAACTCATGAACTCATGACTGCTGCCTCTTCTCCTCTAGAACTAGGCTTGAAGACCAGCTGTGGCCATGCACAACAGTGGAGTAAGGAGAGAGAGCAGCAGGAGACAGCCATCTCCACTACCACGTTTTGGTCTGGCAGGGATGAATGAGTTTCTTAAGGCCGAGTAGGTCCTGTGGGACCTTTCTGGGCTTGAGTCACCATACAAGAAGGCAGCCTGTTGGGGCAAAAGTACTTCAGGAGTAACAGCTGTGGGGTGAACAACACAGGCAGCCAGGATTAGCCAAGAGAGGATTAGTTGGCACCAGTGACATGAAAGCCTTCTCATCTATAAGCCTCCTGCCCACTACTTGGACCCCAGGATATGCAGAAGACAGTGGAGAGGGGCAAAGAATGAGAAGCCATATTGGCTCCCTCCCTCACTGTAGGTGCTTGAACCACAAGAAAGGCATGGAATAAAGAAGAAAAAGAAGTTGTGGATTGCATCTGAGATCTAAGTTTTTTGTCGTTGTGGTGGTGGTGGTGGTGGTGGTGGTGGTTTTTGGAGACAGGCTTTTGTTGTTACCCAGGCTGGAGTGCAGTGGTTCAGTCATAACTCGCTTCTACCTCGAAGTCCTGGGCTCAAGTGATCCTGTTGCCTCAGCCACCCAAGTAGCTGAAACTACAGGAATGGACCACCACACCTAGCTAATTATTTTTTTTCCTTTCTTTCTTGTAGAGACAAGTTCTCACTTTGTTGCCCAGGCTGGTCTCAAACTCCTGGCTTCAAGCAACCTGGTCTCGGCCTCCCAAAGGCGTGAGTCGTCTCTCCCAGCCTTGGGATCAAAGTCATGTTAGACTAGATCTGACCTTTTAATACCTGAAATGGAGTAATCATTAAATAAATGACCGTATTTATGACCAAAAGTGAACAAGCACTTGAGGAACTGCCTGAGATTCCACAAAGATACAGGAAAGGGGAGTATAGCTGGGCAGGTTTCCTGAATGGCAGACCCCACCCAAGTCGACATGAAAATAACTTCAACATGTCTAGAATTCATCATGTGTTTAAAATAGTTGGATATTTTTTTCAATGTGATTTTATAGCTGAAAAACCTGAGGCATGAACTATCATCTTTTAACCAAATATCTCCTTTGCCTATCGTATATCCTAACAGTGCCGGATTATTTTTCTTTCCAAACACAGTTTTTGTGTGTGGGTGTTTTCTTTTCTATGGCCTTCTTCACTTTCACAGCCATAATATTATTCTAAAATACTAACTCCATAGTAACAACAAAAGTCAGTAAATGTCCTTTCTTCAATAGATACATAGAGAAGGTTTATGACAAAGTAGTAAGAAAAATCTGTCCATAAAAAAGTAATGTTGTATTTTAACCATAGAATTGTTACTTTCCGTGAATTCCTTCTTCAGGCATACAAGGAATTTACTGAACAAGAAATGAATATTCTTTACTTAGTTATATTTGTCTAAGACGTGTAGAAGAAAAATCTATACTTTTCAGAGAAATTATTTCATAAAACTGGGCTTGTGGAAAGCGATGTCTTTTGAAGGCAGACTTGGGTTAAATTCCTGACTCTTCTGCTTACTATCTATCTCTGTAACCTCAGGCAAATCATTTAGTCTCCCTAAACTTCGGTTTCCTCATCTGCAAAATGGAACTATTAGTATTTATTTCATCGAATTGTGAATCTGTGAGGATTAAATGAAATCATTTATGTCACAGACTGACTCAAAGTCCATCAATACGTTTAAGTTTCCTGTCTTCCTCCCTCTGCTATTTGGTTCTAGACACAAGTTTGCCTAATCTTTATTTATTATATATGTATGTGTGTAGATGTATATATATTTTATTATACCTATTTTACTTGGTGTTTTTTTGTTTTTGCTTTTGTTTGTTCCTTACAGACAGGTTCTCACTGCTGCCCAGGCTGGAGTGCAGTGGCACCATCATAGCCCACTACAACCTCAAAGTGATCCTCCCACCTCAGCCTCCCAAGTAGCTGGGACTATAGGTGCAGGCTACCGTGCCTGGCTAATTTTTAATTTTTTTATAGAGACAGAGTCTCTTTATGTTTCCCAGGCTGACCTTGAACTCCTGGCCTTCAGTGATCCTCCTGCTTTGGCCTACCAAAGTCCTGGGATTATAGCCATGATATAATCCTGCCTTAATTGGGTTTTAACAATTATAAACATAGTCTATAATACTTGTTACAAAATCAAGAAGTATAATAAAATGTTTAATTACCTCACCTTCTCTGATCCTGAACTCCTAAAATACCCAATATTCACAGTTTTGGTGGAGGGACACTTTTTCATACTTTTGTTTTTGCTCCTACAAACGTGTTTTACACACTACTCTGAAGACTGCTTTTTCTTCCATTGAGACAACTTTCCATTTCAGAATGGATGTGGTCAATGACTCAAGGAGAGTATTGCCAATTTAGATTCCAAAGTAGAGTTCTGGTCCCCTGAATAATTACTTGCCTCTGGGTTTTTATGTTTGTGAGAGGGATATGAACTACTTGGTGGGTTGGAAACTGTTCCTGATGTCATCTTGCAAGCTCTTTCTGTTTAGAACAAATCCAGCCTCTGGGTCACTAGAAAGTCACATGTCACATGTCACAAACTGTCAGCCTTTCTCTCCCATCACTCCTTATTACTTAAGGGTATTGGCTGAGATCCCAACATCTTTATCTCTCAGGGGTTGGAAAACTGGGCAGATTCTTTCTCTCTCTCTCTCCTCTATTTCTCATATCCTTCCACCACTGTCATTGTCTTTAAGGAAGGTGTCGCTCATGAATCTCAGAATTATCTGCCTTAGCAAAACCCTATAGTGACCTTGATTCCAGTACTGATGACATCAGTACCACCGAAATCAATGGAAAAATAAATACAAAAACATCTCTATCTGTATCTGACTCTGAGCAGAGTGTGGCCTTAGCCATGGAAGTTGAGGTGTCATGTTCAAAGGACCATCAAAAACCATTGTCCTAGGCAAGGTACAGTGGCTCACGCCCATAATCCTAGCACTTTTGGCCTAGGTGGACAGATCACTTGAGGTCAGGAGTTCTAGACCAGCCTGGCCAACATGGCGAAACCCTGTCTCTACCAAAAATGGCAATTCTATTGCTGGATAATCAGTTTCAAAGGTGTGTTAGTCCTTTCTCACATTGCTAATAAAGACATACCCGAGACTGGGTAATTTATAAAGAAAAAGTGGTTTAATGGACTCACAGGTCCACATGACTGGGGAGGCCTCGCAATCATAGTAGAAGGTGAAGGAGGAACAAAAGCATGTCTTACATGGTGGCAGGCAAGAGAGCATGTGCAGGGGAGCTCCCATTTATAAAACCATCAGATCTCATGAGACTTACTCACAATCCCAAGAACAGCATGGGAAAATTCCACCCCCATGTTGCAATTACCTCCCACTGGGTCCCTCCCAGAACATGTGGGGATTATGGGAGCTACAATTCAAGATGAGATTTGGGTGAGGACATAGCCAAACCATATCAAAAGGCAATAAAAAATAAAAGTATTTTCTACAATAAAACTGTGATAACATTATTTGCCTGATTATTTTCAAGGAAGAGCAGCATCTTTGAGGATCTTGAAGTCAGAGAAATTCAGACACCAAAGAGTGGAAGAGACTTAAAAGAGATCTTTTCTACCTTTTTGTCTGACTTTTAGTTCTCCTATTTCATCTCCTTGAAGTATGTCATTGATCATCTGCTTGGAACCCACTAACAATGGAGAGCTAATTCAACATGAGAGAGGAGGAAGAAGACATGTAAACGAACAATTATGATAAAATGTGATTAATGCTATAAAAGAGCTGCACAAGTTACTATGGGGGTGGCCATGAGGCGTGGACTGGCTTGGAAGGCTAGGGAATGAAATAAGTCTTCTGAGGGAAAATGACTCTATGCTGGCTCTTGAAAGAAAGAAGCAAGTACGGCAGAAAGGGGGAATGATGAGGGAGTGAGTGGAGATCATTCAGAAGTGGGCAAAAATATCAAATATTTAGCAAGCGTGTGAATCGTGTGACAGGTGTCTCATTGAGGCTGGAGCATGGACTATGAGTGGAGGGATGTTGACAGATAAAGCATAGCCCAAACTGAAACTACCCCATGCTGAGGAGTTTGGATTTTATCCTGAAGTTGAAAGGGAGTCATTTAAGGGTTTTACGGGATTGACAGACTCTAATCTGCATTTAAAATTAACTGGAATAAGAATGAAATCTGTGACACCCCGAGGAAGCTAGTGCAGGGCCTGACAAAGAGGGATCAAAGAAGGAGAAGAGACAGCAGTAAAAGTTAACAAAATGTTATGAGAATGTGGTGTGGTATGGATAGAAAGTGGGAGAAGTAGAGGATGATGCCCAGGTTTCTAGTTTGGGTACTTTGGTACCTGAAGAAGTATGTGAGGGGAAGCAGAGCAAATTGTGTGCCACCAGTGGCAAACTCACCTAAAGTGAGTCTTCTCGTATTGACCTGAAAATGACTACAACACTTTAACCTTCTCAGGGCTGGTCTTAGTCTCTCCTCCTTCATTACAAACAGCAATGAACATTATTTTGTGAATGTACTAAGTTGCAAAAAAATATTGTACTGACAGACTGTCTAATAAGCCAGATTTTATCATGTCTTTCTCTCTCTGTCTATATATATGTATACACACACATATATAAAATTCTGTATAAAATCATATATAATTATATATAAAATATATATAATACTTGTTTTTCTAGGATCTCAAAGACTGCGTGTGTGTGTGTGTGTGTGTGTGTGTGTGTATATATATATATATATAGAGAGAGAGAGAGAGAGAGAGAGCGCGCTCCTGGAAAAACAAGAGTTATAAAACTCCAAAGGTTCACTCCCATGATTATACTTAATATCTGAAAACAAGCGTGCCTTATGAAATTTTAAAGCCAGGTGTGGTGGCTCACACCTGTAATCCCAGCTCTTTAGGAGGCTGAGGTAGGTGGATGCTTGAGCCCAGGAATTCGAGAGCAGCCTGGGCAATATGGCAAGATGCCGTCTCTACAAAAAATACAAAAATTAGTCATGAGTGGTGGTGTGCACCTGTTGTCCCAGCTACTTGGGAGGCTGATGTGGGAGAATCAGTTGAGCCCTGGAGGTTGAGATTGCAGTTAGCTGTGACTGTGCCGCTGCACTTCAGCCTGGGTAACAGAATGAGACAAATTCTTAAAGAAATAAGCAAATAAACATTCAGCAAATGCAAACACTGGGAAGCAGTGGATAAATTGTGAAAAAAGTAATGGTACCCATCCTTCCTGTCCTCCCCCTGGCCTCTTCATTGCTGTGTATTACATGTCTTACCGTTAATTCTACTAACCACAGCTCTGTTCCTGATACAATACTTCTTGTTTCGCAAAAGCCCTTGGGATGAAGGAATCAAATATAGAATTTGCTGAAGGGCACAAGTATCAGCAGTATTCAACTCTCCAACCTGATGACATTCAGCTAAATCTGGGATGTCAAAGATGCTATTCACCCTCTGTGACAACTGTTACTACTTTTTCCTTTTCCCATCCAAACTTTTTTCAAAGAAAGGGTATCTTTTGACTAGGCTAGTTACTAAACTTCACTGAAGAAGAAATATGATGAACTGATTTCATATAGAGACACAGTTTGTGGAGGTCATGCCAATTCCTGCTCAGGCCAACATGTTTCTTGCTTGAGAAGTCAGCGAAACTCAAACTGCACAGCCTTTTCTTCCTTCCTAGCATGTCTTTACCCTTATGGAAAAGTTGCAACATGTCTTATTTTAATAGGAATAAATGTAGATATATCTCATTCTTATATTAAGCCAGTAAGTATCACTTTTTAAATATATAGGGAAACATTGTTTTTAATACAGTCCCATTAAGTTAAAAAAATGCAGTAAAACATCATCTGAAGATGCAGATGTAAAGCTAGTTGAGTAACAGTATTTTCATTTCACTCGCCTTCCTTGAAATTCACTAAGCCATTAAAATTAATTTTTAGGAAACAAAAGAATAAAGAGAAATCTCTCTCTAAAGAAAAAAGAAAATCTCACAAACCCAAGCTGCAACCTATAAAACACATCCACTTGATAATGTTAAGTCTGGGCTGAGATGATAGGCCACAGGAACGCCGAATACATGACTTCTCAGAACATAAGTACTTTACGTATGTCCCCAAGCCTCCTTGCCAACAAATCCTTCCTGTGGACTTTGGGTGAAGGAGAGAAGGCAGAAAATGGACAGATTGCAACATGGAATGTCTGTGAATTAAAGCAGAGAATTATCTCCCGTTTTCTTTTAGATGGCCAAGTTTTTATGGATTTATAAAATTGCTGTGCAAAAGATCTTAACCCTTTGTCTTTCACACAGGTTGAATATTTTCCTCTGAATTTTATATTTAAATTTAAATTTTGCATCTAATTTATTTTGTTTTGGCATTACTTTTGTTTTGTTTGGGGATAGGGCGCTTCTTAGGTAGCCAAATATATTATTTTCCTATCTTTGGTTCTGTGATTAGAAAAAATCTGTAAAATGCTTTATAGCATTTTTAAAAACGTAATAAGACTGTATTAAAAACAGTGTTTCTCCATATATTTAAAAAGTGATACTTGCTCAATATAAGAATGAGAAATATCTACATTTACTCTTATTAAAATAAGACACAGTTGCAACTTTGCCAAAAGATGAATTAGAAAGTATTTATCTTAAACTAACATTTATACTAAATGTTAGTTCATCTAAAATAGATCTTGAAATTTAACTTTTCCAACGAATTAATTAACCCAGCATTGAATAAACTAAACTTTTTGCTTTCATCTTTAGCACATATTAACTTCTTATATATATACTAGATTCCTGTTTTGAACATTTTTGTTTTAGTTTTTTTAAGTGATGTTGCAAGACGATATTTTTTTTTTTTTTACTTTTATTTTGGGTTCGGGTATACATATGCAGGTTTGTTATATGGGTAAACTCCTGTCATGGGGGTTTATTGTACAAATTGTTTTGTCACTCAGGTACTAAACCTAGTACCCAATAGTTATTTTTTCTGCTCCTCTCCCTCCTGCCATCCTCTACCCTGGAGGAGGTCCCAGTTGTTCCTTTCTTTGTGTTCATGAGTTAACATCATTTAGCTCCCACTTATAAGTGAGAACATGCAGTATTTGGTTTTCTGTTCCTGTGTTAGCTTGCTAAGGATAATGGCCTCCAGCTCCATTCATGTTATTGCAAAAGACATGATAACATTCTTTTTATGGCTACATAGTATTCCATGGTGTGTATCTACCATGCTTGCTTTCTTCAATCTGTCATTGATGAGCATTTAGGTTGTCCATGTCTTTGCTATTGTGAATAGTGCTGCAGTGAACATATGCATGCATATGTCTTTATAATAGAATGATTTATATTCCTCTGGGTATATACCCAATAATGGGGTTGCTGGATCAAATAATAGTTCTGTTTTTAACTCTTTGAGGAATCACCATACTTCTTTCCACAATGGTTAAACTAATTTACACTCCGACAAACAGTATATAAGTATTCCCTTTTCTCTGCAACCTCATTAGCATGTTATTCCTTGACTTTTTAAAAATAGTCGTTCTGATTGCTGTGAGATGGTACTCATTGTGGTTTTGATTTGCAGTTCTCTAATGATCAGTGATGCTGACCTTTTTTATATATACTTGTTGGCTGCATGTATGTCTTCTTTAGAAAAGTGTTCATGTCCTTTGTCCACTTTTTAATGTGGTTATTTTTCCTTGTACATTTGTTTAAGTTCCTTAGAGATGTTGGATATTAGATCTTTGTCAGATGCATAGTTTGCAAATATTTTCTCCCGTTCTATAGGTTGCCTGTTTACTCTGTTGATAGTTTCTTTTGCTGTGTAGAAGCTTTTAAAGTTTAATTAGATTTCATTTGTCAACTTGTGCTTTTGTTGCAGTTGCTTTTGGAGTCTTTGTCATGAAATCTCTGCCTATTCCTATGTCCAGGATAGTATTGTCTACATTGTCTTCCAGGGTTTTTATAGTTTTGAGTTTTACAGGTAAGTCATTAATTCATCTTGAGTTGATTTTTGTATATGGTGTAAGAAAGGGGTCCAGTTTCACTTTTCTGCATATGGTTAGCCAGTTCTCTCAGCACCGTTTGTTGAATAGGGAATCCCATCCCCATTGCTTGTTTTTGTTAGCCTTGTCAAAGAACAGTTGGTTGTAGGTGTGGTGGCCTTATTCCTGGGCTCTCTATTCTGTTCCCTTGGTCTATATGTCTCTTTTTGTACCAGTACCATGCTGTTTTGACTACTGTAGCTTTGTAGTATAGTTTTAATTTGGGTAATATGATGCCTCCAGCTTGGTTCTTTTTGCTTAGGATTGTCTTGGGTATTTAGGCTCTTTTTTATTTTCACATATATTTTAAAATAGTTTGTTCGAATTCTGTAAATAATGTCATTGGTAGTTCGATAGGCATAGCATTAAATCTGTAAATTGCTTTAGGTAGTATGGCCATTTTAATGATATTAATTCTTCTTATCTGTGAGTATGGAATGTTTTCCATTTGTTTGCATCATATCTGATTTCTTTGATCAGAGTTTTGCAATTTTCATTGTAGAAATCTTTCACTTCCCTGGTTTGCTGTATGCCTAAATATTTAAATAGGATTGTATTTCTTATTCGGCTGTCAGCTTGATTGTTGTTGATGTATAGGAATGCTAGTGACTTTTGTACATTTTTTTTTTCATCCTAAAACTTTGCTGAAGCTGTTGATTAGCTGAAGGAGTTTTTAGGGTTTTAGATTAGCTGAAGGAGCTTTTGGAATTTTCTAGATCTAGAATTACCTCATCTGCAAACAGGGGTCGTCTGACATCCTCACTTCCTGTTTGGATGCCCTTTATTTCTTTCTCTTGCCTGATTTCCCTGGCCAGCACTTCCAAACTGTGTTGAATAGGAGTAGTGAGAGAAGGCAAGCTTGCAAAGTGGTATTGTTAATAAATAATTGTTAAATTTAGTAGAGGAGTTGAAATTGGCATTGTGATTATGTTAAAAAATAAAGTGCATACTGAAGTATTTAGGAATATCTGCAATCTACTTTAGCAAAATTAAAAGTGGGTAAAAAAAAGAAGCAAGGATGGAGAAAAGTTGATAGCCACTAAAGCTCGGTGACGGGCAATGTCATACTCTGTACTTGTGAGCATGTTTGGGAATGTTCGTAATGAAAACTTAAAAAAAAAAAGCTTAAGTTGACATTGCATTGCGACCATCTTGGATTCACTGTTCCCTAATACTTGGAACTCTGTTGTCTTATCTCAGTCTGCTCTGTAACCTCTCACCTGAATTTGCCCTTTTTCCCAGCTTTGGTACCCAAGGATCCTCTAGTTTTATTTTTCTGGCTTTCACCTCTTGGCATACTGCTGGTGCTGCCCGCCCGCTTCATTGACTTGGAGCAGCTTGCATGAGGTCAGCTGCTACCCTGATAAACTGTCCTCTTGAGAGAAAGAAGGGGAAATTTCCGGTGGCTGCTGATTGGCTTCTTTCCCCAGTTGCCTTCCACCCATCTCTGTTCCATGGTCCGACAAAGACAAAGTTAACTTTTCCGTCAAACATTTCTTATAATTTTTCTACACTTATTTGAAGAATGCAAGCAACTGATTGTCTTTCTTTTTTCTTTTTTTTTTTTTGACAGACTCTCACTTTGTTGCCCAGGCTGTTGTGCAGTGGTGCCATCATAGCTCACTGCAACCTCAACCTCCCAGGCAGTTCTACCTCAGCCTCCCGAGTAGCTGGGACTACAGGCATGCACCACCACATCCAATTAATTTCTGCATTTTCTGTGGAGACAGAGAGTCTCGTTATGTTGCCTAGACTGGTCCCAAAATCTTGGCCTTAAGTGATCCTCTCACCTCTGGTTCCCAAAGTGTACAGGAGTAAACAACCACACCTGGCCTGATTTTCTATTAATAATAATTATATGCCCTATTATTAATATATGTAGTTATCCTCCTGACATCTCTTTCAAGTTTCTATAAAACAAAATTATGCATCTATAAGCCTTGTATTATTTTCTAAAGAAGTTCCTGAGATAGAACAGTCCACTGGAAATATCCGCAAGAGAATAAATTGCTTTTCCCAAGTATTTCTTCCAGCCTGCCAACCGTTGGGTCTCCTCTTCCTTTCTTCCTTTTGGTACCTTCTTATCCTAAATGCAGAAAGCAAAACAAAGAATTATCGTAAAGTAGTAAAACTCAAGTGGCAGAAGATCAGAATCCCGCTATAGTAATACCACTAAACTGTCTAATCTTTCTAAAGAGAGCTGCTTTGCATGCATTTTCACTTAATCCTCAAAATACTTCCATATAGTGTTATATTATTACATCACCATTTTACAGATGTAGAAACTGAGGACCAGTGATATTAAATAAAGTTGCCCAGGCCCATCAAGCTAGTAAGTGTAAGTGCAGAGATTCAGATTCAGGCCTGTCTGAATTCAAAGCCTGTGCTGTTGAACGCCATCTAACACTGCCTCACAAATCCTCATTTATTCAGGACTCACATCAATATTAAACACTCTTCCTCCTCACTCAGGCCTCTTCCTTGTTGCTGGGTGAGTGAACCGTGCTGTTAGTCACCACTGTGGAAAGAAACCTTTGTGACAGTTAATGGTCTACATGCATGTAGGAGACTCAAAATAAAGCAAAATAGCCTATTTGCATAAATAGAATCTGCTCAGATGTCAGCAGGCACAAGCTGGCAACAAATGTGAAGACAAGGCAAAGAAGAAGTACCGCCACTTGCCTCACACCCTCCCTTGTCCCTGCAGCCTCTGTCCGGGACCCTGGGACCCGCCAGGGAGCACGTCCTGTCAGATAAGCCCCAGCCCGACAGACGTTGTCATTTGACTTCAGCAAATCGCTCTGATCCAGTTCAGTTCCAGGCCCAAGCTTGACACCCAATCATGAGTGGAATTTGGTTTGACACGTACCTGGCTGTGAAAGCCACGTTCTTGCCCCCACCCTTGCCCACTTGACCCCTACAGCCTCATATGTCAGAATGTGACATCCCAGGTGTCAGCTGTAACACCAAGTGCACAGAGCAAGAGAAAGATGGGCAATGACAGCAGAGGTTCCGGTGCCCAGCCCAAGCCTGGCACCAGGACTGGCCTCCTGCCTGGGAGGAGAGAGCTGTGGGTCAGGGAGGGAGGGACTGCAAAGCCCCTTTAGCTGGGTGCCATGGGGTCTGGAATACCACCGCCAGAACTGCCAGAATTTTTCCTTTGCTTCAGCATTGTCCTCTCCTCATAAACTCTGAGCCGTTTGGTGTGAATTTGGATATTAAACAGCATTTCCTGGATGGAAGTACCCAGAGATGCAAGAGTGTAAACACGAAGTCACCAAATGCAATATAACTCACAGTTTTGCCTAGGACTGACACTTGAGGCAAAGTAGGAAAATAACATATGCCAAAAGGAGGCAAAAATTGAATGCTTACTGAGCGTTAGTAAGTACCAGTCCTGTGCAGGTGCTTTGTATACAACATATTTTATTGTTGGAGGAACATAGCAAAGCTTATAAAGGAAATCTGCTCAAGATCACACACTTACTAAGTAACGGCCCTAGAATCATGGCTAGTGCACTCCACAGCATTCCTTTCTTCCTATTAAGCTTATTTACCTGGAGCCAAGAGAGCAGTGTTGGGCACACCAGGTAAGTTCTCAGTTCTTTGCATTATCCCTCCTGTCTGACGCCCAGACAGAGATGAGAAGGAATGGTCAAATACGGAATCTCATCCATTTCTCAAGCCCCCAGGCTCCTGTGACAGCTAAGAGGCTCCCCTCCCTCACAGACATCCTGTGGAACACATGGGACTGTGCAGGTTCCTGAGTAATCAGGTGGGAGCTTTGAGCCCTATGAAAGCAGAGTCTTTGCCCCGTGGTGCTGAGCCGTTGGTGATGACTTCCTGACATGATGACGAGTCAAGTGCTCGTAGCAATCTCCTGCTCATCTGGGCGGATGCTGCAGGCTACAACATACACGGCCATAGACTACTGTGTTCCCAGACTTCAGGATTTTTAATTCTTAAAAGCATTGAGGACTGTCATGTAGTTGACAGTGTTCCATTTTGCCAAGCAAATAGATAAACCTCCACTATGTATCATAAGTTCATAAAGAAGAGAGCTTCAAATACCAAAAGTGTAGGAAGGGCATCATCTCATAATAGGCAGGCTTTCCCAAGACAGAAAGTTTGCAAGGTTACGTTGATATGTACATATTCCATGTTTGTCATAGATGTATGAAAATATTATCAATAACCTGCATAAGTCTTTAGATTAACATTAAGGGATCCTTGATTCAGATGCAAAGGTCTTAGACTGAGAGTCAGGCTACCTGGGGTCAATCTCAGACTCCACTGCTAACCACCTATGTGGCCTTGGGCAAGTCACATCATCTTCATTGAGATGAGGAATCATATCAATTTCCTCATCTGTTGAATAAGGGAATTAGATGAAATGAGTGTTGAGATCCCTCTCAACTCTATCATTTCAGGAAAGCAGCCTAAGCCTCCTGGCCATAAAGCATAGGCCTCAGAGAGGAAATACTTTCTCAGAGAGAGATTGACTCTCAAAGATAAAGTGTCTCATATAACTTGGGATGGATCCGATTTTGGGTCAACCCTAGCAAATTCTCAACCCTTCTTTCACCTATGCCTATGTCCTTTTCCTGGTCATCTTCATACACAATAGCTGTAAATGCTTTTGTGCTGTGTTTTGGCAAAGGTGGGATCCCAGAGATAGCCATGGTGGGTGGCCCACCCTGGGAAGCTGAGATAAGGTTCAAAGAAGTAAAACACAAGGACATGAAGAGTTAAATAACACAGTGTCAACCTAGGTCACGTAACTGGCTTTGAGTTCACTGGGACCCTGAATCCCATTTCATTTCTGCCACTTTGTGTTCTAGAATGCAACACTCTCAAGAGAATCAAATCTCAGGAAAGGCAGGGAAAGAAGGTGGGCACAGGACATGTGGTGTAGGCAGTGTTCACACACGCATGTGAAGGATGCGGCAATGGGATGTCTTTGTTTCTCCCTCCGTCGTTCTTCCATTTCTGCCTCCATTTCTGCCTCATCCACCTGGGACACACAAGGAATGAAAGGCCCCACTCTGCTTAAGTTTGTCAGTGGGGCAGGAATCATTAACTTACACTCGCTTGCTCTGCCTTTCATGCAGAGAGATTTACATGTTAGGTGTATGAGGCCAGAGACAGCTTAGGCAGGAGGAACATTTTGCAAAGCTCCGGGAATGATTTAAAAGCACCACAGGCTTAATGCATGGAGCACTGGGCTGGATGCAGGTGCATTGGTGGCACCTGTCTTTGCCTAACTATTGGATTTCATCCCGTCTCTAGACCCCATTGCCACAAACCTGGACTAAGCCCAGCCCCTTCCATGAAGAGCATAGATAGTCCTGCTAGTGCCAAGAGGTTCTGGAAAGCTGACGACCATGTGAAGAAGGCTGTGAGTGAGTGCGTATGTGTATATGTGCATGCATGTGTGTATGTGTATGAGTTTGTGCGTGTGTGTGTATTTATATTACCTATCAGGAAAGATGAAGGCAATCCAGATGCAGTTTGCTAAGGATCCTAAGTATTGGCATGTTATCAGATAAAGCTGTGAAGGTCATGTTTCCAATGTCAAAGTGCAGCTGAAGGTCAGCATGCCCAAGGTAAGTGGCTTTAGAAGTTCTTACTAGGAGAGGAAGATTGAGCCAAACACACTTCAGAACCTCTCCAACTTACCCAAAGCCCATTAACTAGCCTGAGTGAGCTGCATCCAGCCCTACAGATTCCAGTACTTGGAAATACGTAATAAGAAGTTCAAAGATGCATGAGTCTATCGGAGCTGAGAGTGGGCAATGGTGGAGGTTTGAAACAGGTAACAGACGTAGAGAATGTTTCATAGCTGCCAATACCAGGTTTCCCAACTGTTCTTTTGAGGTAAAGCTTGAGGTACATCCAAGGTAGGTAGGAGGCAGGTTTCTGAGCTCCTGCCTTACACAGGGTCTGTTTTTAAAAACTAGTTGCACATGTGAACCAAAAGCTTTCAAACAAAACCCTACAAACTCTATTGCCTTTTTGTGAACAGGAGAGGGAGTTTCTGAAAGAGCCATCACAATTAAAATGGCTTCAAAAGAGGCATCTGTACCGAAACAGAATATAATAATTAAAAAGATGAAATAGTTCAAGGGGTGCCAAACCATTCATCACCTCCATCACCTCATGCTCCTTTTTCCCCCAGGAGGAACTGACTTTTAAAATATTGCATGTGTCAACAGGAAATCTGCTGAAGATGCAAGAGTGAAGTTTAATAGGGTCTGCCCTGTGCTTGATCACCTTACTGCCAGTGGAGATACCTACTGTTGGGAAAAATGACAGGTCATGTAAAAAGAGAAAGGAACAGCCAACAGGATGAGCATCCTGGGACAGACAGCACTTCGGCAAGTAATATTCTTCCAGAGCAAGGGAGAAAGATGCCAGAACCTGCCAGAGCTGGACTGTAGCAGAGAACTTTACCTCTTCTGAGATGGATGTAGGGGACAGCCCTGGAAATGGCTTTATGCAGGTTTTCCACAAGCCCCAAGCTCAGAAAAAAACATGTATTACACAGACATTGAACTGAGGCTGATCTATTAGGTATTGGCTAGGACACTACATTAGTAAGTGTTTTCTAGAAAAACAGAACCAATAAGATATAAAATTTATTAAATAAGGTTTATTTATTATTTGGCTCACACAATCGTGGAGACTGAGTAATCCCACAATCTGCATCTGCAGGCTGGAGTCCTAGAAAAGTCAAGGTGTAGTTCCAGCCTAAGTCCAATGGCCTGAGAACCAGAAGAACCAATGGTTTCAGTTCTGATCCAAGACCAAAGGCCTAAGAATGAGAGCACCAAAGGTGTAAGTTCCAATTCAAGTCTGAACCCTAAGATGCAGGTGTGCTGATGGTGTGAGTTCCGGTTCAAGGGCAGGAGAAGACCAGTGCTTCAGCTCAAGCAATAAGGCATGGAGAGCACATTCTCTCTTGTTCAGACTTTGTTCTGTTTACACCTCTGGTGGTTTGGATGAGGCTCACCCACACCGGGGAGGTCCATCCATTCTACTCAGCTCACCAATTCAAGTGTTAATCTCTTCCAGAAACACCCTCACAGACACACCCAAAAATAATGTTTAATCAAATATTTGGACACTCTGTGACCTGGTCAAGTTGATGCATTAAATTGATCATTACAAGCATCGTTCTGTGAGTGGGTCCTAAAGGATCCTGGAAAATGGTATCAGTTAACTTACAGTCTATGTGTAAAATCCTACGCACTGACTCTGGAACTGCTTCTCAATGTGCAGTGGTTATTGCCATTCCTCCTCACCACAAAATAAATGTAATTCACTGGAGCATTACTTGGTAATCTCCTGCTGACTTCTGAGAGTAAATGGACAAGTGCAGCAACTGTATTTGAGAAGGACATGGTGACAATAATCATCTGGCTCCCAAATACATTCTGTCCTTCCCCGACTGGTAACAGCAGCACTACCTCCTAAGGTGAGTGAATTGGCCTTTCCTTGCCTTCCTTGGTGCTCTCTATCAGATGGAGCGCACAGTGCTAAGACAGCAGCCATCGATGGTAGTCCAATGTGGTTTGCTATGTCTCCTGGAGGAAGCATTTCTTCTTTGTGAAGTAGACTTCCAGACCCACAGAGACTAGAGTTATGGGAAAAGGATGGGCAAGTCCCCTAAGTAGGTCGTTGGGAGTGATGGAAGTGGGTCACTCTCACTTCTAACCCTTGGCTCCAGATTCATATACTCTCCATATCAGGGATACACCACCATCAAATGGTCACTGATCTAGATGTACACTATGTTCTGGAAGATGGTGCCCTATCATTGCAAGCTATCATCTCTAAGCTTATGCTGTCTTAAAAAAATTTATTTTATGCCACAAAGAAGTTTGTTTGTGGCAAAAAGTTGATGGCAGCAAGTGGAAATTTGGGACATACACCTTTTGCTGATGAGTTGTAGTCCTGAAGCACACATTACAGGAGAGAGCTGAGCATTCTCAGCCCAGAGCAGCAAATACATGAAAGTCAGAAGTCTCTAATATAACATTTGTCTTTTTTCCAGTGAAGTAATAAGGCATAAATGCAGGTAATTATTGCCAGCTGACCCAAAGTCAATAAAACATTCTACTTAAGTGTTAAAAAAAATTTATTTTATAATTCTGTCAAGACAGTAGTATCTGGGTGGTGCTGGATATGATGGGAAAGTGAACCGCATGGTCATTTGCTCACTGCTACCCTTCCTTTGCTATAAACTGGGTTCCTTGGTACAATATGATACAGTGTAGAATCCTGTGTCACTGAATTGTATGCTTTAGAAACCCTCAAAAACTGGTACCAGACAAGGTCTTGAGGCAGGAAAGCCAAACCCAAATGTCAAGTATCTGTTGATTTCTGTCAAGATGAATTTTCGCCCTTTATGGGGTAGAAGAGATCCTGTGTTCTCAAGTTACTATCCAATGGTTAGTTTGTCTCCTTGAGGAATGGGGTGCCATATTCACAAAGGGGCTTAGTTTGGTCTATGTTGCTAGCATAGACTTTTTAAATGGCAATAACTAGATTAGCCTTGGTGAGCAGGAGTCCTTGCTATTGGACCTGTTCCCTGCCACTGTAGCCATTTTCTTTAAGTGCCCATTGAGTCAGCACTGGGCAGGGCAATGAGAAAAGCAGGCACTTTCTGACTCATTCTATGTGATCGTTCAGCGCCTCGTCAGTAGATACTCTTGGTGAATATTAATTAAATGATGCAAAAATCTTCATTCTTTTTGCCCACTTTCATAAGTTCATCCACATATATCTTTCCCAAATCTCCTTGTCTCTGACCTCTAAATATCTCTTCTTCCAGGTTCCTAGCCATTAGCCTAGACATTTGCCATTGCCATGAGTCCCTATATGTTTTTATCTCAGTCCACTTTTTTCCCCCCCACACAAAATATGTGGCCAGTGAATCATCCAAAGCTCTGCCAATTCTAATAATTTCTCTTTACCACTGAATTTCATAGCACTACCCAAGAGTGGGTGTGTTTCTGCTGCCATCCATTTGGGGCTTGTTCCACATACTAAGCTCAGACTTTTCATCCCCAGCCATCACATCATAAAGGACCCTCCAAGTAACCAAATTTGTGAGCTGAGGGAGAGGCACCAGCGTAACAGTGGGAATAACATGAGCGTCTGGGCCTTGGGCTCTTGTAGCTCACTGTGCCCTCTGGGCCTATTTGTATCTGAGCCCGTAAAAAACACTTCCATCCTATGATGGGTAGTTGATAGGTCCACTGTGTCTTAAAATTTGCTGGATCTGATTGAACTCAATTTATGAGAGGATGTCTGGCTATCAAATGGTCATTTGATATTCCAGCTCAGGTACTCATCTCTCCTAGGTCCCAGTAGTACACTGGGGCCCCCCCTTTTTTTAAACTGGTTTCTAATTTTTTGATGCAAAAGACATGATCTTCAGAATTTTATGGGTTTATATTGTGGTGCTCTCACTGTGGTTTGCCATAGCTCCACAGCATGGCTTTTCCCACTATAGATACTTATGACTGCTGGGTCATATAGTCCAAGTTGCAGGGCTGCTTATACTGCAACTGAAACTTCTATAGAGCCCTTTCTTTCTCTAGGCTTCACTCAAAGTTAAAAATTTTCCATGTTACCTGGTAAATGGTCAGAGCAGTATGGTATGTCCAAATGTGGAAGTTCTGTTCCTTCCAGAACCCAAAGAGAAGTATCAGGTATTGTGATTCTTTCTCAGAATATATAAATTGAAATAATCTGCCCTCATTTTTGGAAGGATAATCTTGACATGCCTCATAGCACTGAACTTCTAAAATGTTCACTAATACGGCAGGCCTCTATATGCATAGGTTTTATCTTTTTTTTTTTTTAGACAGGTCTCTGTCAACCAGGCTGAGTGCAGTGGCATCATCATGGCTCACTGAAGCCCTGACCTTCCACACTCAAGCAATCCTCCCACCTCAGCCTCCCAAGTAGCTGGGACTATAGGCACATGCCACCATGCCCAGCTAATTTTTTATTTTTTGTAGAGATTAGGTTTCCCTATGTTGCCTAGGCTGATCTCGAAATCCTAGATGCAAGTGATCCTCCCACCTTGGCCTCCCAAAGTGCTGGGATTACAGAAATTAACTACCACATACAGTTTTATCTTTTACCGTGTGAACCACATGCATCTTATTCAAGGCTTTCAGAATAGTTACTAGTTCTTGATACTTCTCAACATGACCTCATCCATATAGTAGATAAATGTGATGTTCTTTGGAATAACCAGATAGTCTAAATCCCTTCAGACTCTATGTTGATAGAAGGTAGAAGAATTAACATAGCCCTGGTGCAAGACCACAAATACACTTTTGTTGTTCACCCTATGTGAATAGGAACTGCTCCTTGCCATCCTTCTTGACAGGGACGGACAATATTTGCCATTTCAAAGGCTGCATACCAGATACCTGAGGCTGTGTTAATCTTCTCTAGCAAAGATATCACACCTGGTACAGCAGTTGCAACTGGGGCTACTATTTGTATGAATTTATAGTAATTTAACTGTCATGTTCTAAGATCTTCTAGTTTTAGCAGGAACTAAACCAGTAAATTAATGGGGAAATGTTGAGGACCACCATCCCTACATACTTTAGGTCTCTAAGCATTGCATTAATCTCTTCCATTCACTCTAGCATGCAATATTTTGGTTTGCTATTTTGGTAGGGATGTGGGGGTTGAAGGAAGAGAAGCTTCAGAAGATTATACTTGGTCTTCCTCATTACAATAGCTCTTACCCCACAGTCCAAGGAACCTTGTGAGCTTTCTATCAACCACCAAGTATATGCATTTCAATTATTCTTTCAGTAACTGAGGAAATTCCCAGATGTGGGTCCAGGGTCTCAGTGGATGCACTGTGCTCGCGGAAGGTTGAGGCTTCAGTGAGCCATGATGACGCCACTGCACTCAGCCTGGGTGACAGAGACCTGCCTCAAAAAAAAAAAAAAAAAAGATAAAACCTAAAAAAAGATACACTGAGATCCCCCACTCTGACAACAAGACCATGATGGCTATCTGGGTCTCAGATATCAGTATCAACTTGGGGCCTATGTCTCATGATCCTTAAATTATTTGGATCATCCTCTTCCCCCAGTATATGCTCATTTGAGTAAGTGGCCAAGGACCTTTTGGGAAAATGATGATAAAATCATTACCATATACATTTTCTATAAAATTTGAGTGGTCTCATAACCTAGGGACCTAGTTTTTTTTTTTTTTCTATCAGTGAATTCTGAGTCTGAAAACTGACTTGAGTCTGGGTATCATAGCTTGACTTTTATTGAGATGGCTGTCCTCAGCATCTTAATCGTCTATCCTTGATTTCTTTGAGTTTATAGATTCGACAGTACTCTTATTGGTGGTCCATTTGTCTTGTCCCTAGGAATGCCATATTTTGCTAGCCATCTCCATAAGAGAGTGATCTCCCCAGCTGCACTCCAGCCTTGTCACTCCTTACAGTAATTATCCTCAGAGTCAGTGAGATTTAGTTACCCTGCTTCTAGGAGACCTCTAGAAGTGAGCAACCGATATCTCCTGAGACAGATTATTCTATCATTACACATCCAATTATGTTGAAATCCATTCTTGTGCAGCAGAAATATTCTTCCTGAAATTTATATCCATGTGACACACCTTTAGGTATTTGAAGGTAGCAGCCACACAACTCCTCTCTTTTACTTCCTTCACAATGACTAGCTCCACTTGCTTCTAGACTAATCTCCACAGAATCAAGCCTTCATATTCATTATCTAGGTTAAAGTACTAAACTTGGGTTATCTGGAGAGGAAAGAGAACACATGGTTCCTACTGAGATGAGGGAAAGTTAAAATCAAATGATAACATAAACAGGTAACATGTCTGGAGCGTTTACTGTGTACTGGGTCCTGTGCAAAGCACTTTACTCACGTTATACTCACAAAAACATTCATTTATGCAAGAAATATTTATTAATCACCTAAATCATTCCAGAAACTGGGTATACAGCAGTAAACAAAACAAAACAAAACAAAAAAGAACACCTGCCCTCATAGAGCTTACATTCTAGAGGTGGGAAAGAGGTAATAAATAAGATAGTTGAGTGCTATATATAGTTAGGTGTTGAGTGCTAAGGAAAATAATAAAATGAGGAAAGAGGGATAGGAAATGCCAGATGCTTTACAAGTTTAGGTATTGAGTTCAAGAAAGTTCTCACAAAAAGGTAGGTGGAGTGAAGGCCTGAAGGAGGTAAAAGAGTGGCCTTTGTGGATATCTAGGAAAGACTGTCCCAGGAGAATGAATAATAAGGGCAAAGACCCTGAGGTAGGTGTTATCATCTCCATTTTACAGATGGGAAAATGATTTGCCCAAGACTCCACTGCTTGAAGGTGGAGCCAGGATTCAAACTCAGATCTGCTTGATGTTAGTGCTAGTGTACCATACACCTGCCCAGTGATGGAGTGAGTGACATTAGGCAATCCAGAAACAAACAGTCTATACTATGGATGATGACACAAAGCCTAGAAGCAGGAGGCAACTTGCTCAGATGAACACATGTGGATAAAGGCTGAACTGAGACTAGAGTGCTGTCATTTCCACTCCACCATCCCTGCTTCCAGAGAATCCAGGCGTTCATCCTCTGGCTAGAAATATTTCCCAGAAAAGTGAATGGACTTGGTATAACTTTTTCAATGTATTTTGTCAATAGGCATTTTAAAGTCTTGCCTGGCCCCGACTGTACTAAATGATGTCTTTGAGCTCTGACTTCTCTCATTGGTAGGTGTGGGTTACTTATGGAGCACAGACTACACAGTTAGACACATCTAAACCCGAAAACAAGCTCCACACTTTTCTAGGTATGTGATCTTGGGCAGGTTATTAAGTATCTCTAACTCCCACATCATCCACAGAACAAGAATAAAAATGCCTGGCAGGGATTTGGTGGGGATTAAATAAATTAGTGCTTGTACAGCACCTCACACAGTGACTGGTACAGGGGAGATGCACTCAATGGTTTACTGCCTTCTCCCTATGTAGTTAGTTGTCTGTTCACATGCACAACTCTTGCTTTCTTAATTTATTATAATATTTTGAGAATTTAGAGGTTGTCATTATACATATATATATATATATATATATATATATATATATATGTATGGCTTCTTATCACATTTTATGTTATATGGTGGTGTACAGTAAATGCTTAAAAGTGATTATTTGATTGCTGGATTAGTGGGGAAGAGAAAGGGAGATTATTGCTTTGGGACTCTGTTGATACCATGGTCTTCCAGTTGCAACATCTGCCAACTCGCTGCTCACCAGAGTTGTTTGGCTGATGTGACTGGCCAGCAGGTATCCTCTTGCTGCTTCAAAAGTCAATACATGTCATTCTAGAAGAGAGACCACTTTTCAGATAGGGGAAGACATTTCTTCAGTCAAGAGAAGAGGACTTGCTGTCACCACCAGAGCATCCAAGCCATCAATAGGTTCTCGCAATTTCCTGGTGAGAAGGCAAAATTCCAGTTTAACTCACAATTTTCACACCCGCTATCCACAGATCTTTCATCGGGACTGCTATCAAAGAGTCAAATTGACCGATTTCAGTTTTTATTTCTTTTGCCCACCCTCTGGCAAGATCTCAATGAGCAGCTAACCAGCTGAAAATAGGAGAAGAAGAAAAAGGCCTAGACCTAGATGATTCAGGAAATGGCTCATCAGCCACCAAAAATTGAAGCCACTTTTCATTCATATCATATGGAAAAAAAACTCCATGATAAATATTAGGAATAGTTCAATGAAGTCACCTGTTTATAATTTCTTTTTAAGAAAAAAATGGGATTCCTTTTTGCAGCACTTTCTCCTATATTAGCTTGTTTAATCTTCGTAACAGCTCTGTGAAATAGTTATTATTACCCATGTTTTACAGATGAAGCAACTGATCCTAATAATATTAAATGACTTGCTCAAGGTTACACAGCTGGTAAGTTGCAAACCCAGGACTTATATCTACATGCTCTTAATGTGACCATTGGTTTTCCCCTCACCCTTATTTATCTGCCTCCACCTAAAAAAGGCTAATGAAAACCATTCTGTGCTGGTCCTATCAAAGGACAAGGACAGTTCAGAGGCAGTGTCAGACACCTGTCTCTCTCTCTTTTTTTTTTTTGGTAGCAAATCATACATAGAACCCAGTCTTAATATAAAAACATTGTCAGAGAGAGATGGATGTTTTTCAAAAGTTAATAATGCATCTAAGATTAATTTGTATTTGTTTCTGAATAGTTGAGAAGAACTCAAAGACACAAAGCGCTACTCCTATTCATTACAGAAGGGGAAGGTGCCTGGTGCTCCCATTTTATGGCCAGGGATAAAGAAGACAGAAAAAAAATGTATAACAGAGGTGAAAAATAGCCAGCACTTCTCATTTCTGAACTCAAATTTGGCAAAATTCAGCTTGACAAACTTAAAAAATATATCAATAAATTTCTAAAATATTAATTATATACATATATGTGAGCAAATATTAGAAGGAAATTATGGAAAATGAGGACTATTGTATTAGGGTGATAGAATTATAAAGATATTTTCCCTGTTTTCACATATTTTGCAATGATTTTATATTATTTTGTGTAAGGAAGATATAAAGAAATAATTATAACTATTTTAGTGGATGCTTTGAAAATATCCATTTGCCAAGGGCTAGGCAATCTCTTTCCACCAAATTTCCAAAATGACGATTGAGTTGACACTAGCTGAAGACAGATTTCTTTATGGGTCAGAGGTGCTAAAAACATCTTCTCATATTGGTACATGGAATTGGGTCTCGTGGAATTAGTGTTCTGCACCTGAACACTGATTGACTCAACTTTTTCTAGTCCTTCTTGGAATGAACACTGAAGTGGAGCTTGATGTGTTTAGCTAAGTTCTTTTAGCACAGATTCTCTAGCAAGATTTTGCCTTTTATTTTTACCTTAAGGATTTGAAAGATTTTTAAAGCAATTATTTCAGTAACATGCCTAATTCACTAGGTATATTACTAAAATTGTAATTTCTCATTTAGTTCAATAGCTTTTATAATTCCTCATCTAGTTGAGAATGCTAGAGCTTGAGGAAGAGAAAACAGTTAACTTTCTTGTCTGCAGATGAAGAAACTGAGGCTGGAAGAATATAGTTCCAAATTTAAAGTACATAGCATAGCATAGCATAGCATAGCATAGCGTAGCATAGCATAGCATGTATCATATTTTCCCAATTATAATTACAGGTGCCCCTATAAAATAAGTACACCTGTTCCTCTCCTTGATGTTACTGATGTCCTTGATTATAATATACATCTAAGAGCATTGTCTCTCAGATGGGTTTGGTGGCTCATGCCTGTAATCCCAGCATTTTAAGAGGTCAAAATAGGAGGATTGCTTGAGTCCAGGTGTTGGAGACCAGCCTGATCAACATAGCAAGACCCCCATCTCTTTTTAATATATATATATATATATTAAAATATTAAAGTAAAAAAATATGCATTAGTTCAGTAGAGAGTACTCTGGCCCTTGGTATTGAGGGCCTAATAGTAAACTTGGGCTATAGACTTTTCACATTTGATAGCGAAAGAGCGATACACACTGTAATGTATGAACTTACATACGGACAATTTTAATTTCACTTGTTTTCTCATGGAAGAACATTACTCCATGACTTAAAAATCTTAAACAGAATCTATGAAATCAAAAAAGAAGAAGCCATGAAAATGAGGGGCAAGATGAGAATTTCCCAGGCTTTCCCATGGACCCTCAGGCACATTTCCCTGAGTTGCCTTCACATTCTCAGAAGATACGTGTTTAATGAGCACCACATTGAGGCAGCACAATCGCATGGAGTTAGAGGCCTGGACTCCAGCCCTGCAGCTGCCAGTGATCATTGGTGTAATTTTGAGAAAATCACTTAATATCTGTGGGTCCCCTATCTCATCTACCAAAGAAAAGGGTTGGACTGAAGATTGTTTAAATCATCTGGATTGCATGAAACTGACTCTGGTTATTTTAAACAGAAAAAAGAGTAAATCAGAAGAATATCAGGTAGTGCACAGAATTTTACCTGGATAATTAGCTTTAGAAAAAAAGATGGAACCAGGACAGCTTGGTGGGAGGTGTGGGGGGTGGGGCCTGAGAGTAGAAAGGTAGTGCAGGTGCAGGTCTCATTGGAGTGAGGACAAAGGACTCTTTGTCCTTGCACCTCCAGTCCTAGATCTTAGGACTCTGGCTAGATAGCCTAGGGTAAGTCGATGTGACCGAATCTCAAGTAGAAGATACAGCCAACGTAACTTACAGCCTCACCAAGACAGCACACAGTAGCCAATGAACAGACGCTGGACAGCCAGAAAATGTAGTGTCTTTGGAACTTCCTAGCTCTCTCCCTCCTTCCTCTTTTTTCCCACTTTTTCTCCCCTCTTTTCTTCTTTCTTTCCTCCCTCCCTCCCTCCCTCCCTCCCTCCCTCCCTCCCTTCCTTCCTTCCTTCCTTCCTTCCTTCCTTCCTTCCTTCCTTCCTTCCTTCCTTCCTTCCTTCCTTCCCTTCCTCTCTCCCTCCCTCCTTCCTTCCCCTGGGTTCTTCTTCAAGACTCTGCCAAATATCAGTTGACTTTTATATTATGGGGAGATTACATTTTAGCACTCAAGGGTGAGCTGTTATCCCCCAGAAAAATCCCCACTTCTCTCCAGACCCCTAGAAGGACTAGGCTCATGGTGGGAGAAAAAGAGGAGGACTGCCATGGCTACAGTTGGGTACCAGAAAGCCAGAGTGAAGCAGTATTCATAAAGACCAGAGCCAGACAGGGCTGGGAGCAGGAGCTTAGAGCAGATGGCTAGGGGAAGAGTCCACCAAGAGCACTAGGTCCCACTCCTAGTCAGAGGGGTTTGCTTTCAGAGTGTTCCCATTATCACATTTTCTTGGCCTTCGTCTTATGGCTGCTGGGATAAGTGGCTTTTTTCCTTTTCCAAACTGCCGTTATCAGTAATGCAACAATAGCTAATTTAATTAGCTGACCTGAATGGCAGCCAGCTTGAGCTAATTTGGTTTTGCTAGTGCTCTCTGGTACATACAGAACAGATAAGCCTTCTTCCCTCTAGACACACAGTGGGGCTTGGGAGGGGGTAGCGAGAGCGGCAGTGGCCCTTCCAAAGTCAATTCTGCACCTGTGGGATTTAGCACTTGACCAAGGGCAGGTGAGTCTGGAGTCAGTATTCCCCAAGGGCCTGTCAACTTTGTCAGCTGAAAGAGAGAAAATACATAACCAGGAAACTGCAAAGGCAAGGTGCCCAGGATGGGAATGCTGGGGAAAAACATTCCCCTTAGCAGAAAGAACGCTTGGCCAAAAGATCTGGATCTTGGCTGCTGACTGACCTTCCCAAGTCCCTACACCTCTGTGTCTCAGCTTGCAGATGCATCATAATAATCACTGTGAAGAAACACTTCCTTTGCAGACATGTCGTAACATAAGATAATGTAGATGAGAGGGCATTGACACATAGAAAACTGGCAGTGGAGAATGCTTTGATAATTAGGATATCACCATGAGTGTATTTTCTGTTTCTCAAGGGCAGGGACTATAAACACCACCCTCTTTGTGTCCCTAGCATCAAATATGAGGTCCAAACACAGAAGGCACCCAACACGTGATTGTTGACTGAATAATAGAGGAACAGGGGTATGCGGAGATGTGTAGAGATAGTTTAAGGTACAGGCAGGTCAACACATAATTAAAGAAACATTGAAAAACTTAAGCCTTCTTTTCAGATGTATTAACCCTCTCCACCCTTGACAAAAGAGAAAACTGCCAGAGAGCCACAATGGTTTATTCAGATTTATCTTCAATCCATCAAAATAGCTCTTCTATCACACAGGCACCTCTGCCCACATTCCCCACCCCAGGTTATTCCAGAGCCACTGCCCAACTAAAGTAAAGGAGCACCCCCAGCGTAAGCATTTGCATTTGTTTTAGGCTTCTTTTCCCTCTTAAGTACTGCATTTCAATGGAATATAGATTAGAATTTGCATGTACTCACATGAAATAAATGGTGTATTGTTAAAACAAGTAGATTTGAAAAAGTTTGGAGTAGGAAGAATCCATCTGATCATATTACCCATTCCGGTTACTGGAGTATGCCTTGGTATATTGATATTGGTCAGACACATTTTAACCATCATGACTACTGTGTTGACTTACTCCAGCCATGCCCCCTCGGTGATCCCATCCACTCCATGACTTCAACTATCTCCTATATGCTGGTCTTCAACTCTGACCTCATGCCTGGGCTCAGTTATCTAGAAACACAACTACCTGTTGGAAGTTTCCACCTAGATCTTCTGTTACACCTCAAAACCAAGATGACAAAAATTGCCCTCCTCCCCTACTTTTGCAGAATCTTCTGTTTAGCGGTGGCTCATATTTACCAAGGTCAGAACCCCAACCTTCCCTCATGCCTACTTGCAGGTAGCACTGAGGCCATTGATTTTTGTCTTCCAAATACCTTTTGAATCAGGGCCTTTCTCACCACTGAAATTATTTTGTTTGTATCTTTTACTCCCTAGCCCCCAACTCTAAACAGGTGTTTCTCAAAGGCAAATTCTGTGCCAATCAGGAAAATAAACATTTGTTCACCTAAACTGAATTAAAAATTTTCCCCCTCGTCCCACTAAATTTAATTTCAAATCTTTAGTGAATACCAGTTACTATACTTGAGCAAAGATATAGCTGAATTTTTCCATTCTGTTGTAATGGCTATTCCAATGGGCTCTAAATTGACAGTTAATCCCCAAATTTGGGATGAATACAGTCAGCTAGCTGAGACTGTGCAGCCTCAGTGGTGGGCTTACCTTTTGGGTCTGCTGTAAAACCTGAGGCTCATGCAAAGAACACTTAACTGTTTCCCATGCTTCCAGAAAGGCAGATTATACTCTGATTACCATAATTTCTTCTTTACAGATTCCTTGTCTTTGACTCTCTCATATTTAACCCTAAAATCAGGTGTGCATTAGGTTTTGTAAATTCAAATTTCCTACGTATGCCTATAACACATTTAGAGTATTTGGTGTTCCTTAATAATAATTAGTGTTCCAATAATAATGTTTTTTTACCTGTTTCTCTAACTTTTGCTTAGCTACTGACATGCTCTTCACATCCAGATTTTTTTTTTCTTCCTGTAGCAATTCCCCTAAACCCTAGGGCTACTGGGTGATGTCATTTGATATTGAAATGTAGCCAGGTCATAATGGGAAATAACAGTCTTGAGCCCGACTGCCTCAGTTCAATTCCTGATTCTACTACCTCTATTTCAGTTTCCTCATCTGTAATAAGGGATTATAATGTGACGGCATACTTCACAGTCTTCTTGAAAATACTAAAAGAGCTAATTCATATGCCACATTAAGTATTCTAGTTGGTACAACATAGGCAGGCTATTATTTTATTAACCTGATGTTGAGGACCTAGGAGACATTAAAGGAATTTTGGTGAACAATTTATTTTTATTTTTAAAAAATTTATTTCAATTGCGAAATCAAATGCTTACCATGAATACAGGCTATGCTATGCAGTTCACCTATATTACCTCATCTAATCTTCACAGTAACCCTATAATGTAGTTTTAATTATATCCATTTCATGGATGAAAAAGAACTAAGCCTCAGACAGATTAAGAAACTTGCCACTTGGCACACAGATAACAAATGACAGAATAGGAATTTGAACTCTAAACTGAGTTTAAAGCTAAAATAAATAAAATACATGCTGAGTACTCAAAGTGTTTATGTCTCTAAATAAAACAAAGAAAAATACAACATTGGCTAAATCTCAAAATAATTACATTGAATGAAAGAAGCCAGACAAGAAAGAGTACATAGTGCAGGATTCCACTTTTATTATAAAACTCAAGAAAATGCAAGCTAACTATAGTGGCTGAAAACCCATCAGCGGTGGCTGGAGTGGAGACGAGGGAAGAAGAGGCAGGAAGAATGGATTACAAAGAAGCAAGCTTTTGGATGTGATGAATATGTTCATTACCTTGGTTGTGGTGATGGTGTCACTGGTGTATATGTATGTCAAAACTTACCAAACTATACACTTCAAATGTCCAGTGTATTGTATGTCACTATGCTCAATAAAGTTGAGCATAAAATGTTTAATAATGAATAAACACTTGAGCTACCTTTTTTTTTTCTGAGACAGAGTTTTACTCCGATGCCCAAGCTGGAATGTAGTGGCATGATCTCTGCCCACTGTAACCTCTGTCTCCTGGGTTCAAGTTATTCTGCCCCAGCCTCCTGAGTAGCTGGGATCACAGGTGTGCACCACCAAGCCCAATAACTTTTGTATTTTTAGTAGAGAGGGGGTTTCACCATGTTGACCAGGCTGGTCTTGAGCTCCTGACCTCAAGTGATCCACCCACCTCAGCTTCCCAAAGTGCCGGGATTACAGGTATGAGCCACTGTGCCCAGCCTTGAGCTAATTTTATACCCTCAAAATCTGGCACATTAACCAAAGGGTTCAATCATTATTAAGAATAATGCATGACATATAAGGAAGATTTGGATTTTACTTGTTTGGTTTGGGTTATTTTTTTGCCCATCACTGGGTTATAATCCTGAAGTGTAAGGAGGATTTTGATCTGAGTGGGCCAGCCTGGTTCTCTCGCCTCCTCCCCCTTGAACCAGTTGCAAGTTACTTGACAAAATTCAGTGTTTCCATCTAAAATGAGAGCCATCAGGGCAATAGAACTTGCTTCACAGGGCTGTCTCAGAATTAAATGAGATAATGTACATAAAGACATTAGTGGAGTATTTGGCACGTGGTACTTCCTCTATCACTACTTGCTGGATATTGTTAAGGTGAAAGAAAGGGCTGAACCAGGCTCTGCCATGCTGGGATGTCCGGGTTGAGTTAGGTGCGCGACAGGGGGCCGGAAGGAACAGTGACTGGGTGTGGCCCCAAAGGAAGATGTGACTTTGAGACAACTGTGTGTCCCAAAAGGTCTCAGCATTTGGGTGCTGTGATAAATCACTGGGTCAGGCTTTCTCTCATTCCCTGGGGGACTGTCCCCGTCTTCTAGATCTCACTCCAGAATGCAAAGAGGAAAACAGCAGCTACTGCTCTAGGGTCAGGCCTTCTGCTTTTCTACAGAATTTAGTAATGCATTCGGCTTTATTCCACTCCTCTATTACCTTAATGTGCTGGCCTGGAGGATAAATGAGATAATAAACACAGAGCACCAAGCATAGTGTCTGGGTCACAGGAGGCGCTCAGTAAATGTTAATTCCCTGCCCCCGCCCACTTATAGATTAGCCCTGACTTCTCAGAAATGAAGATCCCCATGCACTCACCTAAGTCTCCTTTCAATATCCCTGCGTGGGAGCCTTTTTACTACCCTCTTCAAGCTGGCCAGAATCCCTCTCCTCTGCTAATCGTCCCACAGAGAAATGAGGGGAAGAGAACGCAGCAACTCTGAGCCAGGAGGCCTGGCCTCCCAGCAGAGGAGGCTGTGCTGTTAGTGAGCTTTGTGAAGGCGAACCTCATTCATCTTCACAGACACTGCTGTGCCATCCATTTTAAATGACATAGAAGCCGACCTGTTTATCAAGATCAGCATACTACTATATTATTATGATTATTTAGCATTTACATAACACTCTATTTGCAAAGTGCTTAATAATTATTTATTTATTACCTCATCTAACTACTCACTAATGGAAAATTCAAGGGGTTGTTCTGAGTTCACTGACCTCCACTCTGGAGACACCTTAGGCCATTTCCAAATGCCTGCCATAAAATATTTTAATAAAAAATTATTTGGTGTATGTGCACATATATATGTATATATATATGCCAAATATATATGTGTGTACATTTCTTTTTTGGCATTTGCAATGTATCTATTGAGACAATACTTTTTTGCTTTACAATGAATAAAAATAAGCATTACTTTTATTATAAAGTCACTAAAATAATCTCTCTCTAGAACTTATATAGAACCAACACAAGATTACATTCCAGTTCTGTGGCAGACATGGAAATCATGCAAATGTGCCCTTCACATCTCCCTTCAACAAAGGGCTGGTTGCCCAGCTCGAAGCAGTGTGGTTGGCTGCCAGCCTCTGCCTGTTAGCTCTCTTAAAGTCCACCTCAAGCAGTGACTGAGCCTGGCGGTGGCTCAAGGGTTTGGTCATTTTTGCCCAAGGTGAGACTCATCTAAAGGGTGATTTTTGGCCCAGGCATGTTGGTCTGCCCCAGTAATCCCAGTATTTTGGGAAGCCACGGCAGAAGGATCACTTGAGCCCAGGAGTTTGAGACTAACCTGGGTAACTGAGACCCTGTCTCCATAAAAAAATACAGTAATTAGCTGGGCATGGTGGCACATGCCTATAGTCCCAGCTACTCGGGAGGCTGAAGTGGGAGGATCTCTTGAGCCCGGGAGGTTGAGGTTGGAGTGAGCTATGATCATGCCACTACACTCTAGCCTGGGCAACAGAGTGAGACCCTGTTTCTCAAAAATAAAATAAAATAATGTAATTTTTGTTCTGGGGCTCCCTCACATCTGTATCCCTGTTCGACAGCTTCTCTGCCCCATTGTGCTTCCTTTGCTTTCTTCCTTCACAGGTGTAACTCCCTGATAAACTTTGATTTTCAGTCCCAGCTTTATGTCAGAAGTCCGGCAGCGTGCACTCTGCATTAAGCCCCGTCATGTAAAGCAAGTGTCTCTGGACTGCAGATTTTTCACCAGCACACTGCGAGAAGGCAGCTTTGATTCTTCCAAAAGTCGTTGTGCTTCGTTCATCCTATGATACCATGAATCCATACAGAATGAGACTCCATATGAATTTTATGTCTTTAGTCTCCATGCAAGGGGGTTTTGCAGTGGAGGAAGGTTTTGAGGAAAATGCTCCTTGCTTTTTCCTCAAATGAGCCCCCCATTTTCCTACCTACAGTGATCTGGAACAATTACACCTCTGTTAAAATGTGCAGTACTAAGATGATTGTGAGTGTAGCCTGATGTATAAAAATTATACAGTAAAGTGGGTCATACCTACAATCCCAGCAATTTGGGAGGCCAAGGCAGGCAGATCACTTGAGGTCAGGAGTTTGAGACCAGCCAGGCTAACATGGCAAAAACCCGTCTCTACTAAAAATACAAAAATTAACTGGGTGTGGTGACGCATGCCTGAATTCCAGCTACTCGGAAGGCTGAGGCATGAGAATCGCTTGAACTGGGGAGGAGATTGTAAAGAGCTGCTACTATACTGTAGCCTGGGTGATTCGCAAAAAAAACCCCAAACAAAACAAAACAAAAAAAAAACCCAAAGACTATACAATAAGAATTCATGTGCATGTAAAAATATCTGTACTTAATATTACAGAATATACAACAATGCATATAGTTAAATATCATAATATATGTGATCTAATATATATGCATACATAAAATATCATCTAAGACAGAGGATCTCACCAAAGAGAGAAATGGGGAAGTGAAGTCCCATTGACAGATGGGGAAAACAGAACTGCACACTAAGAGGGCCTAATAATACATGGGTATGATGGTGCTTAAGTTCTTATATCAAGCTATGTTCTACAGGGTGAAGATAAACTCAAGTGAAATACCCCAAAAGAGAACAGAGCCTTAAACCTTGCACACCTGACAACGCTAGAAGATGCAGCCCCCTTATCAGCTGCACCTGTGAAGGTCTTTGTTTTTGAGCCAACAATCAGAACAAAAAGGTGTGTGCCTTCTTCTCGCCTTCATTTTTCTTTTTCTGAAATCCTCAGCAGTCCTGGGTCAAATCTATCTCCACAAAATACACTACCACAAAACTTAATTAGGACTTTTGAAATTAAAGCAAAAATGTACTTCAGTAGTTTTTTTTTTTTTTTTTAAGCTGTCATTGTAAAGCTTTAAAAGGTTGTATAAGGTTGTCATCGGGCACTGGTTGTGAGAGTCACGTATGTAAATTACAGTCTATAGTTTGAGGTCGCACTTGCTAACATTTTGAAGTGTGTTCAATAATACTTTCTGTAAATTCATAGCAGATTGATCTATAATTAACTAGGAAAGACATGGGGTGGTTGAGAGAATATCAAGAAGGATATTGGCTTTCCCTTGCTGCTGTGTTTAGAGGCCTGGTGAAAAAAGGTGTCTCCACCAATCCCTACCCCGGCCCCGTCTCCCAGCTACCAAATAAAAAAACTAAAATGGCTCAGTAGGCCGGGCGTGGTGGCTCACACCTGTAATCCCAGCACTTTGGGAGGCTGAGGCGGGCGGATCACGAGATCAAGAGATCAAGACCATCCTGGCCAACACGGTGAAACCCTGTCTTTACAAAAATACAAAAAAATTAGCTGGGCATGTTGGCACGCTCCTGTGGTCCCAGCTACTCAGGAGGCTGAAGCGGAAGAATCGCTTGAACCCAGGAGGCGGAGGTTGCAGTGAGCCGAGATTGTGCCACTGATGACAGAGCAAGACTCCATCTCAAAAAAAAAAAAAACCCAAAAAACAAAAGGCTCAGCGATATTCTTGGGCAAGGGTCTGGACTCAATTCTTTAAACAATGGCTTCAGAGCATGTAGTCAGACAGGCTGGGACTTCCAGAAGCCAGCATGAATTGATGAAAAACAAGTCATGCCACATTCACATCATTTACTACTTGGTAAGGGGGTTCATGGAACAGCAGGGAATTACTATAACTGTGTTTCTTCAAAACAGTGAACAGACACCCTCTTCTTCTTAGGCTAATGGTGAGTAACGTGAAAGTAACATGCCAAACAAAGAGAAAGATCAACGGCCGGGCGCGGTGGCTCAAGCCTGTAATCCCAGCACTTTGGGAGGCCGAGGCGGGTGGATCACGAGATCAAGAGATCGAGACCATCCTGGTCAACATGGTGAAACCCCGTCCTACCAAAAATACAAAAAATTAGCTGGGCATGGTGGTGCGTGCCTGTAATCCCAGCTACTCAGGAGGCTGAGGCAGGAGAATTGCCTGAACCCAGGAGGCGGAGGTTGCGGTGAGCCGAGATCGCGCCATTGCACTCCAGCCTGGGTAACATGAGTGAAACTCCGTCTCAAAAAAAATAAAAATAAAAATAAAAAATAAAAACAAAGAGAAGAATCATATTGAATGAATCAAACTTCTGGCCTGAAGCCCTCAAGTGTTTTGCCACAAGGCTCTGATCCTGTCCTGTCCTGATCGAATATGAATGACTTGGATGAAGGCAGCATAGTAGGGTGGTTATGAACATGACCTTCAGAGTGGACAGAGATGGGTTCAAATTCTGTCTCAACTACATACTCGTTGTGTATCCTTGCCTAAGTTACTTAAACTTTCTGAGTCACAGTTTCCATAAATATAAAATGAGGATTATAACACATTCTTCATAGAGCTGGAATGAAAGCACAATGAAATATTCTGTGCAAAGCCCAATGTCTGTTGGAGAAATACTGCAAAAGTGGTAGCTCTTTGTTCCATATTAAACACATTGAGAGTAATGAGGTAATATGTTAGATGACAAAATCAGGATCCAGAAAGGTCTCACCAGGCTGGACTCAAGGACCAAATCTAATAGGATGGCACTTAACAAGGATAAATGTAAAAGTACTGCAATTAGATCTGAACAGAGAGCTGCACAAATGCCCAGTGGGGAGATAGGGCTTATCAACAGCACACCTGAAAAAAGCCTTGGGAGCGTTATATGACTCCTGCCCATTATAGGCCAATGGTGTGCGGTGGCTGCCAAAAAGCAAATGCAGTCTTAGGCAGCATAAAGGCAAGTACATTGTCTGGAACAAAGAGGAAAATAATGCTCATCTCCTCTGCCTCTCTCTGGGTACCACACCTTAGTAGGGGTGTTCATAACCCACGCTTTTACCCTGAATACACAGAGTCAGGATAGCGAGAAGACACAAACCCCATCCGAGCAAAAAACAGCAGAGGCAAGAGAAGCCCAAGGAGGCTCAGGACATGTGTCTATAAACATTTGTGCATGATGGATGAGATCCCTTGTGATGGCAAATTTCCAGCTCCTTTCTGTTTAAGGAGAGAACAGTGACTAGAGATGTGGGGTACAGAAAGGAGGTTGCTATCCAACATACAAAGAAGATACCTCTAACCACGAATGCTGTCCACACGTGGAGAGGGAGTGAACTCCCCATCACTGGAATGATCTAGGCCAACGCTGCAGGATTGCCTATGAAGAATGTTGTAGAGTGATTACTATGCCCTTAAAGGTAGGGTGCAATCTGTAGTCTAAGTACCCCACAAATCATTTATAAAATCTTGTAAGTATATGAATAAGTGCATTTTTCACTGGGGAGAAGGTTCATAGCCTTCTTCAGATCCTTTATGGGACCTGAAATTCTACCCTCAAAGGTTAAGATGAATCGAGCTCAAGTGTTATTTATTTCAATATTTATTGAACATATGCTATCTGCTAGTAGGGAACACAGAGATGAGGAAGATGCTGTATTGCTATAAAGGGAACCTTTGAGTTTGGTGTGTTCTTTTAAACAAACAAGCGTAAAACTCTCCTTCTGTGTGCTATGATATAGAATGATGTGCGGTAGAGCAGCAAGAAGGAAGGTGGTCCATTCTTCCTGAGAGCAGTTTCCTTCCAACTCTGAGGCTGACAGACAACAATGGAAGGTACTTTGTCCACCTTCACCACTCTTTGGGTGCAAGTTATCCTCACATGCTTCCTACAGGTTCCCAGGGGATGCAGATTTGGCAAAACAGCAGATATCCTGCGAGCTCCAAGCAAGGCTCTGGGAAATGCTAATCTCCAGACCTGACCTTTCCTCCAAGACTCCATCCCACCTGTCCATGATGGGGCAGGGTGACTACGATGTCCTAAAATGAGGTGCCAAGAAATCTGTAGAAAAATGATTTTGACCGGTTCATGAAAACCCAAATCAGCAGCTGCTTGAGCCTGTGTGCATATGCACATTAAACTGCCAACCTGCTTTACATTTATTTTCCCACCATGTAATGCCTGCTTTATTGGGCCAATAAATTGGAGGCAGTAATATACACCCATTAAAATCCTACCTAGCATGCAAGGCCTGACTCTCTCCCTACATCCCTCAGAGGTCTTCCCAGTCCCTCTGCCCACTAAAAGCACCCTATTCTCTGAACTCCTGCAGCACGCACTGTGTGTGCCTCTCATTGAGCACCTGCTGTTTGCCATTTTTGTACTCTTACTTAGGTGAATCCTATGAGTACATTCTTCTAGTGTTAGACTAAACAAGATCATACCTGACAAGATAATCAACTCTGGAAGGACGTGGAATCTGTCTGATCCTTCTCCTCTGTCTTTGGTTGACTTTTTAATAAGGCAGGGTATGTCATAGGGGCTCAATTAAATAGGATGAAATAATGATTATGCAACTAGAGTGTTTTAGGTAATCAGCTTGATCTCGTTGACAGGTGTGAAAAGGGAGTGGGGGTGGGATTGAAGACTCCCAGAGAGGAGTAGATGAGTTTCATACCTCTGATCTTACCCCCGACTCTGAGCAAAATAGGAGATGGGGAGTGACGCCCCATGGCCTCCCACTGGGACCCTGTCCAGAAGAACTCTGAACAAGGAAGGATGTGGAAATGTGTCCTTTTGACACTAACAAATGATTTCTTTGATTTACTTTTAGATTTGTTTGGCTAGAATAATAGAATGTTAGAGCTAGAGAAATGTTAGAATTCAAAAGCCCAAGCTCCTTATGTTAAAGGTGATGAAACTAAAGTCAGTAGAGGCCAGGTGCGGTGGCTCATGCCTGTAATGTCAGCACTTTGGGAGGCTGAGGAAGGTGGATCACCTGAGGTCAGGAGTTCAAGACCAGTCTGGCCAACCCCATCTCTACTAAAAGTACAAAAATTAGCTGGGCATGGTGGTGTGTGCCTGTAATCCCAGCTGCTCTGGGAGGCTGAGATAAGAGAATTGCTTGAACCCAGGAGGCAGGGAATGCCGTGAGCTGAGATTGTGCCAGTGTACTCCAGCCTGAGTGACAGGGCAAGACTTCATCTCAAAATAAATAAATAAATACAGTCAATAGAGAAAAGTGATTTTAGAAGGAGAATAATTAAAATCACTTGATCATAGACCTTGTAAAGAGCAAAAGAGATCAGGGTCTAGGTCTCCCGGGTCCTAAATAAATGGTCCTCTACTTCAACCCTCCAGAGTTTCCCTCAGATCTTTCTGAGTAGAGTTTGTAGCCCGGGTGGTGACCTAAGGGGCCCCTTAGTTACTGTACCAGCTGTCTCCCCTCCTGTTCTCACTGCTCCAGCCGTGCTGGCCTCCATGCCACTCCCTGAAATGCCAGGCATGCTACCACCCCAGGACCTTTGAATGTGCTGTATACTCTGCCCGGCTGCTTCTGCCCCAAATTCCATGGCCTCCCCTCCTTTAGGTCTTGTTCAAATGTCACCTTCTTAGTGAGGGCAATCTGACTAAAATTACATCCCCTACTGCCTGCTCTCGCCAAACATTCGCCTCTTTCTCTGAGTGCAGGCACTACTTGGTCTGCTTGAGTTCTCTACCCCTGATACTTAGAATCAGGCCTGGCACATAGAAGGTGCTCAGCAAACTCTCATTAAATGAGTGACAGCAGTGCTGGCTAGGATGAAACCCACAGCCCAGGAGCTTCAGTGTGAGATTCAGGGACGTGTGAACCAATGGCTAGATACGTAGCCCTATTTTGTCCTCAAGTCTCTTCTCTCTCCACTGCCAGAGCCACATGGAGCCCAATGTGGGAAGTTAACCTGCCTTACCCTGGCCTGGGAGCTTATCCAGGCTTCCTGACTAGCAGAGCAGAAACAGGCAGATAGATCTCCTGAGGTTTTAACTATGGAGTTAGAATTGTGGCCTTCAGGTTTTTCAGTGGCGTGAAGTCATCATGACCACCATTGTCACCGTTGCACAGTGGTCTGTTGAGATCAGGCGTGTTCAGGGTGGCACAGCCATAGACCATGGCACAGTGTTCTAAACAAACCTTAGCAACTGAACGGAAAGTCCTGGGCTGACTGCAGCATGGCAGCATTGACGTGCTGCTTAGGTTTTGTTAAAATAAAAGCTCATTATTAATTCATGCCAGAGACAGAAAAAACACAATTGAAACTGTCAGAGGCGCATCTGCCAAAGGCCTGGAGACTGCCAGCAACGGGCCTCGAACCTGCTTGGAGAACCACTGACTCAGATGAGGAAACAAAGCCCAGGCTCAGGACAGTTAGAATCAGCCGCTGCTCTAGTTGTGAAATGTCTCGCCATCCCAGAGCCCTCGGAGTCACAATGGTTATAACTGGCTTTTAGAAGTACTTAAAGAATCTGAGCCATATCCCACCAGAGCATTACCTGGTGGAAGACGCCTGGTTCACAGACTGCTGGGAGCCTCTGTGGACAAGCCCAGGTCTTCCATTAAAGCTTCTCATTGAGTCCTCCCCACTGTGTATGTTTCAAGGAAGCTAGAGCTCTTTAAGGGCCAGAGAGACCGAGGACAAAGATTTTCTTCGTGCTTATTATCCAAATCCAAGCATTTCCCAAGCCAAGATGGCAGAGGATTCTTTCTTTGGTCTCACCCATCCATTGGACCATGCTATTTGCAAGTGAACCAGGTTTCAGAGTTCATGGAAGACCTTGCCCTCTCTCTCCATTTCCTGTACTTCATGTAGGGTCCTTGTAGAGGAGGTAGCCATCTGGACTCAGATCCAAACACAGGGAGACGCCCCAATGAAAGCCCGGACTCTTAACTGTCAGCTCACCCTGCCCCTCCAGGCCCCCTAGCTGCCTAGATGGTCAGGGGTTCTCAAATTCCTTCCCACTGCGTGGAGCTGCACCAAGGGAAGAGAGGGTGTCTCAAGGCGGACACTGGCTAAAAACAGTGGCCCCTCTCAGAAGTCACCTCTGGCTGTGGCTCAACTGGAAAACATCAGCCATTTCCTTAGCCTGGTATTGTGCACGGATGGAAATGTAAAGCTAGCAGTGAGCCGCTCTATTCTTTCTCTTTCTCCATATTCTCTTCTTTCTCCCATATGAAATGCTGGGGGCCCACCTGAGACCTAACATTTGTCTATTTTGAGAATAGATGAGTATTTATTAGAATTAAACAGCTGGGAGCTCTGTGATATTTAGACGGGTATTAGGAGGAGTGTATGAAAAGAAGATAATGCTGGGTCTTTTTTTCCGTAAACCAGTCTGGGCTGTTGCTGAGGGGATTTCTTGGGTCTCCTGTGAGAGCCAGATACAGTTAATTTCCTGCAAAAGCTGCGGGCTGGGCCTTGCTGATATTGCAGTGTTATTTAGAATAGAAAGGTCAGGCCTGAGATTGAATAATCATTGACAAGAAATCCATGGGGGATATGAAGCAGTTGGTAAGCAGTGACTGAAACCTTGTCTGACTCCTCCCCGCTTCCCTTTCTTGCTGGGTATCTGGCTGATTCTGGGGTTTATTTATTATTTTTTCTGCAAATGTTTCCTGAACCCTCCGAGCTAGGGGGAAAGGTGTGTTGAGACAGAGAGGGCCAGCTTTCAGGCCACCTTTCGCATTGGGATGCTCAACCTTATGGACTGGATAGGCCCACTTCGGCTCTGGGGCCATTTGCCTGGGGCACCTGCGTGTGAATTTTCAAACTGCAAATGGTGGCTTTCTCCTCAATACCGAAGGCACTTTGTCCCCAACAGGGCTGTCTTTTTTCCCCTTCTTTTTTCTGTTGTCTGAGCTGCAGTCTGCATAGCCCAATTTTATAGCCTGTCCTGAGTGTGGAGCCAAATGTAGAATGCTGGAAAGCACAAAGGGAAAAGAGATGGATGGGACACCTGCCGTGTGTCAGGCATGTGCTATGTCTTTTGAATATAGTATCTCATGAATCTTGGCAACCCGGAAATCCCCGCTCTGCAGATGAAGAAGAAACCTCAGAAGGCTCAGAGAGGTTTGAATAACTTGCTCAAGACCTCCCAGTTCCTAAGCAGCAGAACAAAGATTTAAAACCTAGAGCTCTCTGGGTACCGAGTTCATGCCCTTTCTCTGTGCCACATTGTCTATTAAATTTTCTAATCTCCACTGTGGACTCTTTTTCTGATGCTATCCTTCTTTTCTTTAATCCAGTCTCTCTAGAGGGTTTCTTAGAAATCCTTGTTTTCAATAAAAGAGTTTATCTTGCTGAAAAGCATCAGTAGCCACCGTATCAGGAGTCAGGTCCCAAAGATTGGGTGGCATAGGGTTGTGCCCAGCTTAGAAAGAGGAGAAATGGGCTAGGGGACTTTAAAGATCTCTTCTGAATCTCAGATGCCACATAATTTATTTTAAAATTAGATTTATTTCTTAAAGATTTAGTCATGGGATGATTCTTCGAAGCATAGTTATCTGGCTTAATTTAAAAACGTTAAAGTACACAAATAATAAAATAATCAACAACTCATCCATCAGCCACCAATTGTGAATTAGCATCTAGGTCATGGTTGCAGTTATTCTGACTGGAGCCAGGTAGGGGTTAGTGCCTACACTTCCGGATAGAATAAGGGAAGGTCTATAATTATAAAGTCTGGATCAGCATGATGTCTCTAAACAGCTCATAAACCAGGTAAGATGATCAATAGGGAAAGTCATTTGAGGACTTCTTGGCACATTGGCTTTGGGCCACAGGTTGTCTGTTGCCGTGCTATGTTATCACAGAGTATTCTGGCATCTGGTGACATTTCTTGTGCTCCCTGTGACTCCATGGCTGAGTAACATGGAGAGATCCTAGGTAATAGGCTGGTCTGGGACCACAGCCTCTTCTCTAGGTTACCCACTGGCAGATGAGGAACTACAAGTTTGAAGACCTCCAGTGTGAGTAGATTACTGCGTCATCTGCTTCACCCGTTCATGTAAATCCAACTCCTTCACTGAGATGCAATTTGATCATTGCTGCCAAATCAGTTGCAGAATAATGAATAGGAATATATTTTTGGCTTTATTGGTTTTAACATACAGACTTAAAACAACAGTACAAGTTGTGAAGCACCATGATCTGGTGGCCGGTGTATGAACTGGAAGCTTAGAGTCTGAGTTTTATCTCCAGACTGCACGCCCCTTTCTCCTGAAAGAATTGATGTAACTGTGTGCCTTGAGTCCATTTCCTGAGGCTACAGAAAGGGCAAGGACTTGCCATGGCATTGACAGCTTATTCCTTTGAATGTCTGAGTACTTTAGTGCAGCATAGCTGTCTTCTATTGTCCCTTTCCCCATCCTTTCCTGAGCCCCGATTTCCACACTGAGGCAAGAAGTCTTAATGTCATTGCACCTGTACCTGGGTTCTGGCGGTGCAATGTTTAGGACCATAGATATTTAGAGCAGGAATGTGCACATTCTGGGAAAAAATTAAGTATGAGGTGGCATGGCAAAGCGATCAACAGCTCCGACCCTGAAGCCAGACTCCCAGCCCCTCTGCTTTGTATCTTTACACCTTTTGGAAAGTGGTCAGCCTCTCTGTGCTTCAATTTCTTTATTTGTAATGAATATAATAATGGCACCTACTTAGGGTTGTTGAGAAAACCAGTGAGTATGTGCAAAACTCGCAGAGCTGTGCCTGGTCCATAGTAAGCATGATAACATGGAGACGTAACTTTTCCTGCCTACTCTGCATCCATACCTTCAAAGCACCTTTTCCAGTGTCAAGCACTCTGGCATGCACACAAATTAGTTAAGAGGAAATTGGTGGTGATTTCTTACCCAGTTGGTTCAGGTGGAAGCTGCAGGCTCCCAGAATCTCAATCCTGAACTTTTCTCTGAACGTGATTCTAGAAGCAAATCTTGAGATGTTCCTTTGAGCATGCTTGAGGGCAGCATAAACGGATCCATTCATTCGACACACATGAATGAGAACCAGTTATGAGCCAGGTACTTCCTTGGGCAATTTACTCCTTAGTCACCTCGTCTCAGTTTCATCACCTGCCGAATGGGAATCATGACACCTGCCCTTTTGCGACCATAGAATTGTTCCGAAGAGCCAAAGGAATGTGTCAGCATACCTTATAAAATGCTAGACAAATTGTTGGTGCCAATATTATAACCATGATGACTGTCACTGTCTGTAGGGTTGTGACCCTGCCATCAGATGGCAATCCCCCCGGTGCAGAGCAGCACTAGATCAGACGGATGACCTCCATGGCACCATCTGGCATCCTCTTTGCCTTTGATTTATCAATGCAGATCTCTCCCCATGCAACACTATAAAGGCAGGTTGTGTGACACCTTTACTGCCTGGCACAATGTGGAGCAGGGATGATCTTATGCATGCAGGGACAAGGTGCAGGGGCTCACTTCTGCCTCTTGAGCGTAGGTTTCTCAGGCGGCAAAAAGCCACTGGTACTGCCAAGGAGAACTTGGCCATTCTAGCTGCCCTGGGATAGGTCAGGCTGAGCCAGGGCAGTAGCAGGACAGCCAAGGTCCAGCCAGGTGGAAGATGTTTTTGCAACTGCTCACCCTTTCCCTCCCCCAGTTTGCTCTGGTGGCTGCCATCCCTGAAGTTTATAGGTGTCATTACCTATGAAAAATCTGTTCCATCTGAAGACAGCCGGGGCTGGGGATGGGTGGCAGATTGCAATTTAATGATCAGATTAAAATATGCTAAAGCAAACAAATAAATAAATAAAAAGCCCAGCAGCCTGGAGCGCCACAATTCATTCTGTGGGCAACAGAGGCTGGGGCTCCAGGGACCAGCTCGTAATTCACCCCACAGGCAGGTTTAGTAGCCTGTTACTGTATGACCACAAGGAGAAAGAACTCTCCAAGAAAGATTTACATGGAATGGCACTGGAGGCTGAAGGGCTAGGGCCTGGGAGGGGAGGGAGATGTAGGAGACTAACAGGTCCTGGGGTTAATAATGGAGAAAGGATGGATTCTAAACTTAGTCCTGCCAGAGACAGTGGCCCATGTCTTCCCTGCCCTTCCGAGTTTCCCCTGGCCCCTCCACAACTTACCACACTTGAGTCACCCTGCCCGCGGCAATTAAACATAACTTGATAATACTACTTAGGGTCATTTTTCTATTTCACAGCTTACCAGACTGTGGTAAGCTTACCAGACTGTGGTAAGCTCATTTTCTATTTCACAGCTTACCAGAGTTCACCAGGGAAGAGCCTGTGAACTATTCCTCTAACTATCCCTGCTTTTAAACACAAATATGCTATTCAGTAAGTAAATGCTGGGAAGATGAATGAATGAAACCACTATTCTATCAGAGCTTGCACTCCTTGCTGAGAACTATTTTGTGCAGGTGCTTTGGGGCATGAAAGATGGGTGAAAACATGCCAGTCCATGCAGTCCTCCCTTCTCGACCTCCCTGTCTTCCTTGGGGACCATTCCTTGCTCTCTCTGATCTGCATTCAGGTACTGGTATCTGCCAGGTTTCCTCCTCCAGCACAACCTTTGTACCTACTCTGCCTTCTGCCTAGGACTCCCTTTCTGTCCATACTTAACTAATTTGTCAGTTTATAGATCGAAAGGCAGTTTCTCAAGAAGACATTGTCGACCCCGTTGATGAATTCAATTCCCTTTATTATAGACTCTTATAGAATCACATATCTTTTATTCATATTTCGTATCAGAGTTGCAGATTTACAATTACCTGAGTGAATATTGGATTGATATTAAATACCCCACTAGACAGTAAACACCCTGAGAGTAGGAACTGGGTATTTTTGTTTTTGCTTGTCATCCCTGGCACTCAGAACCATGCTGGTTCACAGTAGGTTCTCAGGAAGTATTTGTTGATTAGAGGAACAGTACCTTTCCCTAGGGATTAAGAAATGAACATCACTGAGACCTCACTTCAGCACGTCCTATGAATCCATGACCTGTCATCCCTGGCCCTCCTCTAACACATCTACAATTATTACAACAGATCTCCATGAAGCTACAATGTAAAAGTGATTAGGGCAGCTCCCTGCCAGGGCCCAGCATGGCTATGGATTGCTGTTGTGTCTGAAGGAAGAGAAGAAGGGTGAGGAGATCTGAGATAATCATTCATTTCTCCCCTTTGGGGAAACTTTTTTTTTTTTAATCACACTCAGCAAATGATGCTCTTCTACCAATAACAAATGTCAAATGCTCTGCCTGGGACTTAGGGGAGACAGAACATTAGCAAAAGAGGAGCGATTCAATGAAAAGGACAGAATTTCTGTTTAAGAACTGGAAAGTCAAGTAACAAATGTCACTAGAGACTCCAGGGAGACAGCTTTGCATCAGCAACCACCACTACAAAAAAAAAAATACATCCACAACTACCTTTAATCATCTTGCACTCCCTGCTTCCTGGAATCTTCCACAGGGTCTCCCTCTCTCACTTTGACAAGATCCTTAGCTCTGAACACTGTAGCATCTATTGGCAACTGTGCTGGCTGGACTGAGTGCTAGGGAAGTAGCCAAGGGGAGCCGTGAGAACAGCAGATGAAGCCCTATAGTATGACACATAAAACAGCATTGCAAATAAGGACACCATATCTCCAGTCTATGGTGGCTTGGCTTCTGGCAAATCTCTGTTCACGTATTAATCAGACAACTGTGAATCAAATGTGGGGGCCGTTGTTCAGTCTTCTATACGAGACGGTAATTGGGATAACATTCCTGTTATTCCCACTGGGCATCAATGTTTGAACTGAGCTGAAATCAAGGTGTTCTTGGTTCAGAAGAGAGCCAGAAAAGTAAATGAGTAATTGCAACACAACAGGATGAGGGATAGACAGGGTGCTGTGGGAGCAATAGTCCTTGGTGGGAACTCAGGAATGGGTGGCATTGGCACTGACCCCTGAAACCCAGGAAGGTGTTCTAGCAGGAAGAGAGTGGAATCGGCAGGAGAAATCGTGTGTGCACAGGCAGGTCTAGTGAAGGCAAATGGATTTGGCTTATTCCAGGATTTTCTCTGGGTCCTCACACCATCAACTTCTGCCCCAAATATTGCAGCTGCCTCCTCACTGGTCTTATTTCCAAACCTGCTTCCCTGTGGCCTACTCACAACACTGCTGCCAAAATCACACTGTTAAAACTCAAGTCATGTCACGCTACTCCTCCATCCCAAACAATCCAAGGCGTCCGGGTTCACTCAAAAGAATAGCAAAAGTTGTTACTAGGCCCGACAAGAGGCCCTGTGGAGTCTGCTCCTCGCTTTCATTATTAATTTCCTAACCACTTCACCTGATAGTCTTTCCCTCAGTTTCTCTGATCCAGCCACCTTGAGCTACTTGCAATTCTTCAAATCCACCAAATGTGTTTCTGCCCCAGGGCCTTTGCATGGGCTGTTCTCTGCCTGGAACACTCTTCTCAGATAACCTAATGGTTTACTCCCTTACCTCTTTAGCAGTTGCTCAAAATC
>NW_016107399.1:1634721-1703686 GCF_001604975.1 Cebus imitator | reverse complement strand
TTTTGTGAGATGGAGTCTCACTCTGTTGCCCAGGCTGGAGTGCAATGGCGCGATCTCAGTTCACTGCAACCTCTGCCCCACAGGTTCAAGCAATTCTCTTGCCTCAGCCTCCCGAGCAGCTGGGATTACAGGCATGTGCCACCACACCAGGCTAATTTTTGTATTCTTAGTAGAGTTGGGGTTTCGCCATGTTGGCCAGGCTGGTCTCTAACTGCTGACCTTGTGATCCGTCCACCTCGGCCTCCCAAAGTGCTAAGATAACAGGCGTGAGCCACCATGCCCGGCCTCAAAATCACCTTCTTAGTCAATCCTGTGAACCACCCTATCTTGATTTGCCCCATAACTTCTACCCTTCTTTCTTCCCTCTTTCCCTTAGCACTTGTCACTTCTAACACGCCGTTTGGTTTACTTGTTTATTTTGTTTAGTATTGGTTTCCTCTTCTGTTGGAACCTAAGATCCCTAACAACAGAGAATTTGGTCAAAGTTGTTTCCTTATTACCTAGTTTAGTGCCTGGCACACGGTGGAGTGGTGGGGAGGTGTTTGTTCAGTATTTGCTAAGTGGAGGCATAAATGAATGCATAGTTTAAAATAACCATATGTTCAAACCAAACGCTGGCGGGAATATTCAGGTTTGTTAGATAACCCAGGCCACTGTCTCAAGAAGAATTAGGATTCTTTAAATAAATCACAAACTTGATATTTAGAAGCGAGGTAAGCAGAGCTGCTCTTCTACAAAACTGCGAGGCCACGCTGTGGAAGTTTGTCTTCGTACCTGCTGCGTACTCACTCTGAGACCTCGTTGTCTATTAGTGCCCCTTTTTTGACTTCTTACTACCGAGATGCTGAGATCTCACTTTAAGGAGGAAGGAGGTGACATGTCTCTAGTGCCTCGTATGCCTTACTTGAATGGCTTCAATCTCTCCCTCGCTTCCCTCCTCTCTTTCAACATTTCCACTTTAAACCTTTTCCTCATCTCCGTATTCCTTTTCCTCTTTTTTGTTCCTTCCATTTTTCTCTCCTCTTTTGCCCTTTTTACCTCCTCCTACATCCTGCTGCTCCTCTATCCCAAACCTCCCACCCCTTCTGTCCGTATTTGCCTGTCTTTTCCCCGTCTGTGCTCTCCTTCACTGTTTTCTTCCCCTTTTCCCTCTTCTTTTTTGCCTTCCTTCCTCCCTCTCTTGTCTGAGCAAGTACTAAGTGTGTTACGTGGTGCTTTGTTCTGTGTGTGAGGGAGAGCTGATCCTTGAGGTCTAACAATTTATGTGGGGAACCAAGATATCGAAAGGGACAATTCAAGGCAGGACCAAAGACACACCGGAGGAGCTCAGGGGAAAGGTGGATAACTTCAGGAAGTAGAAAGGCTTCACAGAAGACAGGGACACCTGCATGAAGAAGGAGTGTGTGAGCGGGTCAGCCATCATTCTAGGTGGCAGACATCATGACATCATGAGCAGGCAAAAAGAAAGAAATAAACTTGGAATTTCTAGGGGTGCTGTAAGAAGACCAGTCTGGCTGGAGCCAACAATTTTTATTTGAGCCTAGTAAAAAGGAGAAAAGATCAATGAAGCCCTCTTAGAATTCAGAATGTTCATTTTCTATCATTTTAACAATATTTCTTTTCCTCCACAGAGGAACCTAAATCTACATACATGTTTTTAAAGAAAGCAATTGCCAACTCAACTTAGAGATCAGGCACTAGTGGACTCCCAGCATTCAGCTGCCAATAAGTATTGATATTTGTTTGGAATTATATCCCTGCATGACTTGGGGGAAGGTGGAGTAACTATAATCCAGGCTTGAGAATGTTTTAAATCAGCATAATCATTGCTTCTGGGTGTGAGGGATTCCTGCTTAGCATCTTTCTATCTCTCCTTGAGGCTAGATGATTTGAAATAATTGGGTCATAACATTTCTTGAGCAGCTTTCTTGGACTTCCTATAGTTCCATCCCTTGACGGGATTAGCTACTCCAAGTCATACGATTGTAAGAACTTTTAAAATTTTAATCCAGGCCCGTTCCCATAGGCCTAGCCTAATTCTCCCTCTTCCTGGCTTTGTTAATGGACATCATAACTTTAAATTCTTGTCCAAGCTTGTAAATTGATGAATACAATTGTATCCCTCAGCAAGGACCCAGAGATTTGGGCTGTGTTTTGTTTAATCTTGCATCTTATTGAGCTAGTCTTTCCAGTGGCGGTTCCAGCAGAAGATTTGTCTGGGGTACAGAGCAGTGCCTGGCACATAGGAGGCGGCCAGTGCATGCTTGCTTGTTGAAGAAATGCAAGGCTGCTCTACAGAGAGCTTGTCACTCTGCATGATGTCCCAAGTAACTCCCAGAGAAAGGAGTCAAGAGGACTCACAAACTTTTCAGCAGAGATTTTGCTCTTTGCCTGGAGCGGGTAATGGCAATGCAAAGAAAGTCCCAAGGAGGCAGTGCAGACAATCTGAATAAAGCAGTGATGCGTGGAGTGCTGGGACCGCAGACCTGCAAGTGAAATAGCTGGTTTTATGTCACTGAAGGTCAAGATGCAGTGACTCGACTGGAATAAACTTGGGTGCAGAGGGTAAATGGTTCATGTGATTGACACAGTCACAGTCTCTTGTTCTCTGAAACCAAATGCAGAGGGCCTTGCCTGAGCTCCCAGTCCATACGGCTATGCAGGAATTCAGGCCTCTCCAGGAGTCCCTGGTCTATCCCCACAGGTGTATCTGGAGAATGATCCAGGCCAGCCTATACAGAAGGCCCTTTTTCTTAGATTTGAGGTAAGGGGTGGGGAACTGGCTTCATTCCCTAAGAAAGTTTACCAGAGTTCTGCATTTGGGGAGCAACTGGGTATCTCTTCTGTCATTAATAAAAGTGGTTTATTGATTTCCATTCAGCTATTGCTTCTTGTATTGATTGGTAAGAAGCTGGAAACCCCTAGTCTTCAACTGAGGTAAGGTCAGCCTGGCAGACTTGCAAATAACCCAAAGATTAGCATGAGAAGATTTTACACATTCAAGTATTTTATACATCCTTTCTCCCTAAGGTAGAATCTACAGTGCCTTGGCCATCGGAAATCTATGAGGATTCAAAGAAAGTACGCGGCATGTATGAAGACAAACTTCAATAGCAGCATAGCTTTATCGAAAACCAACTTTGCCTGCCCCACTTCTAAGCATCATGTTTGTGATTCGGTTGAAGAATTCTAAATTTTCATAAGATGAGAGCCTGGGATGTCTAGCAGGCCTGAATATCCCTTCTAGTGTTTGCTTTGCAGTTCTTCATTCATTTATTCATATGGGCCTTTAGATTGTCTGTATGAGGCATAAGTGGGCCACACTGCACAGTCACCCCCAAGTTCTCCCTGCCTCTTCCTTTAATTAAAATACAAGACCTATAAAGGAAACATTAGTGGGGCTTGAGACCCCTACCACAGGATTGCAAGCTGGTTCTTGTGAGAGTTGTGGTTTCAGAAACTCAGATTTGCAGGCAGCCACATTGTGTGTGTGTGTGTGTGTGTGTGTGTGTGTGTGTGTGCACGTACGTGTGTGTTGGCTCTGGGGTGGTGACAGAGCATTTTATCAGTGAACTGACACAAAGGAATGGGGGCCGTTATTTATTGGAGGTATTCATCTACTCTTGGGTTGAGACACAAATATTTTAGTGACATTTTTTACAAACCTGAGGCTAAAAAAGACATTTACAAGTCACATACTTGGACTCTTTGTCCCTAGCAATCAGGTTTGGTCAGATTTTCTAGGACAAAGGAAATCAGTATATATATTTTTTAAGTTTGTGATTTTTGTAAACAAAATAGGAGCAGTGGAAAAGTGAACGGGAAATGATAGCAAGCACACTGACTGAACTGGGAGATGACAGGCACTTCCTCAGGAAGAGTAAGATCTTAGTGGCCAGTCTAGCTTGATATAAAAGAGAAAATATACTCATGGCTAACAGTTCTTTTTAATGGAACTAGGAAACAGGGCAGTATTTTAATTATTCTTAGTTCAGGTTTGAAGATGCACCCAGAGAGCTATATTAGAGAAATCACACTAATAACAAATGTATGTTTAGCATTTACTGTGTGTCAGGCATTGTTCTAAGTGCTTTACATATATTAATGCATTTAATCCTCCTAGAGATTCTAAGTAGATACTAGAATTGTCTTCATTTTATTGATGAGAAAACTGAGGCACAGAGTGATTAAGCAACATATCCAAGGTCACATGGCTGGTAATTCGTTATGGTAAAATGGGAAATATATATTTGGTCTTTGTCCCCAGTTCCTGGTACAGAACAACTGAAACATTTGGAATTTTCTCAGTGATAGGGTGATAGGAGAGTCTTTTGTTCTAACGAGGTGACTCTTGGCAGGCCACTAGACAGTGTAAGTATGGGGGCTGGTCACCAGAAAAACCAAGACTTGATTCAAAGGTTAGAGCTTTCAGCCCCATCCCACAATTCCTGGGTATAAGAGGCTATAGACTCGGTCACCAATGTGTATGGCCAGTGATTTAATCATTCATATATGTTTAATGAAATCTACATGAGATCCCTAAACAATGGGGTTCCAGGAGCTTCGGAGTTAGTAAACACATGGGCATGCCAGGAGGGTGGCACATTCCAACTCCATGGGGTCAGAGGCTCCTGTGCTGAGGACCCTTCCAGACCTCTCCCTATGTGCCTCTGTTTGGCTGTTTATTTGTATCCTTTACAATAAACTGTTAAATGAAAGAAAGTGGCTTCCTGAGTCCTATGAGCCATTCCAGCAAATGACTGAATTTGAGGAGGGAGTCATGAGAACTCTCAAATTTTAGCCAGTCATCAGAAGTAGGGGTGACACAATACTTGTGGCTGATATCTGAAGTGAGGGCAGTCTTGTGGGACTGAGCCCTTAAACTTTAGGAGTCCGACGCTAATTCTGGGCAGTTGGTGGCAGAATTGAATTGAATTGTAGGCCACCTAGTTGGTTCTGGGGAATTGGAAGAAAACATCTCATTTGTTGTCAGAAGTGGTGTCAGGAAGAACCTGGCAGTAGCAGAACTGGGATTCAAGTATGTGTGGTCTTGCTTTTAGGATCTCAGAGAAAACCAATGTGTTCCTCAACTCCAAAGGATCCGTAAAGAGCCCAAAGCAGCAGATAGGGGGTCAGTCATGGCAGCCATTGGAGGTGTTCTCATTGGTGACTCAGAAGGGTTCACTAGGTGGAAACAGAAAAGGTGGACACATTTGAGAGGGGAAAATCTAGAATATCAGAGGAAAACACTTCAAGGATTATTAGTGAATTCCAACATAGCAGTTAAGTGCACAGAAAAACAGACATGTCATGTGATCTGAAGTGTAGCGGAGGAGATGAGCTGTAAGGGAGGGCTTCTGGGAGGGTAGAAACACACTACTGCCGTGTGCTGGCTGAGCCTGGGTGTATGCTCCTGGGAAGACCTCGCCTGGGAAGCATTACTCAACCCAAAGAATTAAAGCTGAACAGTGGAAGTGTTGGACAGATTTAGAGATATTGAAAAAAAATTAAAAATATAATTTAGAAAAGTATGTTAGGAAAATAAATGGACCCAACAGCAGAGAGTGAGCCCTATGCAAGACAGAGAAGGGATGGAACCAGGGAAAGGTGCAGGTTAGAACATTTCGAACTTTGCAGGCTCTGCTTTAAAAAGAGCTGGGGAAGAATAGAAGAGGAACATCAGAGGCAAATGTTAAGGGGAGGGCAGAAAGGAATGTTTCTGCCAATGCTGACGCAGCACCAGTTACTCAAAGCCTGGGACCCCAAGGCGGAGGGAAGGGGAGACTTTGTGGGGAGCGGTGCCCAGGGAAGAAGCCTTGCCCTCTGCACCACCACCAACAGTCAGCTTCAGGATTTGAGGTTAACTCCAACTGAGACAAAGGAAAACACAAAGGAGGTCATGAGCTGGAGGAATTCCAGAGAAGGAAGCAGCAGAAGACACAGTGGTACAGGGGTAAACATATCTGGGATTAGGAATGCAGGGTTTAAAGGGAAATGGAAGGCAAGATAAATCTCAAATGTGTATAAGAATACTAGGGGAAGGCGGGAGCCTCAAGTGAGCTTGTGGACTGGAGAGGACCCATTTTACATTTTTAAATTTTTCACAAAGACATGAATATTTCAAAGGTCATTCTAAGAGAAAGAAGGCAGAACGCATAGATTGGATTGTTTCCCTCAGGATATAGGAAGCGGAGTACAAAATTAACCTCTTGTTGGTGGCTGTTTTTCAACATTACATTTGATAGTACTCAACTGGTGTTGTAAAGACGGATATAAACATTTTATTTCTGTTTTTTCACGTGCTCTCTGTCTTTCCTGCTTCCTTACCAAGTTTTCAAATCTCTGCTATGGTCATTCGTTACCACTGGTCACGTTCTAGGCTCTGAGTTCTGGAAACTTAATTTTGCAGTAGAAGTCTGAACTTTTCTGTGTTTTCTGAATTCTGTGCATCAGGCCAATACTGGGATATGGTTCATATGCCTCATATGCTAACCTAGTGACTTTCTAGGAAAAAAAAAAAGGGGGATACTAGAGAGATTCAAGACTGGATTAATTGAATTTTGGAGGGATCGAACAGTTATGCTCATTTCTGTAGAAGAGGTCTGCTGCTGCTATAGAAGGAAGGCCTTAAACTTTACTTCTGGCAATGGAGTGAGGGTATACTCGCTGGGAATGAGCACAGAAGGAAGAAATTGAAGACAGTGGAGTTGTAGACAAATATTTCTTTGAATTTTAACTTAAAGAGAGGAAGCCAGGCATGGTGGCTCACACCTGTAATCCTAGCACTTTGGGAGGCCAAGATAGGCAGATTGCTTGAGCCCAAGAGTTTGAGACCAGCCTGAACAACGTGGTAAGACCTCATCTCTCCAGAAAATACAAACATTAGCCGGATGTGATGGCACATGGCTGTAGTCTCAGCTACTTGGGTAGCTGAGGTGGAAGGATCATTTGAGCCCAGAGAGGCCAAAAGTGCAGTGAGCCATGTTGGTGCCACTGCACTCCAGCCTGGTGAAACAGCAAGACCCTGTCTCTCAAAAAAAATAAAAGAGAGAGAGAGAAGAAGGTTTTATTTTGAACTTCAACTTCTCTCTGAATATTAGAATGAGAGATCTGTATTCAAATAAAGACAATCACTTGGAGCCTTTAATGCTATCATGGAGTGCATGTTAACTCTGGTGAGCTATGCCGTGAGGCTGGGCATGGTGGGAGAGAGTGGATTTTGGCTAAGGTTACAGGAGAACCTGGATATTAATGAATGTATCTTTCTGATCTACCCAGAAGCATCCTGAAATAAGAGCTGCACTGTCTCTTGCATGGGTCCTGAAAGGGTATACAAGGGTAATGATTCCTCAAAGAATGTGGCCCTGGGCAGTGCCACGGCTATAACCCTTTACAACCTTCCTTATCTCACCCCTACAATGTCCAGGGTGACCTCGGAAATCTGCCTAAGGCTAGAAGAAATCTGCCTAAGGCCACAGGTTGAATCTCACTGGACTCGGTGGTCAGCAAAACCACTTATTCCTTTGCACACTATAGTAGCTTTGCTGCAGGAATGAGAGGGAACTCCCCAAAGCAGAGCATCATTCCTGGCTCTGCCCATCTGGTTCAGGGATCCAGATGAAAACAATCTCCTTAAACTCACCCGCTGAATGATTTGATAAGACTAGGTTCTTGAGCCTCTCTCCACACGGGATGTTTCCAGAAGGAAGGCTATATTCTGCATACTAAATGGTGATCAGTAAAATTGACATTTTGTTGCATTAATTATTTTTCTTTGTTAATTTTAAAGCCTTATCAAAGTAAGCAGTGGGAATGAAGAAAGAACAAAGGAATCTGTAATTGGTTGCGATCAGTTACTTGCAAACACTACTGCACTTGAACATGACTGGGGATAACGGGGATTTAAATGGGGATTTGGCCAGATGTGGTGGCTCATGCCTGCACTTTGGGAGGCTGAGGCAGGCGGATCACTTGAGGCCAGGAGTTCGAGACCAGCCTGGTCAATGTGATGAGACCTCATCTCTACTAAAAATACAATAATTCATTGGGTGCGGTGGTGCATGCCTATAATCCCAGCTACCTGGGAGGCTGAGGCAGGAGAATTGCTTGAACCTCAGCGGCAGAGGCTGCAGTGAGCAGAGATCATACAAAACTCTGTCTCTAAATAAAATAAAATAAAATAGGGATTTGGTGGAAGTCTAGTCTATAAGGATAGCCACATACAAGTCTATGGTATGGGAGAAGGGGTGAGGATATGAGATTTTGTGATTTTAAGGGTTGAACCCTACACATTTCCATACTCTCTAAGACGACTGCTGGCTGCCCGACTTGATTCTTCCAGCTAGCAGTAAACATGTCAGTGTGATCTGAAGATGGGAGCAAGGAGGCCTTAACGTGCTGCAGTTCCCCCTTCCTGGTGACTATAGGCTTGGTGCTAAGGCAAGCTAGAAAACAAAATTTGGAGAATGTTGGGGAGTGGGAGTGTTTCTCCCGCATCCTTACATTTCCATAGAGGTGGAGATTTCTGCTTTCTCTACTTTGAGGGGGCAATATTGGATTGCACATCTCTGGCCCCTGTTAAATCCCTCTCTTGATCTTCTCTGTGAAGAGTAATGAAGCCAAGTGTGGAATGCTGACATGGAAATGTCTCTACTGAAAGTGTGTCGGTCAACAAAACAGCTATATAGGGGCTTGTCTTTTGTTCTTCCTTATCCTTATGGTTACTAGATGTGATGGAGATAGTCAGCTGTCCACAAAGTGACTGTGTGCAATTATCCCCAGGAAGTGGCTGCCTTGCCAGCGACTACTTTTCTAATCCCCACGCCCACCCCTAGCCCTTGCATTTAGGAATGTGAATAGAAGGGAAGTCTTGGTCAAGGCTTTGAAGAAGTGGGTGGGCCTTCTTCATACTCTTTCCCTTCTGCGGGCTAGATGTGAAAAGCTACAGATTCTTGGAGGCTGGATGAGCCACAACGTAGAAGCACCTGGATCTGCGAATCATTTCATGGAGAGGAAGCACTCTGACCAGGACAGTTGCCTTGGGTTGTTCCATAAGTGAGAACTAGCTTGTATTGCATTTAAGGCAGTATACATTTTTGGTTTATTTGTTACATCGATTTAGAAACACTCTAAGTAATACACTTGGTGGGTGAGTTAGACTCCAATTCTCCATGCAATTGGAAAAGGAAGTAATTGGAGCCTGTTTGCTCCCATAAGTATATTCCAATGTTTAGATTTGAAGAGGAAGCCCAGGCACGGTGGCTTACACCTGTAATCACAGCACTTTGGGAGGCTGAGGCGGGCGGATCACCTGAGGTTGGGAGTTCAAGACCAGCCTGACCAAAATGGAGAAACCCCGTCTCTACTAAAAATACAAAAAATTAGCCAGGCGTGGTGGTGCATGCCTGTAATCCCAGCTACTCGGGAGACTGAGGCAGGAGAATCGCTTGAACCCAGGAGGCAGAGCGGTTGCAGTGAGCACTCTAACCTGGGCAACAAGAGCAAAACTCCCTCTCAAAGAAAGAAAAAAAAAAAAAAACAAACATGATTTGAAGGGAACACGAGTCCTCCATTTTGGCTTCTGGTGGTGCTCACCACCTCAACATTGGCAGATAGCTGTAAGCTTTTGAAGCCATTGGGAACTTAGCTTGTTCATTAATAAAAATGATAAGTTGATTCCCATAGGCTGGGGATGCTTTGATCTAGTTTCTATTCTTTAGAATTGTGATTGGGATAAGTGATTGTTAACTCAGCTTTCAATACATGCTCGTCTCACAGAGGATCTGGTCAGAGCCTCACAGGAGAGCTACAACACGAAAATGAGAATGCAATGCATGTGATGGCCCCCGAGTAACATGCCAAAAGCCAGACAAGGAGTTCCATCCCACTCTGAGGATGGAAAGATGGTGTTAAAGGCAGGGGCACAGACTTACACATGGAGGCCTGGTGTACCAGCTACAACACTCGGGACACCACACTCTGTAACACATCAAAACCTCAAGGTCAGGGGTTCGATATGAGTGCAGACTATTGAAAGAGATGCTTATTTGGGATGGTAGATTTAACAGAGTAGAGATACACATCCACTGGGAGTAACATCTAGCATACTTCTGAAAGCCTACAACTGGGTATTATTTATAACCTAGATTCCTTCCCCTGAAACATCTTTTGGGAACCACAGATTTTCTTATGACCAGATCACAGCAGACAAAGAGAAGAAAAGGAGAATCACTGGGCATACAGCCATGACTTAGAATTTATTATGGAAAATACCCCTGGCATTTCTTTGAACTGGTGCTTGGTGGATGGCTGTCAGTTGCAAGCAGACAGGACGGGATGCCCTATCCCTCTGTAATACAGCTGTTGTTTACTCACAAATGACCTTTTCTTCCTTCCTTCTTATTTCCTGAGTGAAGAAGGTGGCCCATGAGGTCTCTGCCCCACTACCATGGTATGCAGACCTTTCAGTGATTAGGGCAACAGTTTAAACCATAATCTACACTAATACAGGCCGAGTTTGGGGAAAGAGACGTTGCCAGTAAGTAAAGAAATGTGCACAAAATACAAGGGTTTTTTTTTTTTTTTTTTTTTTTTTAAATATTGCAAAGAACAGGGCTTAATAAAATATTTGACCTCATACTGAGCAAGCTTAGAATGTCTCTAGAAAGCCTTTTTTTTGCAACAAAAGAAACTATTTATTTGGAATATGCATTACCAGTACAAATTAGGAGACTGTAAAACCTACACCGTGTTAGTATCATTAGAGAACACAAAAGTTCAGTTGGAATCAAAAGGGACAGAAGCCTGTGCTCTCACAGAAGCATAAAAGCTTAAACGTTCAAAACCAAAACAGAGCAGAGCTTTGCAGGTTTATACTCTGAATAATAAGAAAAGGGAGGGGTAGGGGGAGAATAAAACCAACAACCAAAGGAAAGCATTTCAAAATGAAAATGCTTAAGAAAAGAATAAGAGAGAAAAGGAGAAAAACATTGAATGTTTTATTTATTTTAACAAAAGAAAAAAAAAGGTTACAAAAAATAAAAGATTCCAGAAAGCTTTGAGCTAGGGATTGAAACCATAAAGGTGATGTGAAAAGCTCGCCATTATATCCTTACGACTTCGAGAGTGCAAGTTTCCGGGTAGAAACACTTCCTAAGGTGTTACCCCTCAATTCTGCATTCTTTCTTCACTTTTCTTGCCTAAGTTCTGACCACTTTCTGAACATAATTTGTTGAATAAGGGATATTTAAAATTAAGCTTTTTCAGATAATATGGCTTTCTTTTTTCCTCTAATAAAAGCCTTCCAAATCAAGCCGGTTTTGCGATTTGCTTCAAGCAGCTGCCTAAGTCAGAGATTACTAAGAGGTGTACTGTCTGTGAAGTAAACTCAACCTCTTAGCATTAAAATTACAGCACTGAGCCTGGCCCAACATCTCACCAACTCTTTGTCCAGAACCAGGACTCTGCTGGCAGACTGGCCCCAAGGACCGCTTCCTGCATCTAGTTTACTTAGCCAATGGTGCCCATCATACCAGCATCTCCTGTGGGATTCCTCTGGAAGAAAAAGTCTCTCTACTTGGAAGAGGACTCATGGAATTAGGGAGAAAGAAAACAAAGTACTTGGTTGTGACAATCAGAATCAAAAATGGCCAAAACTTTTCCTGATAGCATAAAACGTTCCCTTGGGCTAATTTCTTAAATTTTTAAAGGGCTAAAAGGAGAAGCATGTCCCTGATTTTATCTTTCTCTGGGTCTGCATGAGTGCCACACTCTGGAAATGCAGGTGAGCCATGAGATATCAACATGAACTTGATCTTCTCTTTTGGCATTAACTAAATCCTGAAACAAAGTAGAAGAACAAGCCTACTTGTTCTTACTACTATGCTAATGTCATCTTTTCACATCACCTTGTATACATATCGAAGAAAAACAGCAAGATCATAATCCTGACAATTAAAAAAAGCCCCCCCCATAAACAAACCAAAAAATAACACAAAATGAAACTTTTTTTTTTCTTTTTGTATTTTTAAGAGCAAGAATAAAGAAAAGAAAAGAATTTATTTCTGGGTCTCAAAGTTAATAAACATAATAATGTGTTAGGTTGTACCTATTATGATCACTATTCCAACCTTTTTTTTAGTTTACAAAATGAATTACTGTCACTTTTAAACATTGTGAAACAAGAAATAAATGTGCACAACTCGACACTTTTCTAGCATTCTTGAACTAATTCACAAATGCAAGAAAATAAAAGAAAAATGAGGGAAATGATGAATGTAGGTAGTTTGGTGTTAAAAACTAATGCAGGAATGATACGCATTGTCACAGAAGGAAGAGGGGGAATTCCCCATCCTGTTTTGCGTGCTATGAGGGTCATTTTTAAAATTTTTATTATAAACACTATTAAATTCAGACCGCTTTTTTGGTTTTTTTTCCTTTATCTGAATATACAAGAACATTCATTATCAAATGTTCATCATCAATACTACAAAGAACGAGACACAAGTCGCAAGAAACAATGGAAAATGTTAATAAAGCTGAAAGAATTGTTGAGTATTTTTTGTTTTTTTTTTAAAGTTTTTTTTAAATTTGAGTTTCTGTAGTTTCATCTTTTTTGGTATCGAAGTCAGGTTTTTCTGGGCAGAAAAACAAAAAGCAGAAGGAAAGAGAGAGAAAAAGATGTGTGAGAAAAGGCAACCAGCAAATAAAGAACCACCACCACGGCAAAAGAAAACATAAATTGAAAGAAGGTGCCACTTGGCAAATGTACTGCATGGGTATCAATTCCACGCCGGCGGGAGGAGCAGTTAGGGATGAAAAGGAGGAGATAATGAAGAGTTACAAGGTGGGCAAACCCAGGGTCTAGTATCATTTATCAGGGGAAATTTGCTTGGGGGGTCGGGGTGGGGGAATGGAGCACTCCCAGTTCCATTAGAAAATGAAGGAAACCTGGGGTGCCTCTTGGTATCCGTAGGACTGACCTAATGTGAATTCTCAGGAAGCTGTGTTTGCAGAGGCACACTTTTTCCAAACCCATCCCGCTGCTCTGTGTTCTCCTACTTCGCTTAATGTGGACAGATCCCACGGCTGCCACCTTGGAAACAGGAAGTGACAGTGGGCTTGCAGGGGGTGCCAGGGAGAGGTGCTGAATATAGAGAGGGCTAAGTGAAGTGCTGGGTGGGGAAAATGCCATGAAAGCTGATCATCAGTGCAAACTGCTGCCCGGAGAGAAACTGCCTGTGCAAATGTAGCACTGCTCTGACCTTTTGCATTGACTTCACATGGCAATCATTCAAGCCACATCTGGAGTCACCCTTCCTGTTTCCAAGAGCACACTTTTGTGTCTCTTTTGCACTTTGCGCTAAGTCAAGCAAAGGTGATTCAACCATGTTCTGGTGTGGGCAGTTTCATTATACTCCTGCCACTAAGACGGAGTTCTCCACTGGTTCTAATTAGTATGAAGTTGTCACCAAGATGCTCCTTCTAGGCATCTGTTCTGATTAGGGCAGAAGTTAGCAGACACAACCTTTCTAGTGTCTTTTAGTCATCAAGGCATAATCTCATTTTGCTAAATATTTAGCTTTTGCATTTCCTTCAAACACACGTACCCTCCAGTTTCTTCGGTGGCATCCCTGCTCCTCTGAGCACACAGAGTGTTTTCTACTTATGACTGTAGTGCCATGGAGAATTTCCATGTCCTTGTTAGCTGGACATTCTCACCCCTCAGGGTCTTCTACTCCCTGGAAGCCTCCCAAGCACAGTCAATGTGACAGGGACCAAGGATGTACAAGGCAACATATTGGGTTCAAGTGCAAACTAAGAGAACCAGGGCCTATTTTTCTAGTTTGGAAGCTTTTCTTTCTCCCAAGGAATCAGACAGACCAAAACCAAGAAAATCAACAACTCTTCTCTTTGTCATCATGGTGATGACATCAAGGTTCTGATATTAATCAGGAGTTAGAACAAGAAAACCATTTACTGCCCCTAGACAGCATGAACCCGTTTATTTCAGGGACATTACTTCCCCTGACTTCACATTTACAGGTTGGATACGAGTAAAACCAACTTCTCCAGTCTCTCACAAGCCTCTTATAACTCAGGCATAGCAGTTCCCATCTCACAGATGAAGAAAATGAGGCACCAAAAGATTTGACCACCTCCCACTTAATCAAGTGATAGAGCTGCCATCTTTATTGCTGGTTGGGTTGGCTATGAAGATGGTGAGCTCAGGTGACATCTGAGAATAGCTTTCAAGTACAAGCTACTTTCTCATATATTTTTAGTACACACTGTGTTCCCAGGGAATAAAAATCACTGTGATGATTTCAATGAAAACATTACCTCCCCTTTACCCATGATTCTCAGGTCCTCAAATGCAGCTAGCAAAAGTTCACATGAGCCACGTTCTGAAACAACTCTTTCCTCCAGAGCAATAGGTCGGCATCAAGAACATGGTGTGGTGTAACATTTTGGAAAAGTAATACAGTGTGCCTAATACAAAACAAAAAATGAAACAGAACCAAATCCATGAAAGACATTGTAAGTACTGTGTGTGGCTCCCTGAGCACTCCAGAGGTGGTGAGAACAGGAGTTAGTTCACACTGGAAACCTGGCCTTCCTCAAGATCAGGTCCTGCGTATGCCATTCCGGTAAGTGTATGCTAGCGGCCCTGCAGGTCCTGGGAGCCCCAGACACATACTGCTTCTCTGTGTCAGTGACCTTCACTCAGCGTCACTAATTCCCTCTCTCGGGCTCATAAAGTATAGTGCTATGGTTATTAACGCAGGTAATTGTACATGGCACCTTGGGAAAGTGAAGGTGTGAACTGGTGCATGTGCCAACATGTACATGTATGTGTGTAAGTATGAAGGCATGGCTGAGGTTGAAGGGTTTCATGATAAGAGCTTTCTATTCCTTACTGATGCATTCATCACTATGCCTAACCCAGGCCCAGTTTTGCAATAGGTTCTAAACATTGCTTGCTGAGTGTTGAATGGTCTCCAAAGACTGTGCCTCTGAAACTGAGAGCCGTTGCTCACAGGATTAGAAAGCCTGTAGGAATTCTGCACCTGCTGTTCCCGTGTCCTTCCCTACTGCCTGACTTCCTGCCTGGGAACCAACCTAGTGGAGATGAAACTGAAAAATGTGGCACCTTAGGAATCCCAGCTATGACAGTCCCCAGTGAATAGCTGGGGCTGGGAAGAAGAGGAGGAAAGTGTTCCAATCAGTACTGTCCCCAGGGAGGAAGAGCAAGAGGAGGCAGGGAGGCCTGGAATGAGTAGGGCAATGTGGCGTATTCCTGCTAAGAGGTAGTGAGAGGAAGATTGGCTGTTAACATAGGAGTTAGGGATCCGAGTGAGGTAAATTTGGCTCCTCAAACCACCAGCATGAAAACGTACAAACACTTTTATTATTTTCTTTGTCGTTATTTTCCTCTTTAAATTCCTCTAATTGTTGAAAATATCCTTCCGTGATATGAGAGAGGACAGGGACCCCGGGAATCTAGGACAGAGGCACAGGGGCAGGGAAGATAACGAAAACCAGGCTGACAGCTGGAGGCAGGGAAGGGTGGCTTCTACCCAGAAAAAAAAGGGAAGAGAGTATAAAGAAGTGTCCAGATTGGCTGAAATAGCATCCCAAAGAAGAGAAGAGAAGGAGACTCTTATTGTGTTTGCTGATTGCTTCGACCTCCAGTCTGACCGCTTCAGCGTTGGGAGAGAAACCCTCCCTCCTGCCCCTGCCCCAACCGGGGCACAGGGTCAGCCGGGATGCGATTGCTGGGAGATCAGTTGGAGGTATCAGAGTGAACACTGCCAGGGCCTTCTGTAGGGGAGGTCACTGATGAAGGGGTAGTAGCATCCTGCCAACCTCCATTAGCCTAGAAGGGAAAAAGGGAGAGAAGTCAGTCCTCTGAGTGGCTGTTTTCAGCAGACAATGACAATGAGGCAACTTGTGTAAAGAACCTAGCACAGTGCCTGGCACAGGGTGATACTCATCAACAGGAAACTATTACTGTGGGTGACAATATTCCCCCCACCCTCAAATAAGTTTGGGTCATCCGAGTGAGCCTTTGGATACAATGTTAACACCTCCCACTAATATGATGTGTTTAAACTTCTCAAAGACTCTATAATTCAGTCCCAGCCAGCAGTGAAATGACAGCTGTCTTCCAGGTCAAGAGACTCAAGGTTTTGGTTCTGACTCTGGCAACAACTAGCTATTGTTGATGGTAAAGCACCTTCACCTATTTGATCTTAGTCTTCCCTTTTGAAAAATAAGAAGGTTGGCTCAAACGCTTTCTAAGGCTCTTTCCGGCTCTGAATGTCCCATATATTTATGGGATTCCAGGTACCTGTTCTATGCAAGGTTCTCTACTAGATGCTCATGGGTATATAATGATGAGTGAGATATCGTTCATGTGCTCATACACGGAGATAAGCCCATGAATGAACTATAAATCAAGGCAGAACCTAATACATGATAGAGTCCCATTGTTATGAAGTTTCAAATAAAAACGTTACCACGTTTTGTTGCAACATCAGGAAACACTTCATGGAGGGAGCACTCTTTGAGGTGAGTTTTGAAAAGTACAGGGGGTAATTCAGGTGACTGTTACAGATACAACAGTGGTGCCAAGGCCATAGGACTGGTCTGTGTGAATATACCCAGAGAGGTGGTGAGATGGGAAGGTACAGGCGTGATCTATATTTGGAGATCATTTTTATAAGACTCCAGATCCAGGAGCATCCCAACAATAAAACTGTTAAAATCGTTATTAAAAAAATCTGTTGAGTAACCACCCCTTTCAAAAAAAATCTCAGCACTAAAATAGTTCAAGAATGATTTGCTACAGTGGTTAATTCGTGATGCATAATTCATGATTGTTTAGATGTTTTAAAGCATTGAAATATAAGTGTGCTAAAATGCCTTTGCCCTCTTCAATTACCGTGTTCCTTTGGAGTTCATGTTGAACAGACCAGGTCTGAGATGTCCCTGGTAAAATATTTTCTATTGTACTCTCCTCTCATTCTCTGAAAAATCTAGGGGAGATGGGGCAGGTATTATTGTTGCTGTTTGGGAGGGACCGCCACTTCAACTCTTGCAAAGTCTATGGCACTGGGGGAGTGTCTGGCACTTGGTAGGTGCTGGAAATGTCCGTTCACATTTTATTCCTAAGAGAGCAGAGGTGCAAGAGAAAAGCAGGTGTCCTGGTTCATGCCTGAGAACACAGGCTTCGAGACCTTTGTATGAGGCTCCATTTTCTCTGCCCTTTTCATCCACTTGGCTTTCTTTATCATTGGCTTATACCAGTGATGCGCCAATTTTCCCAGGAAAGCCAGGCTTTTAATTCAAAGCGGTTCCTACCAGTTACTTCAGCATCAGGGTGGGTTTTGTTCACACCTCACTAAAGAGAAGATCTGCATACCAAGAGGGCATCCTGAGCAATGCCAAGAACACCGCTCCCAAATCCTGGGTCAGCAAATAACTGCTCTCAAGTTCCAATCTCCCATCTCCTAACCCAGTCAGGTCACTCCTCTCCTCCTTTTCTCTGTTGGAGGACATTTCCTCCTGCTGTTTGTGATAAAGAGATTAGACGGAGAACAAAAAGGAGGAAAAGAATGCTTTCTGTCATAACAGAAGGCTTTTCCAACTTTTGGGGGCAAACACTGTGTAGTATACTCAGAATCAAGAACAGAATTAATTCAAATTTCTAAGGCAGGTCTGCCACAGGGGTGACAACATTATAGCCTCCCTTCCCAACCAAGAATAGAGACTCTGGCGCCATTTTAGGCTGACGAAGAATGGTGGCTATGTTTATTTTTCCCAAAGACAATCCTTTAATATCATGTTTTAAAAATAAAAATAAGATATATTTACTCTATAATATCTGGGAAATAAAAAAACATAAAAAACAAAATGCACAGGACCCATAATCCTGCTACTTGGGGAAAATGAGTCAGCTTTGATTACAGATATAATTGCTTTGGTATCTGTTTCTCCTACTCATTTATATATGTGAATGTTTACCAGATAGATATCTAAATAGATAGATGTGTGTGTGTGTGTATGTATGTATGTATGTATGTACATATGTATGTAGGTAGGTAGACAGACAGACAGACAGACAGACAGGTGTGTATCTGTGGGGATGGGAGGTAGGGGTTGGGTGCTGACTCAGCAGTACAGAAATTTAAGAAAACATGACAGAAGTTTTTAAGTACAATATCATGAATAGAGTAAAATTCTGGTAAAAAAAAAAAGAAAAAAAGTCACGTATCTTAGAATCTACTTGGTATAAAATAAGCAGATAAGGAAGCTCTACGAAAACGGTGAGCATACATGTCACAGCACATGGAACAAAGGAGTTCTATTACATTGCTCACAAATCACTTCTCTCCCTATCATTTAGCCATGCCATAATTCCATTAAGATAACAATAAGTGGTTCAAAAAATGAAGCCATTAGTAAAGAAAATTAGTTCTCTGGTGTTTCATTAAGAAGGAACTGACGAGGCATTCTTATATTGCCCAGAAGGTTCTGGGAGACTTCTTTTTGAGTCATCCCAGATCTGAAATAACTCAAACAGTAAAAATTTGATCTCTTTTCTTTAAAAAGTTCTGTTTTTTCAGACCAGTATGTAAGATGGGTACAGAGAACCCACAGAAGGTAGAGACAGGAATTAGTTCAAGCTAATATCAAAACCAGCATTATATTATTCTAGGTGGCCTAGCGAAGAGTATATAAAATCTTCTGTCTAAAAGAAATACGTTAAACAGGGCCAGGCAAGGTGGCTTACGCCTGTAATCCCAGCACTTTTGGAGGCAGGTGGATCACGAGGTCAAGAGATCAGGACAATTCTGCCCAACATGGTGAAACCCAGTCTCTACTAAAAATATAAAAATTAGCTTGGTGTGGTGGCAGGCACCTGTAGTCCCAGCTACTGGAGAGGCTGAGGCAGGAGAATCGCTTGAACCCGGGAGGTGGAGGTTGAAGTGAGCCAAGATTGTGCCACTGCACTCCAGCCTGGAGACAAAGCGAGACTTCGTCTCAAAAAAAAAAAAAAAATACACTAAACAAAGTCTTTTTCACTCCCTTTTTTTTTTTTAACTCTCTCTCCTCCACAAACATGCACATACACACACACACACACACACACACACACACACACACACACACACACACACACACACACACTCTCTCTCTCTCTCTCTCTCTCTCTCTCTCCCTCCCCCCTCCCCCCACCTCCTCAGATTTGGTGACCATTGATCCGGGTTTGCCCAGGAATTTCCCATGTTAATACCTAAAGTCTCAGATCCCAGCAGACCCCAATGGCCTAGGCAAAATAAGACTGTTGGCCACCCTATTCCAGGATATGCCAGCTATGACCTCCCACTTCTCACCAAATTTAGGACATTATAGCCTACAGGGTTTAAATTAGAGAAACATAGATACTTTTTAGATGAAGCATGTCACACTGGGGAGTGTGGAAGAATTCTTTTCTCTAGAGGTGCTTTATAGAACGGTATATTATCTGCTGCTGTTACTGCTAAAACCGTCATAAGATAGAAACTGTGAGCAAACTCAACTTAACCGGGTTTCCTGTAAATCACTTTGGCTGCTTCAGCTGTATCATTCCAGCTTTAATGTAAGATGCTCAGAGGCTGCACCGTCTTGGGAAACAGCTGACCTCGCTTACTGCCACGTTAACCCTGGGGAGCAATTCCTTCCCTCTTCCTCGACTGTGGGTGAATATTAAGTAGGAAACTCCGCCTTTGTGTATTTATTTATCTCTGGGCACAGTGAGAGGAGAGGATGCTTTCATTAACAACCATGCAGGGGTGAGGGGTGGTGGAAAATAAGACTTTTATTTTTATTTTTCTTCTGCACCTCAGCTTCCCTCTCTACTTTCTGATGCAAACTATCCTTTATAAGGGACACATTCCTGGAAACGCTAATGTCATAAACCACACTGAGGGGTCACAGGGTAGGAGGTAAAATCTGCGAAACCAAAGGTACCCTTTTAATTGCTAAAAACATTTTAATGGAAGAGTGTTTATATCTGCACTCAGTTTATATAGGTAATTCTGTGGCCTGTGATGCAACACCTGGGAAGTGTGACCCAACGTAACTTTTAATTCTTGCAGATGAAACCTAAGCCAGCAGAGCAGGCTCAACCTGGGCTCACGAAGAGAGAAGCTCATAGAATATAAAATTAGGACAAAATGCAGCAGGTTCCTGAGATAAGAAAATCTGGATTTCCCAAACACAAAGATATTTGGAAATAAAGTGTTTCAGGAATAAAAATGACTATTTACTCCATAGTCTACCCTAAAGAATTTGGCGTATAATTTGATATACACCAAATTTCGCTAGAACTTCATCTAAAAGGTAATGCAAAACATGCCTGCCTGAGAAAGTAGAGGAAGCTAGCTCTTGCACCAAGGATGGGGCAATGGCAGATGGGAAACCCACGTGGTTTCTCCTGACAGGACACACAGCACAGAACTGCAACCCAGGCCCTGACTTTATCACCCTCCTTGAACCAGAACGGGGACCATAGATAGTTGCCTCTCTCTCCCTGTTGTGGATCCAGTACTGCTTTTAGCCCAGAGCAGTGGCTGCTGGGCTAAGAACCACATGCCCCATCTCCTCCTTTTCCCACTCTTCCTCTGTGCTTACCTTAGCAGCACACCATTGATGCAGAGAATTCATCACCTGATGTGACAGCCCAAGCAAGCCTGGCACTAAGAAACTCTCATTTGCAACCCAGAAATACGCTGAGGTGCCACAAACTGGCTGATGTCAGCACAGAGCGGAGCTAGATCTGCATATGGGCCAGATGCCATTACTAGAGATGCCTTCAGCGTGGCTGAGGAGCTGTACGTGCTCCAGGCCCTCAATCACCCAGGCACTGTTGGGGTCGGCCAGGAAGGAAAACAAAGAGACATGGAGGCATCCTCTTTCCCTCTCTATGCAAACACACACACAGCCACTATATGTCAGGGAGACATCAGCTCACACAGTAGAGGTCACATCCTAGATTCATCATTCTTCTATCCAGCTAGAAGAAACATGTCTTCCTGATATGCTTAACACTTTCCCAAGATTACACAGATAGCACTCATCAAGCTATGGTCGGGGATGAAAAGATGCTACTGGAAAGCCCCATTAGGGACGTCAAAAGATTCAAAATTTCCTGGGGAATTTTACAGTGGAAAATAGATCCAGGCCCGGTCTGGGTACTCCTCCAGTCCTGTCTCTAGCTGCCACCACAGCGATCTTTCAAAAGTGTCATTCTGTGCATGTCATCTCCCTGTTGAAGCCTTCAATGGCTTCCCACTGGCCTCAAGATGAGGTTCAAGGTCCTCAGCAGGTCTGCAACAGCCTTGATCTTGCTCGCTTCCCATATCAACACAAGTATTTACATTCCTATGAATTTCCCATGACAGAGTAGGAGCCTCATGTCTGCTTCTTTCTCCTTGAATGCCATGCCCTCACTCCTTCAATTCCATTCCACTCACACTTTGGCTGCTGTTTAAGACTGAATTTGAGTATCTTTGCACATCCATCTGTGCCCTGGCCATGTTTGTTTCTTCTTCCTGCAGGCCCCCAGTTCTATGTGTGTGCCTCTATCACAGCACATGTGCTGCTGTATTGCATGTGTTCCTTCACATGTCTGTTTCACCCACCTGACCAGAAAAGCAGGGCTGTGGAATTTATCTTTTATTCCCAAGTGCCCACCACAGTGCCTGACACATCACAGATTTTGATAAATGTTTCTTGGAGAGGCACAGGACAAAGTAAAGAAACACTTAGTGACATGGTGACATCCATTCTCTGACATGGGCATGGAGAGACATATGGCCTCAGATCCCTGACCTCCATAATTCACTCCAACTACACGTAAATAGCCGTGTACATCTAGAAAACATTCAAAAGGCAGAGGAGAAGCACTGCCAAGTTTCTGGGTAACTTTTATCTTCAGGCAGTGAACGTTTCTGTTACTAACTTGGCATCAGGGAGTTTTGGTACTTCATGGCTTATCTCAAACAAGCCACAATAATTAATATTGATGCTGTTTTGTTTTGCTTTTACGGAAAGCAATTGAGAAAGACACTGGAACCTGACTGTTGCAGTGGCACAGCATAGGACACCGTCTTGACAAGGAGTGTTCTCCAGAAAGGCACAAGGAGAAGGAGGCCATCCCACCCCGCATCTGTATCCAAGTTACCACCTCGAGCACAGTGGGAATTGCAAAAGTACAGAACAGACATAGTCTCCTAACAGCCTGCTGCATCCTGGAGCCCCTATCTTTTCTCTTTCTGGTGTGAGACCCATATACAGATTCAGCTTCCCTCTTAGGATCTAGGAATGATGTTCACAGATAAAATAGGGGATGCCCCGTTACACTGTAATTTTATAAGGATATCCCATGCAATATTTCCATTTGCTAAATCTGGCAACCCTATCTGGGGATAACATGTGCTCTCAGACAGAAGAAATTCTGTTCTGGTCTAGTTTGGTACCATAGGTAACTCAGAATCAGTTTTGCCGCTTGTCTTACTTGGACATTTGGCATCGGTATCCTCATACAGAAACTTCTTTCTTCTGGTTGAGACCATCTCTACCAAGCTTATGCCTAGCTCTGTTTAATTTCCTGCTCTTTATTACAGTTCCTTAAAGACCAAGATAGTGACTTGATCTTGCTATTGGAATGGTGCTCGGGAGCCTCGGCTCATCAACTACTGCCTGCCATCACAATTCCCAGAAACATTCCTCTGCTTGTATCTCCTCAGGCTGCTGGCTCTAGGATTCCTGTTTCCATGACCCTTTGACTGCTAGGGTAACCTCTCTAATTGCCACCTACCACTAGGTCAGTCCCTGGTGGCTTCACATCAATGCCACACCACCACACCCCTCTCTAGTCTGGCTCCCATCAAGCCTCTTGAACCCTGAGATCTTGTTTATAGGTCTCTATGTTCAGAAAGATTAGCACTGCCATCAGCCATTCCTGGTAAAGAACAGAAATCCTTGCTACAAAGACTTTTGTAGCTTATGCTGCTGCAAGGAAGTAATAGTTTTTCATTGTCAAAGTGAGAATCCTTCCTTTCCTGTACAGAGAAGTCAAGTGAGAGGATTTTTTGCCTCTGCCTGTCCATTTCCTCTGGTCTCTAGAAATCCAGGTCACCTCTCAAGACCCAGCTTCAGAGTCATCTCCTTCTTGTAGGTTTCTTCAAGGCACGCATCACCCACGTCTCCAGCCTCCCATACCACTGACTTACTGATCCTTCATTTTGACGTTTAAAGCCACATGCATCTTTTATTTATCATTTAAAATCTCCGTGTGAGCACCATATGTTTTTGGTGGTAATCACTTTGTTTTTAATTCCATAAATACATAGTCAGTGCCTATTTGTGCTATATACTGGGCATACAGTGGTTGATAAAATAAGTTTAAAAAATCTTGTTTCTGCTATTACTGTTTTCCAGGAAACAGACATTCTCAATGCCATCAAAATAATGTATATAGATTCTAGATAGCACTAAGTGCTAGGAGAGAGTACAAAATAGGGACCTCACTTGGGCTTATGGAAAATCAGTTTGAAGGTGAACAGAAAACAGACAAGCCAAGAGTGGGGCAAAGAGAAGCCTTTCCAGAATTTCCAAGGGACTCAAAGAAGGCAAGAAAGAATGAAACAGAGGAGCACAGTGGTGAGTGAAGCAAGATGGGACCAGAGAGGAGAGGACTTAGTCATGTCCAGACTTGTAGGCTACATAAAAGGCTTTGATATTTATCCTCAATGAGATGGTAAATCATTCAATAACAAGCCATTAGACGACAAGGCTCATGTTTGACATAGTAGCTGCTCAATTAAACACTTGAATTGAATGGATGGAGAAATGATGGCTTTGAAGGCGTCCCTTGGTGTCTCGTCCCTGTGAGTACTGGATAGCCTGGCTGCAGGTGTCCACCATAACTGCACAGTTATAAGGAATTGTTAGAGGTATGCCTCTTGCTCTGGATCACAAACATATAACGGTGCATAAATCTAGTGTGAACTCTTACCCCTACTTCTCAGGAGAGGAAACTAGATCTCAGAACCCAGGATTTGCCAGACTTAGTCCCCACTGTCTGCTACTGCTTTTTGGACGTTTCAATTTTCAAAAGCTGGGGCTGTGGGACAATGTGTGGGCCCCACATGCAGAGCACGGCTACTTCAGAAGCTCGTGACTAAAGGCAGGTGATTCGTGGTCTTCAGTTCACCTTTGGGAATCCCTGTGTTGTTTATTAAGATACTAGAGCATATGAACCACAAGACTGGCCTCAGAAAAGTCAGGGGATGCTAATATCTCCTTCTACTAAGCAACAATCCGCCTCACCAAACTTGGTTTTAAACAAAACAAGCTCTGCTCCTCCAGGCTGTGCTTCTGAGGCACTAACGTGGGTGGCACCATCTTGCCAGTGACGATGGCTTAACTTATACTGGCAATGCAGAGTTCTGGTCTAAGATCTAAGAGTAAGATGGTATATCTCATCTATGTTCACATGGTACGAAAACAAACTCTCTTGTTACAAGTTACTACCTTGAATTTTATCTTGCATGCACCCTAACTGCTAAGGGGTGCTCAGTCACCAACTGGAACATTCCATCAACTGCAGCACCATCATAGTGTGCCCTCCTGCCAACATCCTGATGCCACATTATCAAAGGGCACTTACATAATAGATCAACTCTGAGGTCAAGATCTACTCTGGCTCCTTCTTAGCTTTATTCTTTTCTAATGAATCTGTTGTGAAGATCCAGGGTTAATACTTCCATAGAAGGCATCTGAGACACAGGGAGTGGTTTTAGTTGAGCCTCTCCATAACCCACAAGGTACAGGAGATAGTGTGCATTTTCAGGTTTTGGACAGTTGCTTTCCCATTTCAGTTACGAGTACAAATAGCACAGTTACATATAACATGCTCATGTCTTACAGACTTAGGGGGTCCTTAGGCTAACTGTACCTACAAGAGGCTAAAGCTTGACGTTTGATTTTATGTAATTTTCCAAAGGCTATCCTGATCTCCTGGCAAAGAAAAGTAAGCTCAGCTTGATTTTAGCTAAACAAAGGTGTCTTAGTGCAGAGAACTCTATTTGTATCTGAATAAATAACCTCTACCCTCACAACTGCACAAACCAAAACATAAACACACTTCTTTGCATCAACAAACAGCATTCAACAACGTGCATAATTTCCACATTTACTATATTCACGTAGAGCTGATATACATTTCGAATGTACTCATAGCACCTAAAGAATATACACAGACACAGAAGCTACTTACAATAGAAAAGAGGAGCAGCATAAGACAAGACAATTATGCTTCCTCATAAAGCTAAACCCAGACAAGTCAACCAAGTGTATTCTTTTTCTTTTTTAAACTTTCAATATGAATGATCTGATTGGCTGACTCTATATAGCCCTGAATTCTTCATTTCATCTTTGTAACCTTTGACTTTGCTTTGGCTTTGTTGACAAGGCTATTATTTACTAAGGGTACACACAGAGAGTGTATATACATCTTAACGGTGAACAGTGGCCACACATGGAACACACACACTCACAGCCAGTATGTGTGAACATGCCCTCGTGGGGTAAATCTTGAGGCTATTTACCATCGCACAGGAAGCTAAACCCTTTACACTTTTCTGACCATCCAAGAGACAGCAATTACCCCAGATTATCAGACCAACAATGACATGCCGTGTAAAGAGAGACACTGAGCCAACTCCACATCCCAAAGACTGGCATATTCAAGTACACTTAGGACATTAATAGCAATTTACGTGCCATCACTGAGACAAAGGCACAAAGGCTCCATTGGCAGCCTCTTATTTTGAAGCCTATTATTTGTGGGAGTTACAGGCTATAATCACAACAGAAACTTTCAAAACCCTTATCTTCCGTGACGCACCAAATCTATTTCAGAGCCATAATTGCTATGTCACCAGAGAGTTTGCTGCTTAATGCACTCAAATGCCATTTAGTGTTTGCAGGGTCATTACAGCTAACAGAAGGGGTTGGGGGGTGGTGGGGGGAGATACGGTGGGAAGCAGGCCCTGGCTGGGGGGTGGGGGATACACATAGAAAATGTTGACAAGAATGTACTAGAACGGGGAGCTAGCATCCATTGTGCCAGATTTACTGATGGGAGGATACTGTTGTTTTTAAAATTCTATTTACTGATGAAATGAAAACAAGAGCTTGAAAACAATCTCTGTGCTCAAGAATTCTGAATTCACTTGACACCACCCTAGAAATACTCAGTGGATGCTGGGGGACAGTCGCCCTCTTTTATTCTGGAATTCTTACCCAAGTATACGGGGGTTTGATTTTTTGAAATTTTTATTTTTTCCTTTTAAAGAGTCCCAGAATTTCTGCAGTATAAATCTTTCAGCTGTACTGTGGGCTCAGGAGCCTGACTTGGCTTCTTTGTATATGTGCTGTTATGGAATAAGATGCACAGAGCAGATGATGGTGAGATGTCAAAGTTCAACAACCTAGAAGAATGTGTTATCTTACAGATAGTAAAAGAAGCAAGAAGGCTGATCGAGCATCCACAATAAAACGTCAAGTCACTCAAAATACCATTTTCTTGACCTAAGTGTAGCTAAGGTCATAAGAAAGCTTTTTTAATAGATGTAGCTTTGATCTCTTCAACCTGGCTATAAACAAGCCAAGGGCTTATTTACTTGGCTTAGGGTAATACTAGGCCTAGGGCAGATCTCCCCCCAGATATTTCACTAATGTGTCTCTGGGTTCTTTTAGAAAATTCTTGGGTACTATTTTACAACCTGAGAATTTTCATAGATCAGAAAGATAGAAAATGTCAAGTTAATTTAGATTGTAGGGTTAGTTACTTTATTTACTTGAGGATCAACACCAGTATCACTTACAGATAGTTTTCCTAGGGTGAGCAGTCAGCTTTCCCTCTGAAGAATTTTACACAGAAATAGGATGAGACCTGGATCCTTACTCCACAGGAGTCCTCCTCCAGTCAGAAACAGAATTTCCTCTATTTACTAAGTGCTGGCCAAGTGCAGAAGAATTAATATCCTTATTGTGCAAGAGTTCTTAGAAATCAATAGGAAAAGAGATGCACATTTCAAGAGTACATACAAAAGGCCAATAAACATATAAAAAAGTTCAATCGCACTAGTAACCCAAGAGATACAAATTAAACTCACAACGAGATGCCATTTAATGATTTGATAATTGACAAAGGCTGAAAAACAGTTGAGGGTGTGAAGCAATGGAAACTACCAGAAACTGTTAGTGAGAACCATCAACAGAAGTTCCTAGAAGAAAAGTTGACAATACATCACAAAGACTGTAAACTTATTCACACCCTTTCATCTAACAATTCTATTTTTAGAAATTTATCCAAAGGAAATAACAGAAAATGTACATTAAATTTTCTGTGCTATAAAGCTTACCACCATGTTATTAATAATAGTAAAAAAAAAGCCAAAAAGCAAAAAACAAATCAAAACACAGCTTAAATGTTCTACGGTATAAATTGATTAAATATATTGTGGACTTTCCCTATAACCATTTCCTGGGCAGTTATTTAAAGTTATGTTTGAGAAGAATGTTTAATGATATGGAAAATATTCATATTTTTAGTAACAGAGGTAGCTAAAATGAAATGTAACTTGCCTACACCCACACAAAAAAACACACTTATACATAAAATGCGAGAAGGCTATAAGCACAAAGAGTAAATTTTCTTCTTTGTGGTTTTCCTGCATTCTCCAAATTTTCTACATTAAATATTGATTTGCAATCAGAAAAAAAAATTTTAATTTAAACAAAGTGTCCGAAGAAGAGTCCACATATACCTTATGTCTTTGTTTTGTGTGGTGGCCAATCTCCAGAGCTCATTAAAGAAGGGCAACCAATGCAATCTGTAGCCAACTACAGGTCTTAGGAAGAAAGGCTGAGGGAACTGATTCTTTTCTCCAGAGACGAGAGTTAGCAAGTGATTTCATAACTCTTTCCAAAATACAACAATTACCTGCGAAGAATGTTAATCTTCACAGGTAATTGTTTTTTCCTTTACATGAAAATAGGGCCGCTGGGCACTGTGGCTCATGCCTGTAATCTCAGAACTTTGGGAGGCCAAGGTAGGTGGATCGCCTGAAGTCAGGAGTTTGAGACCAGCCTGGCACCAAGGTGAAATTCCATCTCTACTAAAAACACAAAACTTAGCCAGGTGTGGTGGTGCGCACCTGTAATCCCAGCTACTCAGGAGGCTGAGGCACGAGAATCACTTGAACCTGGGAGGTGGAGGTTGCAGTGAGCAGAGATTGGGTGACTCCAGCCTGGGTGACAGAGTGAGACTCTCTCTCTCAAAAAAGAGAAAGAAAAACAGGGCCAAGGAATAGGCTAAACATGAACAGCAAGATCTTCTGAGACAAGATGGAGAGCTGCTCGGTCTCCTTTTCATTTTCTTTGCCTTAATGCCCAACAGACTTCTAGTTAATGATAAGTCCCAAGAAAATGTCTGCTGAACAAATGAGTGAATGAATGAATGATGGATCACGCTAAAGGCCACAGAGATAACACCTCCCCCAAAAGAAAAGTATGGGAAAGAGAAAAAACAGTAACAGATACCTGGGCTCTGAATATAAACATACATGTATATATATTCACCTCCCTTCAAGTGCTCAATTGCCATGTGTTGCTAATGGCTAACTTATTGGACAGTGCTAAAATAGAACATTTCTATCAATGCAAAAAAGTTATATTGGACAGCATGGTTCTAGAACGAAAGAACAGCTTTTGCTAGTCACCCTCAAAATCTATATAAGAATAGCAAATATCAAATGTGTGGAGATATATATATATATATATATATACACACACACACACACACACACACACACACACACACACACACAAATACACACATACACACACATGTATGCCCATACCCAGAGTATATATACACCTATGAAGTATTTCTGGCATGAAAATTATAGGGTACACAATATAAATAAATTGGAGGTAAAAGTTGGGTCCCAGGCTGCGGTAAACAGAAAAAAAAAAGAAAACAAAAAGCCATTTTCTTGTGGGAGAAATGCTCTGCATAATCTAAATGCAAAAATACATGTTTTGGGGGGGAGGGGTTCCAAGCAGGTAGAAAATTCAGTCGGAATACACTGGTTTTGGGTTAAAAAAACATACACACAAAACCCATTGACAACAGGTTCCACTAGGCTCACTTTGAAAAGCATTCATTGAGGACCTACTGTATACCAGGTCTGAGTTGAAGAACAGGATATAAAACTATGATCATTCTCTTCAGAATTCTGTGGTCTAGACACGAATGAAAGGTAAGTGTCAGAAAAGAAATCCCATTCCAACTCCTGTGTCCTAAGTAGTATGTAGGCACAGTTTGAAGGAACTAGGAAGTACTTTCAGAAGATAGGCCTGAGCTAGGTCCCATAAGATGAGTGGGATTATGAAACGTCTGCTCACTGCCATAGATTTTGGGCTATGGATTCTACTGATTGGGAACTTTGTTGCCCCTAACAAAGGTCAATCTTACCTATGACAAGAGGGAAAACGAATGCACATTTATAACGCTAGGCACTTCAGGAACCTGTGATCTAGAAAGAAAGTAAAAGAAAAGTACCAGGGCAGATACTGGGTGTGTTTCAACTGCAAAAGTCACCACATTAGACAAAAAATGAAAATTGATTCTTCAGGTCTATTTTGCTTACCTTCAGATTTTTTTTTTTTTCTTTTGCAGGGAAAGGGTTATTGCCCTGATGCCTGGCTTTCCCTTCTCTGAACTTTTTTTTCCTTACCCCAAAAATAAATTCCTATTTTAATACACTTGAATTAAATAAGTTAATGCATGTAAAGTGTCTACCACATAGAAAGAAGTCAATAAATGTTAGCTATTAATACAATTATTAAGTGTCATTTTGGCCTGCTAATTTCTTTCCTTATTGTCTTTTAATTGTTCTTTAATTTACTGCCTTAAACCACTTCCTTATTTTATTACTACTTGATCTGTTTTTTAATCTTTGTAAGTATCTTCTTAGCTGGTGTTATTTATTTTAACTACTCATCCTAGCTTATTTTATGTTTTTATTATTCTCTTCAGTGCTTGTGTGTATCCTAATTGCTTTTAACCTTCGTTTTGCAATTTCCATGCGATTTTATCACTCTCCTGCCAGTTTTATTCTTTCAATGCTTTGTAGTTGATTAGTAAATTCTTTCTTCCTACTTTTCTTTATCTTAGTTCCTAGCTATTCTAAATTTTAAAATTATATTTTCTATTTAATTTTCTAGTTTTATTTATATTACCCTTGCAGGCTATCACATTTATTTTTTAACTTACTTTAAAAATCCACCTCTACTGATCTTTCACACCTAAATTCTAGAACAGTCTTGCCTTCTGTTATGATGAGCACCACACACCTCTCGGTGAAGTGACGATTTAAAATCCTGTTCTCATGTATGATCACTACGTCACTATCTAGGATGGTTAACCAAATATGACACAATAAAGGTGTAGAGTAGCCTAGATCTAGCAAAGAGCTTTCTAAATAATTTTTCAAATTTAATTTTAATAAAGAAATGAACTATTCTTAAGCCTTCCATATGCCACCCTGAGAGGACACACAACAGAACAGTCGCAACTGCGTTCTTAAGAGTTCTTTTCCATATCATTCAGCCTCCAAAATGTTCATCAGCAGTCAACATAAATTCTTTTACTATAAGGTTCTTGCCAATTCCCTTCACTTGGCATAAAGACTAGTGGTCAAGAGTCTATCTGGAAAAAGGGAAAGAAGAAGAGGAGAAATGGCAAAAGGCAAAAGAGGAAAAATGTAATAGGGAGGAAATGACACTATAATTTAACTTTCTAATATCTTTAGAAAGTTTCTATTTTTATACATCTCAAAAACTTTTCTCATTGAAATGTGAATGTAAGTTGAATACAAACCTTTAAAAGCAGGCTCACCATATCAGAACCTGAGGCAACTGTAGAATAAATCATCTCATTTGATTTAAATTGGCCTTTCCAGCAACGCTTGGCTATAAGATAGAATGAGGGGCTGAGGGTAGGAGGTGGAAGGGAGGGAGCCCTTGGCTGCTTGGAAAAGAACAGACTATTCTGTGGACAACTATGTGCCCTGTCCTTCCATTTCCTTCTTATTTTGTTTTGTAAACTTTAAGAATGGGGTAGACACAAGAAAACAAAGGGTAGCAAACTTATATATAAGTGTATTACATTTGTCAAAACTCAGAGAATGGATACTTATGACTTGCACATTTAATTGTATACAATTTTGTTCTAGAAGAGAAAAAAACTGCAAATAAATATTGAACTCTAGTTAATGATACATGTGCCAGGGTATTTACTTAGGAGAAAATGCACTGTTGTCTGCAATTTACTTTGAAATGAATGAAAAAAAATCAAGATGAGTTGACGGATGCAGAGAAGGATAAAAGGGTGCCGATATGACAAGGCCAGTAGAGTTATATATTAATGATAGAATCTAGGCGGTGAGAATACTGATTTCGCTGCAAAATTCTATCCAGTTTTCCATATGTTTGAAACATTTTAAAATAAAATGTTGGAAACAGCTTAAAAGGTATCCTTAACGCAAATAAAGCTAGGTAATTCCTTCTCTTCAGTAAGCCCCAGAGAGTATGTAGACTTTACACACTAGAGCACAGCTTCTCAAACTTAATGTGCTTAACAATTGCCAGGGGATCTGGTTAAATTGTAGCATCTGATTTAATAGGTCTGGGAGGGGCCTGGGATTCTGCACGGCTCACAAGCTCCCAGGTGATGTTGTTGATCTGCAGACCACCCTTGGAATAGACTAGCAAGGCAGGAAGGAAGAAACCACGAAGCAGAGGCTGCTAGCAAAAGCTTAGGTCACCTGGGAGACTTGAAACAGAGCCTCTATCTTACGGAAGCCCCACAGGGTTTAGACTTACAGAGTTCAAGATGAGTTCAAAAACATGTCCTGCTTAGAATTGAGGAATTATTAGGTTAGATGAATTAGTGGCTGACACAGTTAAAAACCATTTTAAAAAAAAAACCATAACAAATGTAGGTATTTCTATATTTATATTTTAAATCTTCCTTCATATTATTTCATAGTTGAAAGCAAATTATTATGCTATCTAGAGTTAACTTCTTGTATATGATAAATTTTTAATAAAGAGCTCTATTTCAGGAAAGGCTGATTTCAGCAGAAAGCATGCTTTTCTATGTTTTGTGGTAGGAAGTCTACTGTTTGCACAGAGTGCTCACACCTCTAAGACCATCACCCCACCTTTGGTGGCTTCATTTTAACCTTCATTTTGCAATTTACATGTGACTTTATCACCCTCCTGCCAATTTTATTCTTCCAATGCTTTGTAATTGATTAGTACATTCTTTCTTCCTACTTTTCTTTTTCTTAGTTCTTAGCTACTCTAATTTTTAAATTATATTTTCTATCTAATTTTCTAGTTTTATTTATATTATATTACTCTTGCATGCCATCACATTTATTCTTTTGACTTACTTTACCAAGTTACAGTTACCAAATAACCAGCAGAGCATCTAGAACTTCACTAGCCAACACGGTAGCCGCTGACCCGAAGTGGCTACTGAAAATTTAAATTACTTTAAATTAAATAAAATTAAAAATGTATTCTCTTTTTCAAACTTGCCATATTTCTTTCTATTTTTTAAGCTTTAAGATGTTTACTTTGAAAAACATGCTTGTTTATATATGCATCTTTATATCTAACAGCTGATCTGTATTAATTCTTTATTGTCATATCTTGTATGTTAACAGTACTTAGTTGATACCAATTTTCTTTCGGACCTCATGCCCAACACTTCTCTTTTTTTTTTATTTCCAACTTTTAAGTTCCGGGGTACATGTGGAGGATGTGCAGGTTTGTTACATAGGTAAATGTGTGCCATGCTGGTTTGCTCCACCCATCACCTAGGTATTAAGCCTAGCATTCATTAGCTATTTTTCCTGATACTCTCTCTCCCCTCACCCCCTCAACAGGTCCCTGTTTGTGCTGTCCCACCCATATGTCTATGTGTTCTCATCTTTAGCTCCTATGGTTTTCTGTTCCTGTGTTAGTTTGCTGAGGATAACGAGCCAGCCATGTTTCAAGCCCTCAAGAGCCACGTATTGCTAATGGCTAACTTATTGGACAGTGCTAAAACAGAACATTTCTATCAAGGCAGAAAAAGTTACATTGGACAGCACCGTTCTAGAAGGAAAGAACTGCTTTTGCTAGTCACTCACAAAATCTATATAAGAATATCAAATGTCAGTCATGCTTATAAGCAATTCATATATTTATAGTTGGTAGGAATATGGTTACATGTGTGTAAATACCCCTTACAATGGCCACTCACCAAATTTTTAAAAATAATATTGACTATCCTGGCTGGTGTATTTCTTCCCTTTCAGAGAACCAGATAACTGAACCAGATAGCTCCCAGTTCTTTTTGCTTTCTATGACTTTATGAAGTACAAGAACCATGTCCTATTGATGTGTATATTTATTCCTGGTGCTGGATATTAGAAGGATCTCAATAAACATTTGTGGAATAAAGCATTTTTATTTATTTATTTACTAATACTGTCAAACTGAAGCATATTTAGAGATGTAAAAAAGTATTGCCTCAAACTCAAATGTAGCCAGCAATTGGGATTTTAAAAAATTACCAATTTTAAAACAAAGGGATTTTTCTGTGAAAGAAGTCTAATATTTTATCTAAAACCAAGCTTGTGTAAGAACATGGACCTCTTTCCCAAAAGGCAAGAAGGCGTAAGGCTAGACTCAGCAAGAAGAAGACCATCTTCAGAAATCAATGGTAATGTTTCCCACAATTAAACTCAGCTTATTTAATTGCCTTAATATTTCCTGATGTCTAGAGGGACCATGCCACTTTCAGGAGCAACCATAAAAACAAACTATCCCTTTGAGGTTGTGATTCTTCTTCACAGAGCAGAAGGAAGGACCAACTTGAGTCTGGAACAACTAACCAGATCCTAGCCTGAGGACAGCATGGCTAGAGGGCCAAATGCGGGCCAGGCTGGGCAGGACGCTATAAAACACCAATTCCAATGAAAGGAACGCGGCATACACTGTCCTTTCGCAGTTGAGAATCTTTCCAGAACCACAACCTTGCATTTTCTTGGGAATGGAAAAACAATAATTTGTTTATAAATGGAAGCGGCACTGGAAGATGTTTTAGACAAAATCCAGCTCTACCGTCCTCTTTAGAATTCAGAAAACTGAGTCCTGTCAAGAAAAACTGACCTGTTCACAGTCACACAGTCACAGTGGAACATACATGTACATACACACACGTACACACACAAACAGCATAAATGTGATCATGTTTAGTGTGATCACATCACTAGGTTTAAGATCGTTAAGTCATTGCAACTAACTCTACAAAGAGAGAAGGAGTTTCTACAAAAGAATGCTTATTATTATATTATTAAGTCCATGGTTTACGTGGTTGGGGTTGGTACTTTTCTCAAACTGTTGCTGGTTGGTCCTAAATTCCCCCCTTCTGCCACATAATTTAATTTCAAATTCCTTCCTGGGTTACAGAGTTGGTCAGTTCCCTTGGTCTCATCTTCTAGGAACAGGAAATTCAGTCCCGGACAAAGCGCTGAATAAGACTAAAAGGGAAAATGCACCCTGACTGACATCAGGGGTTCTCCAACTTGATCTGGATGTAACACGATGTAGCTTCATTCCCCAAGGTAAAAAATGCTTATGTTTATTGAATGAATGAATAAATGAATGCATTAATAACCCAATGATCTGGCCTCATTTGTTTTCTGTACTTCATTTTATTTTTATTTTTGAGATGGAGTATCAGTCTATCACCAGGCTGGAGTGCAGTGGCACAATTGTGGCTCACTGTAACCTCCCCGTCTCCTGGGTTCAAGAGATTTTCCTACCTCAGCCTCCCGAGCAGCTGGGACTACAGGTGCATGCCACCATATCCAGCTAATTTTGTATTTTTAGTAGAGACGGGGTTTCACCATGCTGGCCAGGGTGGTCTCAATCTCTTGACCTCATCCACGATCTGCCCACCTCGGCCTCCCAAAGTGCTGGGATTACAGGTGTGAACCACCACACCAGGCCTGTTTTCTGTACTTTTAAGGGCTTTTACTTGGCAGCTGAGGAAAAACTTATTGGATTGCATATGAAATCACAATACAGGGACATTTTTTGCTTCTTCAACCATTGTGGGCTGAAATAAAATGCTTTTCTGGTCTCAGGGTTGTTATGGTGTTAGGTTTAAAGGCCCTATTAAAAGCAAAGGCACTTACTTACTCCGTTTCCCATTGGTTTTGTTATGAAGGAAAGTGAGGCTCTTAGCTTCCTGAAGGCATGGGTCTATCTACTCCATCCCTGCTGGCTTCAAACCCTTTAGGGTCTGTTCTGCCACATTCAGACCCTTCGATTTTCCTTGGTTTCTTTACCCCTCAGTTTTGAGGCTGTTCACTAGTTTCTGGTCATAGCACCAGAAGGTACCCAAAGACAACCAGCGTGGGGGCACATCTAGGTGTGTTTTCATCCCTTTGAAATTCAAATGCAGCTTGGTAAAATAGAAGAATTAAAACTGTGTATAATTAAAATGAGTTTTCCAAGATTTACACGTGAATTTTAATTATTACCCTCAGTTCTCAGCCTTACGATTCCACATGCAGCAACATCTTACTAACATATACTTTAAGTGGAAAGAGGTCTCTTAGAAATAGTTAAGAAAAAATTAACATTATGGCATGCATCAAAAACGATGAGTTTGTGTTCTTTGTAGGGACATGGATGAACCTGGAAACCATCATTCTCAGCAAACTGACAGAAGAGCAGAAAATCAAACACTGCATGTTCTCACTCATAGGCGGGTGTTGAACAACGAGAACACATGGACACAGGGAGGGGAGCATCACACACTGGGGTCTGTCGAGGGGAAATAGGGGAGGGACAATGGGGGGTGGGGAGTTGGGGAGAGACAGCATGGGGAGAAATGCCAGATATAGGTGACGGGGAAGAAGGCAGCAAATCACACTGCCATGTGTGTGCCTATGCAACAATCTTGCATGTTCTTTACATGTACCCCAAAACCTAAAATGCAATAAAAAAAAAAACAAAAAACATTATGGCATGTAGCCAAGTATTACCAAGTAACCCTGTGGTATCCAAATGTCTGAAATATGTACATTTAAATAGAAGGCGATTTTTTTCCTAATGATTTATATTCTATTTATTTACTTGGTAAATGTTCCTTTTTTTTCCCCTTACCTAACATGGGAGAAAATAAAAACAAAACAAAAGCACCTATATTATAGTTTACAATGATAAAAGCTTCCTCTCTATTTTTCTATTACTATAATGACAAAGCAAGATTATTTCTGTCATAAATTGACGTTAATGGCATGTTACCTTTGTAGAGATAGTGCTAACATTTATTTCCATTTCCACCAAACCTTTTGAATAAGAAAAATCCATAGGGGTATCTATTTATATCAAAGACTGGCTACAGTAAATTCATTCCTATAACCCACATTTTCAAACAAACGTAGTGGCCAGGTGCAGTGGGTCACATCTGTAATCCCAGCACTTTGGGAGGCTGAGGTGGGAGGAACACTTGAGGTCAGGAGTTTGAGGCCAGCCTGGCCAACATGGTGAAAACCCATCCCTACTAAAAACACAAAAATTAGCTGGGCGTGGTGGCACACACCTGTAATCCCAGCTACTCAGGAGGCTGAGGCACAAGAATCGCTTGAACTCAGGAGGCAGAGGTTGCAGTGAGCCGAGATCATGCCAACGCACTCCAGCCTGGGTGACAGAGTGAGACTCACGTCTGTAATCCCAGCACTTTGGGAGGCCAAGGTGGGTGGATCACTTGAGGTCAGGAGTTCGAGACCAGCCTGACCAAGACGGTGAAACCCAATCTCTACTAAAAACACAAAAATTAGCCAGGCATGGTGGTATCCACCTGTAGTCCCAGCTACTGGGGAGGCTGAGACAGGAGAATTGCTTGCACCTGGGAGGTGGAGGTTACAGTGAGCCAAGATTGTGCACTGCAATCCAGCCTGGGCGACAGAGTGAGACTCTGTCTCCAAAATAATAATAATAATAATAATAGTAATAATGCTTTCTGCTATCACAAATATCCAAGGAATTCAAAGGGAAAAGTTTGTGTAATGAGAGCACTTCTTCCTTCCCATTTGGGTTCCAAGATATAATTCGAACACTGGGGTTGGCTAGAAAGAATAGAAGTTACTAACTCTAATGAAAGAGTTTTCTGGAGGGATGATCTACAGTTTAGTCTGGTGTCCCTTGAGCTAACAGTAAGAATCAAAGAACCTAACTGTAGAATACTAGAGTTGTTGAGCTGAAACAGAGCTCTGAGTTTGCTTATCTAATAGACTTTACAGATGAAGCAACAACACAGAGGTGAAGTAACGCCTTAAAAGAAAAGTCACCAGAAGGATCTAAGTTTCCCAATTTCAAGTTGCTTCTCCCTCCCTCCAGGTTGTCCTTGGAGGTTCCAGTAACACATCTAGTAGGGAGCGCAATGAGAATCCAATTACAACAATGTTACGTTGCTACATGCATGGCTATCCCACAAACAGGTGTGTACATATATATATGTATCCTTTTTTTTTTTTTTACAGGGATTCCTTAAGTAGAGAAACACAGGGACTCTATAAGGATAGGAGGAGTGAAAGGAATTTTAAAAATTCATAATAAGAATGATTCCACTGCTGAGGATAATTCTCTCTGCAATATCACCACCATATAAATTCACATACTTACTGCAGATTTGAATCTTATTCTCAGAGAATATGCATCAGCCAGAAAGCTTGGAAAATTTTTTCAAAAAAGAAAGACTTAAGGACATTTTGGGATCTTAAAGGCAATCTATTTGTGGATAAGCATTTAAAATGATAATTCTCACTAAATACTTCATAGCTGATACACTGGACATGGTTATTGGTCATTAAAAAGCATTTTTAATTTAGTGGCATCTTCTCCTCCCTGATTTATTCATTCAACGAACGTGTTTTGAGCAACTAATATACGCATGTTAGGATCATACACATATGCAGGAGTGAAAGACACAGCGATAATTTCTGTGCACATATGTACAGTGCAAAGGAACTCTGTGTCTATGGTAAAGTAGAGAGAAGAGAGGAAGAAGGACTAAGAAGAAAGACACCAAGGAGGAGCCGGGCTTGAGAGTTAAGTGTGATTTGGATGGTGCGGTGGGGTGGAGAGGCGCTGTAGGAGTGCAAGGACATCTGCGTAGATGGCACACGTGAGCAAACGTAACGGGGACATGGGTAACGAGGTAAAGGTGAGCTGACCAAACTGAATAGCATGCAGAGTTTATTGTGATGATCGGAGGACGAGGCAGAAGGCCAGGAAGACTGGGTGCAGATGCAAAAGACTCTGAATGTTGGACTCAGGGTTTGAGATTGCTTGGGTAGGCAACAGATTTCCGAGCAAGGAATGACAAACTTCAGAGGATGTGTGTGGGAGAGAGGAGGAACTAGAGACAGCAACAGTGATTAGGAAGTTATGGCAACAGTCTAGTTAATGAACTATTTCTAGAACTAGGATGGTGGCAGTGAGAATGGATAGGAAAGAATGTGATCGCTAAGTAATCTTTAAGTATGTCTGATTGACAGAGAAGTGGAATAATCTCCCTCCATTACTTAAGAGTCACTCTAAGCTTAGTACGCATTGGCCCTTGTCACATGAGAACACAAAGTACCTAAAGAGGTATAATTTAACTCTCACCGTGGCTAAGGAAGGGGGTCTTTAGGCCTTGCATAACACTATATCCATCTCAAAAGCATACCTTTCCATCAGAAGAGAAAGTGACAACTGTGTCCTAACCTATCCTCACTAGGAACTACCTACTGAGAAAACCGCTCACGTCAAAGGAGAAAAAAGGTCAAATTAGAAAGTTATCAGTTATAAAATTTCATGCTGCATTCATGTGGAATAATGTCTGCTTTGTCAAGCCCTTTCCTGCTTATTTTCTCATTTTCCCTAAGGCAGCCCTTGAGGTATAAAGGGTGAGGATTACTGGCCCCAGTTTACAGAAGAGAGATTCAATATTTGCCCATGGGCACACGAGTTACTAGGACTAGCAGTCCCTTTATGGGACTCTTACCACTGCACCTTGCAATCCTATTGCTGTGTGGTCAGTTAAAGGCAAGGCCTGAACTTTACAGGGCTTAAAATAGATGCTGCTTGGATAAGATATGGGTGCTGTGAAAGCCCAGCCAGGAGAGCAGATAAAGGCTGCCCAGAAAATGTCCTCCACGGAATCAAACACAATCCAGAGCCCAGCTGGGAATTCCATTGCAGCTTTGGGGTTAGGAACTGTTTATTTTTATTTCTTGGCTCAAAGCTTTCATTCCTGTCCTTGTCTCTTGTCTCCCCTCCTCTCTCTCTCCTGCTGGCAGTCATGGCCCTGCTCTATACACACGCGTCTCAGCATCTAAACCACCATCTAAAAATATATCTCACTATAACAAGCTGAGCCTCCTGCAGGTGGCACAATTTAAAACTGATATCAAAAGAACATATCATGATCCGCCTTTGATTCATTTACCCCGCATATTAAAGGCCCAGAAATAAAATAACCACGGTTCACGGAAAAAAAAATTAATGCATAATGAGAGACTCTTTCAAGTGGCATTTTCAAGCCTAGTTTTTGTGGTGGGCTTATGTAATCAGACATAATTGTCTGCACATGTTTGGTTACACTATTTCAGAAATTATTCCCAGTCCACCAGATGATGTCAGAGAGGGCAGTGTTGACACCCCCCCCCCAACTCCAGAGTCTGTCTGCTCCCTCTCTTCTATGCTGCCCAATTAGGAAAGAAAGATGCCAAATAACAGAAGTGTCAGCCCCATTTCCTGCCCAGTCACGTGGACTTCCTTCAGTTCCCTTTTTGAGTATGCCCAGATTCTTGTCTCTACACTCTGTACTTTCCTCATGTTCTTCTCTTCTGCTTATGCACAGAGCAAAGCTTTCTCTGGAAAAGTTTATCTTATATCCCCAAAATATTCAAGAAACACGTAAATGCATGTGTGTGTAAAGCTGCACTCGGAGACAAACCCAAACAATTTCATTCATTTGGAATTCTTTTGGAAAATACACTTTCCCACAATGGCTTCTTGTGTTTTTCCAAGCAGTCTTCCCAGCAAGTAAGCCATCAATGCAGTAGTAATAAGGTAGTTAGAACAAGCACAAAATGGGAAGAATCTCTTTGCTCTAAAAATCCTTCCTAGAAAGTAACATGACTGTCTAGAATTTGTTTAACAGCGTTAACTTTGACTTCTCTCCTTCCCTTCCAGAGGAGGCTTGACAAATATTGTATAAACTCAGAGGGGATTCTGCCTGAAAAAGGTAGAAAATAAAGACTCCCTAATGTAAGTGGCCTTGAAAGTCACCAAGACAACCACAATCTGGTGCTTGACTTCCTTCTGCAACATCCTTACCAAGTAGCTAGCCAAGCCACGTTTGAATTTTCCAATGATGGCGAACTCCTCAAGATAGCCAACCCCTTCTTTGGAGGACTCCTTCTGTGAGAAAGGTCCATCAGATGTTGAAGTGACACCTGTTTCTCTGAATCCGCCACTCACTAGTCTTATCCTATCCTAACCCCTTTAGATCATTCGTGATGAATCTAATAGTGTTAGCATGCCTTACACTATTATGTACCACCCAAATTTTCTCTTTTATGAGGTAAGAATTCCTAATGTGTTCAACCATTCCTCACCTTATCTCAGAAATAACTGATATTCTCTTAATCCTCCCAAGCCAGACAGAATCATGTATGACTTGACCAATGCAGAGTTGAAGAGGCCATCACCTCCTTCTCTGCAGACATGACATCTCCATTAGTACAGATTACATTAATAAATCACCCCTAGCTCTTCTTCCTTCCATCCCTCATTTACTTTAATCAGAGCAACAAAAACAAACAACAAGAAATGATCGCCACACACCACCCATACCTTTCTTCAACAGCTAAGAGCCAATAGTTCTACTTGAGCCTCTTGTGACCTCTAAAAACCCAGGAATCATCCCTGATCTAAAAAACAGCCTCCTTTTCCAGGCTGCCCTCTTGTCCCAGCTTGCTGTCACCGCTGCTGAGAAAGCAGACGATTGATCTGAGAAATCAAGTTGGATTGCTGTCCCAAATCCACACTCGGTTCTCCTTGTGTCTGTCTGATCGATTTCACTCTGTGCGATATAGCTTGTCGCTATGAATTTTCATGCTAGTCAGGAGCCGCCAGCGCACCCAAGAACAAGTAGAAGATGGTCTGCACCCCTCCCCATCCCTTCCACACACCGAGCTTCTGTGTTAATTTTCTTTTTAATCGTCCGTAGACAGATTGGAAAAATATACATATTTTTTCAGACCACAGACGTGGATGCAATGGATTTTGGCTACTGGTTTCACTTCCCAGGTTCCCAGGCCCCAGCTTGTGGTCACATTTCCTACCACTGTTGTACTAGGTGTCACCTGTTTAGCAGCTCCTCTAGCTGAACGCATGTGGCCGCAGGTGCCATGCAAACACTGATTGCGTCTGACAGCCCTAGACGCCAGCTGCCTGCATGAAGCCTGCCCAGTCACCACTTTTTTTTGTGGGTAGGATGCTGCCGATGGCATGACCAATACAGAAACAAGAAACTGGGTGACCGTAAAGCTAAGATAAGCCCTACTAAGTGGCATTCTGGGCCCTACGGCTTTGAAATAATTGGCAGTGAGAGAATAAAAACAAAGCAGGGGCAGGGGAGGGGGTTGTTTCCTTACACTGATGCCCTGCGGACTGTACATCTGACTGGCTGCGAGTCCATCACTGTATCCTCCTGTCTGGCTGATAACATGGCGAAGGGTATCCACCTAAACAGATGAACAACAACAGAGAGAAATTAGTAAGAGAGGTGCAGGGAAAGGGAGGCAGATGATCATTGGGCAGGGCACCATTTGGGCATGCCACGTTAATGTAATCATTTTGGAGACAGTCGTCCTGGGAGAGTCCATTAGACGGAGGCTAGCCTCCTCTGTATGCCAAATCCATAATGAGTTCTGAGTTCAGTAAGCAAGACAGTAAAACGGTAAAAGAAAACTGGGATCCCCACATTGAAACTAGTTCAACGTGTCTGCATGAGATGGTAGGGATCAGGATGATAGAGGGGGCTGGAGGGGAGAGCATGAAGGAATTTTCTCTTCTCCCCACTTTTCTTCCCTACGGATCATCCTATATAGCTGCTTCTTTGCTGGGTATCCTATAAAAACAAAGGTTCTGTTTAGAGGAGGTTTGGGCAGCCATCTCAGAGAGAGAGCAGTACTTGATTGAGACCTTGTATTTTTTGAGGACTTAAGTGAGGGCTGGTTGTTTAGTCACTTGACCAAAGCCTGACCATATCACTTCAAACTTGTTTCCAGGCAGTGTTTCCCAAGAAAGGGGTGAATCGCTGACCAGTTGGTCTGTTCCAGGCTGTCATGCTTCCTGCTCCGCATGGAGGGTGGGAAACTGGACTGACAAGCTCAGAACTTCCCTAATAATTCTGACCCACAGCCTACTACTTTACCCTCTCACATCACGTTTCATGCTGAGATAGGAGGATGGCTTCCTGAAGTATCATGAAGGAAATCTGTTTACTGTGGAGCACTAAGGTTTGACATCGCACGGCTTGATTTTGCCTCCCACTGTGGACTTCTACTCGTCACCAGAAACTCAAGTCCCTTGACCTCAAGGATGACTAAGAAGATGAATTTAGTCAACCTGGCTGGGTGTTTTTAAAACTTAAAATAAAAATATCAGATAGTAATCTATTTGCCTGCTTGTTAATTACTTCTTCATTTCATAAATATTGAGCACGGGAAACCAACACACGAAAGGGAAACCTGGAAACTGAGATAACATTCTGAATACCACCTGCTTTTTCTTTTGGTGAATAAAGTATATGCTGGTACCACTTGCCTGATGTGCCTCTGTCACTTTGCCCTGTGCTTACTGTTCTTCTCCTGCCTTCCTGGTACAACTGAAAAGCCAGAGCCAAATGCATTCACAAAGTGTGGACGAGATTCCCCATGACAATGGTTGTCTTGGTTTTGGTTTGGTCGTTGGTAAGCTTTTGGTTCTGATCTCTCTAGCTTTCTCTCTCTCTCTGGACAGAAGCGGGAAGTCCAATACGACTGAGGGCTCTTGGACTCTAAGGCATTCACCTGGCGGCATATTGGCTGGGTCCCTACCTGTGATTGCACGTTGGCTCCAACCTGGGCCCCTTGGTAAGAATCCCCATTGAGTGACTGCACGCTCATGAACAAATCTCCAGAGTTTGACATGTTAAAAGAACTGGAAGAACCTGGAAAGGAAAGAGTGAGGCACCTGAATCACAGAAAGGAAAAGGCTCAAACCCCACAACTAACAGCCAAGAGGAAGAATGACATGCAAAGCAACCCCCACAAATAAAAACTAAAATAAAAATAACACCAACAGAGTCTGGTTAGTAGCATGAAGAACAGAGCAAGCAATAAAGGGTGCATATTGTTTATGTTATGTGAAGCCATACCTCACTGCAAGTTGTCAATAGAACTGCTTCCCCTTAGCAACTTCAAGCTGAGAAAGGGAACATTTATTCTTCCCAACTTAGTCTATGTGGAGTGCAGTCTTTAGACCTAGGATCTCTCTTCGATGCCTCTAAAATTCTAGGGTTGGCCAGGGGACCACAAGGTAGAGACAATGGGCTGGTCAACGGTACTTCTGCCACCATGATAGAGCACATCAACTATTCACCTGGATTCCAAATATGCTATTGCTAAACCATCCCCTCCCCTGTGAGGAGCAGCACCTGGGCATAAGGCAATGTCACACACCAGGCTGGCTCTGTGATATGGGGCCATTGACATTCTTAATTTCTAAAATGAAGGTGAAATTTCCTGCAGGGTGGCAACAGCCCAAGGAACCTTGAGGACTCTAAGAATATGTGGGAGTGATCTACCCTTCTCTGCCACCTACGACTGTGGTGAAAACAATATAATGGGTCAGGAATTCTTAAGCATGCATGAAATATGAAATGTTGCTGTTGCTGCTAATAACAATGATGGCAATAAGTGGGCCACGAGGAGGGCCATTAGCCATCTGCTTTCACCTCACAGAGACAGAGGCATCATCCAGAGTTAGCCTTATGGTGCACCCTGGCACCACCCAGGTTCCACTGGTTCCACTGGGGTAAACCTAGCCCACCTTCAACCTAAGCATAAGGGCTCGCTTGCAAAAGCTTAATATTAAACTGAAGTCATCATGCAGCTCAGCGCATTAGGAAAGAAAGCTCAACGTGCAAGGTTTGGTTAAAACATGACGTTAGCCTGGAAAAGGAGAGACCTTAGGGACCCAGGTCAGTTTCGCTCTATTATTTCCAACCCTATATTGCTCAAATTGTGCTCTCGCCCTCACATCCTGAGACAGCCATCATCAGTGTGGAATCGCCCAACAATGATTCATGCCTCAGCTCTGACACTTTCTCTTCTGCTAAGGTACAGATTTAAGCTCTGAGAGCTCTCCTGCCCCACAGGAAGAGGAGCAGCTAAGTGAAAGGCCTTTTTCCCCACACAGAAGGACCACTTAACAAATGACAAATTCTAAACTCTGACACGATGCACTATTTATCTATGGTATCTATCTATACTATTCGTGGTGTTTTCATACTTTAAAAGCAAGAGCCATTTAGGGAAACCAGATGATTTATAAACCTGGGGACAACTCCACATTAAAAGAAAAAAACTCAAATTTTCTTTGTCCTGTGGGATGTTCATTCACATGCAAAAAACTAAATAAAGCAATCCTCCAACTAACTCCCTTCTCCTTCCTTCTTTCCCAGGAAAGAAAAGTAAATGCTTTCTTTGAGGGTTGGAGGAGAACTCAAGCATCAACCACAGGACTGTGCCATCTTCATCTCTTTGAGACTAGTCCTGTCTCATCTGGCCCACATTTCTCTGTTTAGCTTATCTGAAAGGAATTAGAAAGGTAGGGCTTTAGCAAAACAGGTATTAAGATCTGATCAGGTGTGGCTTATAGCCAGTCAGTGGGACAAAGCCTTGGGTCTGTAACTTCCTTCCATTAATATGGGACATATCTTTGGAACTGTCTTCCTGAACATATGAATGAAACAACATGTGGCACAGAACACATTCTCACATGTAGTTATATAATGTCTCTATATACTAGTTCTATCCCTCTCAAATAATTTTGTAATCACAGACAAAACCTAAATAATAAAAGCCATTTTGTAATGTGTTACAATACATGCTCACATTTAGATGTCATCAGAACCAAGAAGAATCAGCTCCAAGAACCCAAATTATAATTTGTTATATGTCATCAGACTCCCCCACCCAACTCCCCAGTTGAGGCCCAGGTATTTTACTTCTCTCCCATCATCTCTAGATGATATCTCATCATCCAGAGTCAGCCTTAAGGTCTATCTTGGCACCACCCAGATTCCACTGGTTCTACTGTGGTAAATCTAGCCCCCTCAGCCTAAATATAAGGACTATAACCTTGACCGACTTGTTTTTAGAAATTAGTACACAAGCTTAGAAATGGGAGAAACCCCCTAAAGGGCTACATGATGCCCAATGACATGGCATCCACAGAACCATGAAGGCATGGAATGTGCCATTTACAAGACACACACTGCAACTGACACAGGTGATTTTAAAAATACATGTGCATAGATGAATTATAAATATGTCTAGCTGCCTAATGTACACAGAGATAAATATGCACATATAAATGTCCTTCATGTACAAGTGCATTTGTATTGGAGCAGTAATTGCAGAAACATTCCCTTGCGATCTTGGCTGTGCTATTTCAGCATTTCATTGTGTCTGTACACCCATGTACAATATTGCCATGGTTTCTTACTCTCTGATAAGTATCTAGAAGCAGTGATTGTGCTGAGGGAAGAGACAAGGTGTCTCTAACGCCACAATAAAGCAGACAGAAGTCCACACAAACATCTAAACGACAAGGGGAGGACATGTTCTTTACCCAGCACAGCAAGTTGGAAAAAATTTATCATGGAATGGATAACCTCCTGGGAAGCTCAAGATCCACAGACAAATCGTGAATGAGCTCTCCTGGAGGTGCTATGGCATTTTCAAAGAGCTGAAACAGAATGACTTGGCTTGCTGAGAAGATCATTCAGAAACCTTACCTGCAGGCTGTTTTGAAGCCATCAGCTACTATTAGAAGCACATTTTAAAGCGCGCTTGCCGCTTAAAAGGTTCTGAATTTGGTTTGGGAAGGAAGGTGAGCGGCTCATTTAAACTGCTACCCGGACATTTGGGGCATGTACAGAACTAAATCTGCACTCAACTAGGCAGAGAAAAAATAATGGGTCGCCTAAGATTCTAATTCATTTGCTTGGGCAAGCATCATGATGTGGTAATGTGTTCATATCCATTTTCATTAGACAATTTCCTGAAAATTGCATTTCTACTCTAAAGAATCTTCAGGAGACTTAAATTTGTTAAAGAAAAACAACAACAACAACAAATTAAAACCACAGAACAACCAAAAAAAAAATCAGTTAACTTCATAATGTAAAAAAAAGAAATAATGATAAAGCTTAAACCTAGAACAGGACCTCTCAACCTTGGTACTACTGACATTTTGGGCTACTGACGTTTTGGGAATTATTTTACGCATTATAGAGTGGTTAGCCACGTGCCTGGCTTCTAACTAACGGATGCCAGTAACATCCTCCCTTCAAAATTGTGGCAACCAAAGATGTGTCCAGATATTACCAAATGTCCCTGTGGGTACAAATTTGCTCCAGATGAGAATCAAAGGCCTAGAACAAGAATGCATTTACCCGTTCCTCTTAAGAAACTCAGTGTTTAAATGTATTCACTCAATTTTCTTACAGTATTTTAATGAAGTAATTGCCATTTTCTGTAGTTTAGAAATCAAGACTTCAGACAGATTATGTAGCCAGCCTGATTCAGCTTGATTAGATTGGACTCTTACATCATTTGGGAGCTCAAAGGATAGACCCTTTTTACTAGATGTAAGCTTAATTATGTCCCATGCTTGCTTTTCCATTTCCCTCGTGAATTCCAAAATTCCCTGTTTCTTTCTACTTGGGACAAAGTGAAAGAGTAAAGTGTTATCTGGTTCACTGTGAAACCCTTCAATAGGTATGTATGTCAAGGTTGTGGAGTTACAATTCCAGGAGAAGTTGTTTTCACTTTCACTTAAAAATAAAGAGGAGAATCATACTAAGAAAGAACCTGAGATATAACATCAGTGGGATAAATATTTTCGCTTGGTTTTAAAAAGGAAAATTACAAGCATTCCTGCGGATTTACTAAAATGTCAGTCAACTTCTCTGGATGTGTTACCTTCTCTCTGTGGGTACTATACAAAAACTTCTCACAGGACATGAAGGCTTTGAGATTTAATGGGTTAACCTTTCATCAATCCTGAAAAACACCAAACCTCTTTTTAGGGATTGATATGGTTATGCTTTGTGTCCCCACCCAAATCTATCTTGAATTGTAATCCCCATAATCTCCATGATCCCCACGTGTCAAAGGAGAGACCAGGTGAACTTAATTGAATCATGGGGGCAGTTTCCCTCAAGCCGTTGTGATAGTGAGTGAATTCTCACAAGATCTGATGGTTTTATAAGGGGCTCTTCCCCACTTAACTCGGCACTTCTCCTTCCTGCTGACTTATAAAGGTGCCTTGCTTCTCCTTCACCTTCTGCCATGATTGTAAGTTTCCTGATGCCTCTCCAGCCATGCTGAACTGTGAGTCAATTAAACTTCTTTCCTTTATAAATTACCCAGTCTCAGGCATTTCCTTATAGCAGCATGAGAACAGACTAATACAGGGGTATTATAAGATTATGTATATGAGCTTGCCATTGACTAAAATAGTGCTAGAGGAAGAACTTTCATGGCTGAATTTGCTGCTGTCCTTGACACAAACACACAGCTAAGTAAAATAATTCAAATCTTGGGGTTCTGAGCTTTAATAAGCCCACCACTACTTATCTAATCACAGGACATGATATAATATCAATGCTGATGGCATACCACAGTGAACATGTGTAATGCACAAGTCAATTTCTTTCTTTTTGGATGTTAAAATCTTCTCCAGAAGATAATCCAAACTTCCCAAAAGGGCCTCATTTTTTCTGAGGTTTTGTAATCTCATCAAAATTAAGAAATTGAGAATGCATTATTCTAGGCCACTACAAAAGAATTATAGACCCCAGGTGTTAACTATTGCTTCAATTGGTCCCTATTTTTGCTTTCTGTTTTCAAAATTTAATTTTCTCTCCTTCCATTTTTCCTCTTTGTTCCAGCCATTTTGTCAAACTCTGCTGGTATAAACTATGAAGCATGCTAAATGTCTCTAAAGGCTTGCTAATCCCCCCTGGGTTTTAGTCTTAAGTGATTTTTAAAAAATAAATTATGCTTAAGAAAATAGGAGACATGAAACATATCAACAAATAGAAATATTTAGAAGTAATCTAAGATACTGAAGTGCTGTTCTCCATACAGAAGCCTCTAGCAGGAAGAGGATTTACCTGCAAAAAAATATATTTCTTTACAATAGAAATGAATACTTATATTTTGTAAAACTCTGGAAAAGACTTTTGCTTCAATACAGAGGCTATGAAAAGTTCCTAGGTACGAGAACTCTAGACTGCAAACTCTGCCAAAATGTATTTTCACATATTAACCTCTTATTTAAAATTTATTTCAACTATCATGTATCCTTTGAAATTATTGAGGAGCAAGTACATAACAAGATAAACGCCCTATGTGAAAAGCTTGAACATTTTAAAGTTCTACTTTATCTGTGTGGATGATTTGGGTTGGTTAAGAGTAAAAGAAAATACAGAATAGCCCATTTATAACCTTTCCTGTTAAAATGTTTATCTTTTAAAATTCCATGCTGTTGCACACATACAATAGTATTTTCTTTTATCTCTACTTTAGAAAAAGCACTACAAAGGGGTTCCTGTGCGGATTATTTCCAACAACTTGGGCACAACTGGAAGGCTTAGCTCAAATTTTCCATAATAATTTACCTTGTGCTCAGAATAGTCACATGACGTTTAAGCCACCAGAAAAATTCCTTAGAAAACTGTAAAACTGAAATCATAGACTGACGTTCCGTAAGAGTCAACCATAATTCTTAAACACAGAGGCGAGGGTTAAAATGCTTACTTTTCTCTTTTTAAGGGCTTTAGGAAAGAATAAATAGTTACAGATTTAGTAATGAAGAAAGTCCACCGGGTCTTACTGAGGACTAGTCATAAATCATGCTAAGCCATCTGCGATGCAGATATATCAGGGACAGGAAAAAGTCATTTTGATATCTGTTTTGCATTATGATAACCTTTGCAGGAGTGTTGAGTGCATTTTTGCTAATGTTGACAGAATTGTACTTCTTCCAAAGAGACAAGTGGAAATGTCTGCCTAGCAGCACAATTCAGCTTGTGTTGCTGGGTCAGAAATGCTTAATAATTGACCAGATGGAGACAATGGAACTCTCTGGTTATTGAACCTGTTAGCCTTGATCCCTTGTCAATCACATCATGATAGAGGAAGAAAAGAACAAAATATTCCTCAAAAAGTAAATATGCTCCTCATAGGAATCTAACCTGCAGTGCTGGCAACATTAAAACTGGCTTGAATTCTATGTTGTTTTATTATATTCATGTTGAAAAAGCCCAGGCCGCTCTTCATGCATGATTCCATTTAGATAAAAGAAGGCCATAAAAGAAGTGCTGGGTATAGCCCAGTGACTTGGAGAACCTCATCATAACAAATTTGTGCTTCTGAAAGCTCATAGAAGACAGTCTGTGGACCCCTACATGTCTCCAGTAGCCAGCCACTGTAAGAAAACTTATTTTAGTGGACAGACAGGCTTTGTGGTCAAAGATACCACATACTCTTAAAAAATGTTAGACATTAGGTTTATAATCATATTATGGTCAAACATATTTAAATTGGTAACCTTTTAAAGTTAGACGCATCAATTTTCTTAGCTGTGCACCCTAGTCAAAATCAAACCAAACTTATTTAATGAGAAAATACTTGTTTTTCCTTCACCAAAGGAAAAAAAATTACCACATGCCTTCCGTAACATACAAACACAAAGGTTATTTTTTTTGCATTATTAATTATATATATTTTTTACATGTGGAAATTCTGAACTGATGACATAAGACACACCCCAAAATATGGTATTTTGGCCTAAACTCTTAAATTAGTGATATAATGTATATTTCCTGAAATAAAACCTATTACATAGCACATGACTGATAATTATAAAGAAGGCCAACAAAAACTAAAAAAGAACAACAACTATAAACAATGTATAGAAATATGCATAGCCTGGTTTTACATACCAAAAAGTTCGAATGAGATATTTGCTAGAAGAGTAAATATTTCTGCATAGAATGCATGCTAACAGGTGACCAAGACATTACGTTGTTGGAACAGCGATATTGACAAGGAGAGATGCTTTAAATAAAACAGATCAAATGACAGAATCCCAATAGCCTATCTCTAAGCACTATGTCTAACTTACTTATTGATATTCCTGAGAGGAGAATTTAGAGGTCTCATCAAGCCAACCAATTTACTTTGGTCTTAACTTAATAGACACATTAATGCAAACCTCCAGACAACCCACCTTATAAACAGTAGAACAGACTGCTCTTTGGAAATGAAAGGAAGTGCCCAAAGTGACATTAACATCCAAAAATACAATCAAATACAGAAATTAACCAATCAAAAGTCTGACAAATTAAAAGAAAATCCCAATGTAGGAAAAGCAAGTATAAAAATGAAGAACAATTCCTCCCCTCACCCCCAAATCAAAGAAACAACTAACCAGCTGAGTTGGGAGTTGAGGGCGAGTTAGCTTGGCTTCCATGGGCTGACACATTGGTAGCAGTGACAGCTGTTTTGGCAGCATAAATATTGGCTTCCTCTTGAAATTTACCTATGTTCTTCTTGTACCGGATTCGCTTATTTCCAAACCAGTTTGATACCTAGAGTAGTTTAAGAGAAGATGAGAAAGTTCACATTTCACCCTTCAGAAACATTGCAGAGGAAAAAGAAGGGTTTATGAGAGAGGTGAAGAGGTAAGCTAATTGGTCTTATCCTACTTATATTAATAATTTGGCAACATCAGTAAAAAGCTCTGAAGTAACAGCTTCAAGAGGACAACTAGATACAATGTGATTCTCTTGTTTAATATAACTAAAATTTAGCAAAACCACTGTGATAAAAATCTTCCTATAAAGGAGCTGTTCACGTAAACTAGAACACTTTTAAGTTAGAGCAAGCATTTTACATTTGCTTACGTCTTCAGTTATGCCACTAAAATATAACTAACATTTCAGGAGAAATGCCTCTAGCGTTTATCAATGCGAAAGCTGGCTTTGTGCCATCAAAATACACAGACCTTTAAATATCCATATAGGTACTTTCGTGTGATACATTAATTGCCAATTTTTAGAAGTTACACAACCTGAATGTGGACTGAGATTCTTAGCTGTATTTCACTATAGTCCTTAGGATCAGTGTAATTCAGTCTACCAGATTTCACTGGCTATTTTGTGTAAAGCTTGGTATTATCTACATAAGAAAAAAACTGCAGCATACAAATGATTATCCCTTTGAATTCTAGGATTTAAATGTTAAAGCCAGCAAACACAATAAACCTAATTTACTTTCATTTGTTAATTTATTTCCTTCATGTGGTTCACAGCAGGTGTCTTGGCTCCATTTGGTACCTCTGCTCACTTCATACCAAGACCTCTGCCAGAGGCAAGTGGAGACACAGTTAAATTCAAGTTTTACCCCCATAATTCCTGCCCTGGGAAGGAAAGTTTATATCCCGCATTCCAGATATGACTGTGAACTAAAATGTTGAGGTTTTTATTAATTATAAAACAAACTTTGAATCTGGTGAGGGAAGGGGTTGTTGATGCCACATGTACCACAGCTTACATATCATTTATATTTAATTCCCAACAATGGCAGATAAAGAAAACTGTTGCAAAAGTATACTTATTTTTTAAATGCATTAGCAAACTTAAAACAGCTTATAAGGATTGCACTGAAAGGCCTACACAACTATAGGCCTATTCAACTGTTATGCTATAGCAGAAATGCCAAGCCTTAANAAAAAAAAAAAAAAAAAAAAAAAAAAAAAAAAAAAAAAAAAAAAAAAAAAAAAAAAAACAGAAAAACAAAATGCAATATTAGTAAACAAAAAGTGAAAGAATTCAATAAGAAAATGCTTTATTTATTGTAAATGCTGATGTCTACAGAAAATGAGGTAAACTAGAGGAAAAGACACTTCTGGGTATATTTCAGGATCACTGCATATCTAATTTCACTTTGAAATTTATGTTTTTCTTCATACAACTTTCACTATTCACAGGAATCGGTCATAATTATGGTTGCTTTTTGATTTATGGGATAGGAAAAGAAGAAAAAAGGTAAGGAGATTTTTTTCCCCTCAGATAACTGCACAATCTGGAAAAAGGGAAAAAGATGAAGATAGTTTTGGAGGATATTTGAAGAAGAAACATCTGAGGTCCAATTATATGTGAAAAAAACATGAGATGAAGCTGGGAGAGAAGGGTAATGTGGGAATGAGTCCCTTCTAAATGAGAAGAATGAACTGGTAGGAAGGTGCTAGGTCAGTTCAGATACTTCCTACATTGTCCAACAGACAATGATCTGGACAATGCATACAATCAGCATTTTCATGAATGAACTAATTATTCAACAGTCATGAACTAAGGACCTAATATGCTTTAGGCACTAGGGATGTATAGATAAGAGACATAGAATGAGACATGAAATACAGAAAGAACAGGTTTTATAGGAAGAGCTTGATACACATTTTGAACAAGTTAATTTTGAAGAACCTCTGGGCAGAGCCATGACGAAGTCTAGTGGGAAGTAAAATACATGAGTTTGGTGCTACAGGAGAGAAGTTCCATCAGGTATTCAAATGAAGGTATTATTTGTAGCTGTGAGCATGGAAGAGATCACTGAGATACAGTGTGTAGTAGAGCATTGCTTTTCAAAGTTAAGTGTTCTTGGGGAAGCTGTTAAAATAAATTTTTATTATAGATTTCACCCTCAAAGATTCTGATTCAGAATGAGGGTGACACTCAAGAATTTACACTTCTAACAGGCTCCCAGGGGATGCTGATGCTGCCTTCTGTGGATCACACTTCAAGTAGCTCTGGTGTAGAAAAAGGGTTCTTTAGGGATCTGGGGAGATACCGTCAATAGGCGGATTTCAGATGGATTTGGGTGTATGAGCAGCATATCTTTGTTTTGGGTCATCAATAGTTTTTAGTAGATTTCAAAAGAACTTGCGATTTCAAAAAAAGACAATAATGATATAGCCCAAGAGGTATTCCCTGGCTTTGGGAACTAGAAGAAAGGTTTAATAAATCATGTGATCCAACGAATCATGATGAGTAGATGGGTCAACTAAGCTAAAAAAAAAAAAAAAAAAAAGAGTGAGTTCCCTAGAATCCCACAGTTGACTCTGGTCAAAAACATGCCCCTTCTATGACATCATATTATATTGTCTCCCATTGGACTTGTTTAGCACTGGTAGCTTGGTTGCTTTGGGGAGAGACAGATGTGATGGTGGAGAAAGAATGGCATGACCTTGGCATGGGCAGAGGAAAGGGAAAGGTGACAAAATATGTAAATAAGCATTTTAATGGACACGCTATTTGTACCTTGAGTTTCTGTAATGAAGGAAGTGAAGGTTGCTGAAACAGATCGGGATTTTAACTTGTATCTAGCTATACGATAAATTATCTCCATGAGGATTCCTTTTACCTTCAATAGGGAGTTGAAATTCTGAATTCCACATTTGGAATTCAGACAGTAGTAATTTAGTTCTACTTTAAAAAGCAGAAGTTCCATGAAAAAATTCACTGATTTGATACTTGCTGCATGTTTGTGGTCCACACCTAGAAGCATTCCTCAAACATGTAGCAAATATAAAAAAGTATTAATTCCCTTTTTTCATGGACAAGGGGTCTAGATTTGGAAAAGAATGGTGATAGCTCTAGAAAAAACTAGGCTACTTGAGTTTGACCATGGACGTTCCAGTTTCTCAGAATTGCCAAGACTGAAAATGACCTTCGGCTGGGTCAAAGCACCTAAGGAAGGCCTAGGGTAAAAAGGAGTCAATTCATTCTGCTTCATCTGAATCAGAATGTTTTCAAGGATATTTGCTGCTGCAAAGTCATCCTAGTTTGGTGGGAAGGCTTGGGCAATCCCTTCATTGTCAATAGCTTTTGTGGAGCTCTGTATTCTGACTGGACCTAATTCTGTATAGCTAAACACAGGTTGATGAGATCGGCACCCTGCTGGGATTAACAGAAGTTGGGATTCAATTCAAGGAGGTACAGATGCTCAGTTTATATAGAAGAGCATCTACTTCATTTAAAAAATGGTAAGTGAAATTTCTTGCTAGAGTAGCCTTCAGTACTCTCTCCCCTCCCCAGTTTTAATGGAAATACCAGTACATTTAATTCTCCTGCATGTGACAAAATTCTAAGAAAAACTTTTTCCAACAAATTTTATAACCTTCACTACTGGTCTCAACTAGAAACCAGTGGTGATATTTGAGGTTCAGGCTGAATAAGAAGTTTGGGTGGATCTTTTGAACGGACAAAATGTACATACATACAAATACTGCCTACTTTGCTGCTTCATATTCATTTTGAAAACTCTAAGCCTATAAAAATTTTATATCATGTAGGTTTCCAAGTCAACAGACACCACCTGTTACAGTTATTGCTGTTTGCGGGAAGGGGGCATTCAGTGACATTTTGTTCAACCATTCCAACACAATCATAGTGACATGTTAAAATTCCTACACTCCATCAGTTACAGAGTCAGCACATCAAGAGGAGACATTTAAGTTCCTTTCATTTAAAAGGCTATATAACAACTAGTTCCATTCACTGACTCTTAAAGTTCCTGGGTTGGGCAAAAAATAATTGGCTAAGGAATCTACTGAGTTTGAATAAACATCGTGAGGAACGCAGGTAACTTTCCTAGCACACTTAACACCTCACCCATTTGAAGCAAAGGAGTGCACGATGGGAAGGACCCTAACCCTGTTTTTACACTGTACTCGTTCTTCTCTTCCTTCTGCTGGTTCTTCTCAAGTTTTGCCAAGTGCTTACCTAGAAACTCACTTACGCACATACACATCAAGCGCTTACCTTGATTTTTTAAGGCTATAGCTGATGGAACCTGCAAGGCATGAATATCCAGTAAAGCAAGACCGCTAAGAGCCTGCCTTGGAGGTCCCACCACGGCCAGGCTACAGGCTGAGGCAGTTGAGGGCGGCTTACCTGTGAGACTGTGATGCCGCACTTCTTGGCTAACTCCTCTTTGGCTTCCTCACTGGGATAAGGGTTGCTGAGATGGGAATAGAAATATTCATTCAGGATTTCTGTGGCTTGCTTGTTGAAATTCCGTCTCTTCCGCCTTTGAAAAGAGAAAGGAAACAACAACAAAAAAGCTCACACCAAATAAATATAAAATGGGAGAGAATAGAATCTACTTCTGGGAGAAGACAAATTTTTGAGCAAAAGGTGAATTGGAACAGATTTACCAAAAGGAGCTGGATGCCAAAACCATCATTAAAAGCATTTTCTCAATACTTCATGGTGTACCATCTGGGTACCCAACAGGAACAGTGGGCACAGATATTTTTGCAGAGTAGTGAGGGGCATAAAGTTTCAAAATTCAGGCTAACTTGGTTGTTTTTTTTTTTTTTTTTTTGAGATGGAGTTTCACTCTGTCGCCCAGGCTGGAGTGCAGTGGTGCAATCTTGGCTCACTGCAACCTCTGCCTCCCGGGTTCAAGCAATTCTCCTGCCTCAGTCTCCTGAGTAGCTGAGATTACAGGTGTGCGTCACCATGCCAAGATAATTTTTGTATTTTTAGTGGAGATGGGATTTCACCAGGTTGGCCAGGCTGGTCTCAAACTCCTGACCTGATGATCCACCCGCCTCAGCCTCCCAAAGTGCTGGGATTACAGGTGTAAGCCACCACACCCAGGCCCATCTTGCTTTTGAAGCCTGATCAATTGAATGTCAGCCGGGTGATTTTGATCAGCTTCTTCAATTAAAGTGAAGAGGGTCATACTGACCTCACAGGGTGCGAGAAGGGAAGAAATGAGGCCACACGAAGACAGCATTCAGCACAGTGACCAACACGTGGCAGGCGCTATGACTTGGTCTTTCTTCCTACCAGGTTCCAGGCACTGGGATTTACCCCTCCCTCTTGGCAATCAATTCAAGTTATTAATTTTTCACAACTCTACTGAGGTAGACATGGTTACTCAAATTTACAGATGAAGAACTGAGCTCAAAGGTCACTCAGCTGGTATGTTACAGAGTCAAGGTATTAACTCAGGTCTGACCGACTACAAAACCCCATCTCTCTCTTCTATACAAATTGGCTCCTTGCAATTACACAGAGCCTCTGTAGCCATAAGTTAAAAATAAGTTATCAAGTTCTTTCCATTCTATCCCCATGTAAATGTATGTAACATTTTTAAAAGGCATCTGCAGAAGAGGGCATGGAACTGACTGAAATTAACCCCCAACAGTTTGACCTCTCTCAAAAGGAGAGAAGTGGCACTTCTTAAGCAAGAACAGCTGCTAAATGGTAAAACAAAAGCCCATAGAAATCTTTTTCATATACAGGTTGCCAAAAAGGAGAAAATCACTTCTTTTGAATAAAAGCATTTTTCTGCCTTTTTTAAAAAAAGTGCTAATTGAACTAATTTAAAGTGAGAATCACTTTACCGCTTCCTGACAATGAAGGTCTGTGGATAGTTGCAGGAGTTGGGTAGGGACTCCAGGCTCACTGCAAGGGCTGGCTGGCCCTCCTTGAAGTGTGAGGCCTTCATCTTTAAATTAGCTCGCTTAGCACTGTTGCCTTTCTTGCTTTTATTAAAACCTTTTCCATATGGAAAAGATTTCCAGAACATCTCTGATGATGCCAGGATATGGGAGTTCCCAATTTAGCCAACAGAAAGCACTGACGGCCTTGCCAGACAGGAAATTCAGCTAATATTGTATTTTCAGGGTCCCACTTGGATTAATTAACACAATAAAGTGCCTGATTTTACTGGGTGAACTCCATCTGTCCACAGGTGTTAACCACATCTGTCCAGATTATACCAAGCCCAAGTCACTCTCCTAAATCACGCTGAGTTTCTGGGTCACCCAGCATCAGAAATTGTATAGACTGGATTTAAAAACTCAACTACAAAGTAGGCATGTGTTAAAAGCTCTTTCACGATGGGAATTTGAGGAAGATAGCCAAGTGGCTAACAGGGTCTGCAGGCCAGGCTTTAGATAACCTTTGGTTTCTCCTTCTTCTTCGCCTAAAGAAGGCTGTTGTTTTAGGCCTGGGGAACTGGACCCTGAAGGCTCCCTAATTGGGAGTCTCCGTTCCTTCATTCAGTTGTTTACATTAGCATTACTGTGTATTTTTTGGGACTCTTCCAATTGAGCTCAAAGGAAACCTCTCTGGAATGAGCCGGTGGTACGCGGATGGTGCAGACAGCTGTTCCCAGCTCTTCTCTCCTTGTGATGTGTGATCTTCCCTAGGTGGTCTCATCTACTCTGATGGACTCGCTTATCACCTCTTTTAGTAGCTGTCTCAATCTACGGCCTTTGAAATCCTAGGATCAGGATTTTTCAGAATTTCAAGAAACCTAGTGAAAATAACGTCTTTCTACAATAAGGTTGAGCCAACTGAGACACCTGGTTTCTTTGCTTTGGCTTGAAGTGTTATCACCTTGGCGAGTTAACATTTGTGATTTCAAACCAATCAGTAGCTTTGCAAGTTGGGCATCTAGGTTTTGAATTTAAGACATTTGGAAGTTGATTAAATATTACTGGATAAATATGGTGTTTAGGGACAGAAAACATTTGAATCACAGGGTCCATGGGGGAAGTTTTTTTTAAAGGACTCACGACAGTGAGATGTGTAGACATTGCAGACATACACTGCTAACTACCAAATTTATTACCTCCTACTCTAATACCTCTGCTAAGAGCCACTGGCCCATTTATGACTACAGACTCTAGGCAACTTCAAATAAACTGTTTCCAAAACTAACATCACCTTTTACCCAAATCAGCTCCATTTTCCTTGTTATCCTTATTATTTAGTGAAATTACTATAGATAGGGTTCATTATATTTGCTAATTTGTTCATTCATTCATTCATTCGAAGATTTGGGTATCCAGCATGTGCTAGAAACTGGAAGTGATTCTCAACTCTTCCTGCTTTCTTACCTTCATCAAATGATTGGCCCCAAAGCAAGTCCTGCCAGTTCTATGCTTTCAAATCTATCTCTTTTGTTCCATTCTAATTGCACCGCTATTTGTGAAATGAGTGAAGAGAAGCCACTGCCTATCACATGCTTGTATGACTAGTGCTGCCCAAGAGTACTTTCTGCTATGAGTGAAATGTTCTATATCTCTGCTGTCCAATATAGTAGTCAGTGACTACATGTGGCTACTGAGCAGGTGCAATGTGGCTAGAGTAACCAGAGAGCTATTTTTTAAACGTTTATTTTAATTTAGTATTTAGTTAAATTCAAAATTAAATAGCTATATACCAGACAGTGCAACAATGGATCAATGCTTTCCAAAAATAGCACCCAAGAAGCCCTCCTGGAAAAAGATTGTAGCTCTGGGGACACCATCGAAAACATAAATATCTTTGGAACCTCTTGTTTTAGTCTACTCTAACATATATCAACGTTTATCTTAAAATACGAACTTTTCCTTTTGAATACTTATGGAAAATGTGGAAGGTATATCAGTTTATTTTGTGTGGCCCTAGTTTGAGGAGCATGGGCTACAATAATTGTTCCTTATATTCTTTCTTCTTCAATCCAGCTCATCTTCCAGAGAATCACTAACAGTAACCTTCCTAAACCATGGATACGATCATGTCACTAATCATTATAAAATTTAACAATGATGGGTATATACATTAACATAATATGAGTCTTGGGAAAATAAGCTACTTATCGAGGGTCATATACGTCATCAGAGTTGTGGCCAGAATTTGAATCCTGTGCAATTTGATGTGCTAATTTCCCATATTTCTTCCTTAAATAGCTCTGAGGGTTTCTGCTGCTTCATTGGATAAATTTAAAATCTTCACCGGTATAGTTAAGGGTTTTCAGTGGCTCTTTCCTATCCCTAGTGCCTCATTTCCCCTCAATCCTACACATGCTCTGTACAGTTTCGTCTAGCCACATCATATGCCTCTGCATTCCCCAAAGTCTCGTGGCTTTCATGCTCCTGTGCCTCTTTACACCACCCTGCATATTTCTCTCCCACAACATCCGCCACAGATTTACATATGTCTCCCCAACTAAACAGCAGATTCCTCAAAGGCAGGACATAGCTCTCACTCATACTTGAAACCCTTGTGTCCAACACATAGTAAGGTAAGGAATGCTGGGTGAAGTGGAATTATGTTGTTTTATTTTGTTGTTATTCCTTCTATTTGGCAAACATCCCGCTCCTCTGAGACTCAGTATTTTCTGCCCTCTCTCTGGATCCTTTCCTTCGAGTGAAGTAGGTGGATGAATGAACCTAATGTGTAACATGCGGTGTTATGTATAGCTGTAACAGTGTTTGTCCCATGAGATTATGAGCTCTGTGAAGGTAGGACCCACGTTTATATGCATTTTTTTCATCTTTGATGTTCCAGTGGCTACTACAACATCTGGCAGATAGTAAGAGCTCAGTTAGATAAACCGGTAAGTCTAAGCAGGGTGCCGGTGTGACCAGACTAGATCTTCTTGGATGTCCTCTCCTCTTTCTTGCCCTCCTACTCTTTGGCAGTTTACTTTAGGTAATCCCCACTATTGCAGTGAAGCACACAGACGTACTTTTAATCACCTGTTTATGTTACTGTTATTTCCAGCAAAATGTTATAGAAAAAGTTAAGATTATTGCTTGGCAATCATTTAGAGAGCTTATAAGTTCTCTCTCTCTTTTAACAACGACACACAAAAAAATGTGATTTATAGTCCTGATAATAAACTTACCAAGTTGTAGGGCACAGTGCTTGGTCTACAGCATGGTAAGATAAATGCTGAATGAATGGAATTTTTAAGTTAAACTTTCCTGGTACAGTTAGGTCAGTCTAAGGAAGAGACAGGAAATGACTTGAGTGGGATAAACCTGGTCCCAGAGCTCAGTTGAGGAGTGTGGTTGACAGAATTCCAAAACTCTAGACCCTGGTATCCACACCTTCCCTGCGAGTAGACGGGATGGTAAATACGATTAGGCTCCTCATCAGCTGACTTTTGAGTAAATGAAAGGGAAGATGCGATTAAAGTCTTAAAATGGGACGTTTCTCCTGCTGGCCCTCAGGAAGAAAGCAGACAGCCAAATTGTGAACTGCCTATTGAGTAGGGCAGCCTCTAGGTACTGAGGCCCTCAGTCCTACAATTAGAAGGAAATGAATTCTGCCAAGAACGAGAACGAGCTTGGAAGGAGACCCTGAGCCTCAGATGAGATCACAGCCTCAGCTTATAGCTTGATTACAGCTTCGTTGTGGCTAGGGCAGGGGATCCAGCTAAGCCATGCCCAGGCCCCTGACCAACAGAAACTGTGCGATAATACACTTGTGTTGTTTTAAGCTGCTTAATTTGTGGTAATCTGGTATGCAGCAATAGAAAGCTAATACAATGAGTGTTCCACAACAAAGTAGTAACACTCAATTCTACACACCTATTAGATTACAAAGACTAATCCTATTACTAAATCAAGTCCTCTTTGTATTTTATTTGTCTTCCATGAAATCTTTTTTTGGTGAGGCCCTGCCTATTAGACGCATGGTTTAGAGGAGCATGTGAATATCTGCAGTGAGTATGTCTTTCTTACTAAGTTTGCTTAGCTATCTCTCCCAATTATAGTAACTGATGCTGGAGGCACTGATGTGAACTCCCCAAAAAGGATGTCTGGCAAACATTTATTTTGGAACTGAGAAGGCCATTTGCTCAGCCTTAGGCTGGCATTTGGGGTCATGTTCTTCGACTGGTAATAAATATACCCCCAAAATAAAATGATAGTAACAATGACAATAGGTTAGTTGTTTTAGTTTTGAATCCTGGCTCAGAGGCAATGATTCAAAGGTTGTCACCAAAGCAAGAAAAAGACCCTGTATTCAAGTGACTGTCCTTCTGGTGCCAACTGGAACACTGCAGGCCAAGGCTGGTGGATGTGAAAGGAACTATGCACAAAGCTCGCTTAGCTTTGTGTCCTTTAGAGTCTGCCCTTCAACTGGGCACAGCAGAATTACTGAGAGACGACACCCAGTGAAACAGTAATTTTGCTCCGCCTTTCTCTCTGCTTGCTTTCTTGAAAAGAACCCAGTCTGGACCCAATCTTTCTTTTTGTTTTTTCAATATCTGCCAACATAAATACTAACTCCAGCATTTTAACTAGGGGAGTTACCATGGAGATGTAAACAATCCATGCGGGGTGGCAGTGGCTGCCGCGCAGAGGAAGGACCCAAACAGAGGCCACCAGTCACTTGCACTTTGCACTGTGTGAACAGCCTGCGTTAAAGAAGCCGGGCAGACAGCAGGCCATGGGTGAGGAAGAGGCACAGAGGATCCTGCTTGAAGGTGACTTTGCCTATTTCCACTCCAGCACTATACCCAGCTGGGGAAAATTACCTTTGTTTTTACTTTCTCTTGACTTCTGCTATGGAATTCTACTGGCCCAGAGATACATTTTGCTAGCTGGCATTCTCATGTTATATTCCATGCAACCCAAAATACACTGACTAAAACGAAGTGAGGAGAAGATGCCAGGGTGTCTTAAAGAGGTCCAAGGACTGTAATGGCCACAATTGGGAAGACAGAGAAAAATGCAGGTAGGTGAGCCGAATAAAACGTGATCTCAGCGCTGAAAACACTCAAGGGGAGTCATAAATCGTTTTACCAGACTGAAAAGTGTCAAAATTATAGATCGTGAAATGGTGCACTGACCCTGACCTAGCTAATGTTCTAATGATAAAAATAACAGACTGGGATTATTATCAAGAATTTAAATATGAACGGTGTCTGAATTCACAGATGACAAATTTAAGACAAACTATAGATCACAAAGCACACCCATAATCAAAATGCATTTCCTAGATGAATTATCAAAATATTCTTCTATAGTAGATGAAAGAGATAACTATTACCATCTTACAGGCTAGATAACAGAAGCAAAAGGACTCAAAGGGATTCACATAAATCCATCGGTCTAGAGTGTGGGGGTGTCAAGAGATGACCACTTGTTCTGTGTTCTCAGTTCTTGTCTTCTTTTAAAGGCCCTTTCTATCTATGGTTTTTTCAAGTGAATGCTCTGAACTCACAAGTAAGGACGTGAGGAGCAATGCCAGATGGAAACCATCAAACCAACTTGGCCCCCGTTAGACCACCTACTTGTCCCTCTGTGTCCAAAGTGCCATGTCTTATTCTGCACTCCTAAAATTAGCCCAGAGACAGCAATTTACTTAGAAATATTTGCTGAATCGAATGGAGTGCACTCTCTGTCCATCTATAGTGTGGAAAAGATCCCAACTTCCAAGCAAATGGAATAAACTTTATTGAAGAGAGCCTGTCGCGGTAGAATGCTAGTAAGACAGCGGTAGGCCCATAGTTATAAGATACAACTATAAAAGAGGTACCTAGTGCTGTGAAAAGAAAAAACTGACTGCACCTGTCTTCCTTGCTGCTGCCCAGAGTGCATAACAGTAGTGATAAAGATTATCCCCTCCAACCACATGTCTTCCTGGTACTATGTGAAACCAATGGCCTATCTAGTCTCACAGAACCATCCTTAGGCGACCACATGGCTCAGTGTTGATGGGATAAAACTAGAGCCTGTAGAAGGGGCCAGCTGTGGACTCCAGCCCCAGATAAATGACTCCCAGATAGGGCAGGACAGCCTCCTGGGAGACTCACCGCGCATCCAGAAATCGGGAACGCAGGATCATCACAGCCTCGCACGTGCTCTGCTTCAGCTGCATCTGGATGGAGCTGAACTTGCGGTGGATGATGCTGACCATCCGCTCAATCTCCTTTGGGGAGATGGGCCTGGTCCGGCTTTGCTCTCGAAGGAGATTCATCACATGGGTGGTGAACTCGTTGCAGGCCTGGAAAGGCAGGACAAGAAACACAGAGTCATTGAGGGTCCAAGCCTCAATAGGCATCATGCCTACGACATCAGGCCACATGGGCTTTTCTAGAGACTCGTGTAAAGCAAGAAAACTGGGATAGTTTGTGGTCGACGTCCCTTCCCGCTTCTGTGGCTCTAAGTTTTGGCCATACTGTTGAATTTTTCTTTAAGAGAAAAAAATTTCTTAATCATTTTAATCTTTTTTTTTTTTCCCATGATTTTACCACAGTGAAAGGTAAGAATATGACTTCTAGTACAAAACATACTATACTACCCTTTGCCCCAAAGTTAACAGCCAAAGAGAGTTTCGGGTCAAATATATCATGTGCTTTCTGCCTTGCTCATTATTTCTGATATAGGAGTGCTTCCAAATACTCAATTTTAGAATGCATAAACAGCCAAAAGAGTTTAAATGGAATCATAGAATTAAAAGCTTTGATAAGTCTTCCAGGAGATTTCTCATCCATCTGTTTCTAGTTCAAGTTTTATTATAAGAACTTCCTCTCCTGTTCTGGCCTTCTGAAGATCCACTATGTCTATAACACAAAGGGAACCTGTCCCCGGGGTCTTAGAAAAACAGCATCAAAACATGATTGAGAGGATTCAGGAACTATCCCTGTAGAAATAAAACTCTCAGTTTATAAACGAGCATATCATCGGTTCTGGAAGTGGAGTTGGAAATCATATTTCCTCATCTCCTTATTTAACAGGTAAAAAAAACCTGTGGCCCGGAGAGGTAAAGAGACATTTCCATAGGCACACAGCAAACATGAAGAGGTAGAGGTAGGGCCTGAGCTCTTCCAATTTTAGGCCAGGGCCTCTATCCTTTCCTAGAGTCTGAGCTTGCTCCTCTGAGAACTCCTGCCCTCTCTTTCGTTAGTATGACTTAGCATCTGTAATCTGGTTTCCTTAGCTGAGCATTCAACGAAACATGTATTCACAGATTCACTCAAAGCAATACTGTAAAACTGTAATAGATTTGCAACAAAAAAGACAAGATGATGCTCTGAGAGTTAAAGAACTAAAAACTCAATTGCTCCAGCTTACTAACAGCAGAAACATGTCCATTATTGATAACATGGCACTGCCGTTGTCATATGTGTCAATAATTTGGTAACTAACAATAGGACACATTTACTGATTATCTAAGAAATCCTTTGAGGTTGGTTGGCAAAAGGTAATAGGCAGGTGCATCCACTGGGCTGTGTCCACACTGGTGAATGGGGGCCTGGGTTTTTGACCCTGCCTCTGTGAATATTGAAGCACCTTTCACTACATAGTGCCTCATCTAATTCACCCAAAACTGGATTTAATCGTTCCCGACCCTTCAGCAAGGCTAACAGCACCTATGCTCTTGTGCTGTGACCTGCAGACTGAGCAAATCCCTCACATGAACACAGTGGAGAGGCTAAGTGACAGCACAGCCTGCCCGGGTCCAGCTCCTGACTCTGGGACTCACTCAGCTGTGGGTCTTCACAGTTACTTAACGTATCTGTGCCTTGTTCTTCTAATTTGTGAAATGGAGATGACAATACCCACCTCAAAGCGTAGTAAGGATTAAATGAGTTACTGTATGCGTGCCTGGCCCTACAAATACATGTCATAATTATCTCTTCAAAATATAGATAACATAGAAATCCAACATATTTGTCTATATTGATAACTGGGTAAACTTCTCCAGTCTTCAATTTCCCTCTTGGTAAAAATAAAGTTGGTAATAAATCCCTCCTGTCCTCTCTGCAGGCCTATGCAGAAGATGAATCCACAGAAGATCAGGTCCTTACGGCATGTTACTCTCCACTCTCCATGGAAAAGTGCTATATAAACATGAGATCTATACAGTAAGCTCATTCCCTAGCCAGCTCCGGCGCCCGGAACTAAACAACTAAGAGAAGGAATAAAACCTGGCAGCAAGTTGGCTGAAATTCGGAGGCCTCGGGATGGAGGGCTAGGCACACAGCAAGCATCCCAGCCGTCTTTCTAGGGAAACAACCTCCAGCCCGGATGCAGCCTCCCCACCTCGTCTGGGCTCCAAGAGAGGAGGGGCTGGATGTGAGGGAGCACTGTCAAGTGCACCAGCTCTCAGCTGGGAAGCCACAGTGCTCAGCTAATAATAATGTGCTTCATTATGGTGAATAAAAATATTCACAATATCTGGTGTTTATTCAGGGCATTTTATCCCAGGGCCCTTTCTGCTCTGCAATAAACAGACAGTGGAGTTGTTTCACCCACTGCTGAGGTGGATGGAGCAAGGCAGCTGCTGAACAGCTGCTGAGGAACATACAACAGAGGGCAGAGAAAAGGTCCAAGTCCATTTTAGATGGACAGAGCATACTAATCCAGATTTTTCTAGTACCTGAGCTATCCACACCTCCTCTTCACTTCCCTCAAGTCTTGTACCTTCAGAAGCCGGGCTACTTCTGATAGGACAGGCACCCGCAATGTGACAGTAATGTGAGTATTTGGGGTTACAACTATTTAAACAAAACCCTCACATGCTGAAGGTTTCTGCAACAGAGGAGACTCTACTATAGGTTATTATATATAAAAAAAAAGTTGGCCAGGTGCAGTGGCTCATACCTGTAATCCCAGCACTCTGGGAGGCTGAGGTGGGTGGATCACAAGGTCAGGAGTTCGAGACTAGCCTGGCCAAGATGGTGAAACCCCGTCTCTACTAAAAATACAAAAATTAGCTGAGCATGGTGGCGGGCGCGTGTAATCTCAGCTACTCGGAAAGCTGAGGCAGAGAATTGCTTGAACCTGAGAGGTGGAGGTTGCAGTGAGCCCAGATCACACTACTGCACCCCAGTCTGGGTAACAGAGTGAGACTTCATCTCAAAAAAAAAAAAAAAAAGTTACTTTCTGGGAGCTCAGGCTGCCTCCACAGGGCAGAGGGATTTCCAACAGGCCTCCCAGGTTTCAGGGCAAAGTTGTTTCTGGAAGCAGACAATGAAAGGGAAGCCTTTCAGAAGTCTTGTAAAAGGTTTCAGTTTACATCCTGAACTATAGGACCTATCTTCTTCCTTGACTCCTTCAAAAAGGTGGATTGGATTGAGATCCAAGGATGAGATTGGATTTGGCTGCCAATCTCATCAACAAAAGCAACTGGGATCCTAGGGCTGTCTCAGCTGTGAACTGAATTCACCCAGAGCAGTTCAGCATTAGAGATTCAGTCCTGAAATTTCCCAACAGCATCATTTACAAAAGCTGAAGAACCCTACAAAACCGCAAGAGGATATTTTCTTAAAACAGAACTTGGAATAAAATTCAGGTTTCTGACATCATGGTTTGATCTATTATAACATACCAGCTCTTAAACACCTCATAGTTACCACGATGATCTGCTGAAAAAGTGTTTTACCAATCCCATTTAATAAATAAAACAATTTTCTTCCTAAAGAAAGTCTCCAGAAGCCTCCTTTATTTAATAACCTCAGGGTGAAACAATGGCTGATTCAGGTAGTTTTTGTTTTGTTTTTGGAGGGACATGGGTGAGGGTGAGCTACGACAGTTAGTTATTATGTAGTTACCTGCCATCGCCATGCCAAAAATAAAACAACAGAATTAATTATTAAGTAATCAATTTGGTAATTTCAGGCAGGTACTGCTAAAATAGAGAGTGGCATTTTCACTTGACCATGGTTTTTTATTTTTTAAAAATCCCCATAAGGAACCATTACAGGAAAATGAAGAAGATATTGTCTCTCAGACACACTAGCTAGAAGGTTAATAGTGTAATTTCCCTACAATCTGCTGTTTACTATAATTAACAACACAACTAATATTAATAAATTATTAAGCATCCAAAATGTATTAAGCAGTATTCACTTCTTAACTAGAAAATGCCCATATAAACAAATAGATGATATTTTAGTACTTTTAAAAGATGACTACTACAACCTCTACCCTGAACATAATTTGCTTCTGCACTGATGGAGGTTTTAAGTTCCCAATTTCCAATATCTTTATTATTTAGAGTAGGTAGGTACTCACAAGAAGTTTCTGAAGAAAATATTTTTATCACAACTCTTTCTTAGGTACCAGTAATCCAGTCCAGGGAAGTAACAGAGAGACTGGTTACCCCAGTGCCTAAAGACATCCACACTCTCTTCTTACAAAGTGGAGTCAGACATTGCTCCAATGAGAGCCCTTGGGCTCAGGGTCAAATCCAGGATTCTAGGGCAAATTCTCTCCCTCATTAAATGTGTGACCTCCGCCACATCTTAACCTCTTTGATCTCCATTTCCTCATCTGTGTCAAAATGGAGCGGATGACAGTACCTGTGCTGGGTACCCGATCTCTAGATTGCCTTGAGGAGCAAGTGTCATTATGTCAGCCGCAGCGTTTTGTAATTGGCGACATGCTATTGAAATGTGCTATGGCTGTCATAATTTTTACTCATTTTGGATGAGGATGGAAGAGTGACAAGAAGGTTCAAATCAAGAAAACAGTTCTATGTTGCTGGCAACCTGAGCTCCGACTAAAGACAGTTTCAACAGCTTCCAACCTAATATCCATTGCAGTTATGGTTTAGTAAAGGAAGTCACACTCTGGGCTTGTCTTGTGTCCTGTTCTTTGGCATGAGTTAACCTGGAGGACAAATCGAGGACAGCTTGCTATGCCAGAGGACAGGCTTACTGGTGAAGATGAAGTAGGAAGAACAATGGGTCGTAGGAACCTAAGAGGTCAGTGAGAGGTCTGTCCCCATTTGCCTTCCAAAATTTAGGTTAGGGCAGACCGCAAATTCTAAATGATGGACAGGCTAGGGAAACTCATGGTTGACCCAGCTCTCTGAGCTCAGCATTGCCTGGGATATGGGGAAATCTCTATATGAGCCAACACTGTGGTGAGAACATTTGTTCCTTCTCAAGAAGGCAAAGGAGGATGACTCACAGGTTCTTATCACAGCTTGCTTTTATTTCCCTTCCCTTCACCCTCCCTACACCTTGTCTGAGGGTCAAATTTCACTATTCTTGGCTTTAAGCTTCACAGCAATTTTTTCCCCTCATAAAAGAGAGGATTTTGTAGAAATCCATTCCAAAGGTAGATAGAAGTGCAGTAATGAAACTTTATTCACTTTAAATTTTAAAATGCCTATTTCTATTTTAAAATTTAAATTTTCTATTAAGTTTGCATTTGCCCTCTACCTAGTTATGAGTGGACTGCACAGGCTCTTCTCTCTTCCACCTTTTCTCTCTCTTCTTTTTAGGCTTTTAAAAAGAAAGGGGCCAGGTGCGGTGACTCATGCCTGTAATCCCAACATTTTGGGAGGCTGAGGCAGGCGGATCACCTGAGGTCAGGAGTTTGAGATTAGCTGGCCAACATGGTGGAACCCTGTCTCTACCAAAAACACAAACATTAGCCAGGCGTGGTGGCATGCGCTTGTAATCCCAGCTACTTGGGAGGCTGAGGCAGGAGAATCTCTTGAACCAGGAAGACAGAGGTTGCAGTGAGCTGAGACCATGCCACTGCATTCCAGCCTGGGTGACAGAGTGAGACCCCGTCTCAAAAAGAACAAAAACAAAACAAACAAAAACAAACAAAA
>NW_016107399.1:1610083-1634669 GCF_001604975.1 Cebus imitator | reverse complement strand
AAAGAAAACCTAATGAGGCAATGAGAGTAAGTTAATGGAGAACTTCAGTACAACGTTGCATCCCAAGAGGTGATAACAAACTTACTTGTTATCTAAATGAAAGGCTGCTGTTAAAGGACTCCTGATAAAGTAGCATGCTTACAGTAACCAGAGGAACTAGTATTGGTATATAAACGTGTATATGTGTTTGTCGGAGGGATAGGATGGGCAATCTCTGTTAGAGAGGAGCTCCGTTATAATCAGGATACCTTACTTGTATATACTGCTTTGTAGTTAACAACCTTTCTTATCCTTTCCTTTAGATGAGTTTTATGGTCCTTCACATCCGTGACTCCAAATCCACAGCTCTGTGCATACACCAGCTTTCAGAATTGAGTGTGCAGAACACAGAGTCCCACAGACCATCCATGGAGTGCTCGGATTAGAATCCAAGTCTGTGTAGCTCCAGGGGTCTCCAGAGCCCTCCACCCTTTATACAGAGGATGATTTGTGTCATATTACATGTCATATGTTATATAAAAAGGGGAATATGTTTGACTCTCAATTGAACCGAGTCTGGGTAAAGTGAGAGTCTCTAAGGCCAACTTTTAAATCCTTTCCCATAGGATTCTATGAGCATCCAGAAAAAGCATCATCCTCCTACATAAGGATTGAACAAAGGACAGAGAAAACCTCCCACCTTCCTGCAGGTGAGCTGGTGACTCTGCTGAGCACCTGCAGTGCCCCGATGAGAGCCAGGACTGCACATCACAGGCACCCGTTCTGGAGTCCAGGTATGGGGCGTTCCTTCTGTAGACGATGCACGTTTCCTTGAAATCATCATTCACAGCATCACGCCTTTTTAATGCTTTTACCTCCACTGAACGCCTAGGTTTTTAACAGCTGAGGCCAGGGCTTGGCAGCCTCGAGTTCGGCCAGGGCTGTGAGGTTGGGCAGGGGAGCCGGGCATGAGAACGCCAGCACCTGGGAAAGGGCAGCCGCTCGGCCTCTGCACGCCCCGGGGTTGGGCGTCCTCCGCCCTGTCCTAAAGGGCCTGGGTGCCGGGCCCCCGGTGGCTCTGGTTACCTGCTCGTATTTCTCCAGCTCCGTATGGTAGATTTGTCTGATCTGTGAGAGCTTGGCTCTGTAATCTGAGTGCTCCACTGAGTTGTCGGAACCGGCCCCTCCGGAGGCCGCCGCCGCCGCCGCCGCCGCCGCGGACCCTCCGCCCTTCTCAGGCCCCGCCACGCCTTCCGCGAGCAGCATGTTGTCCAGCCGCATCAGCTGGGGGTCCGTGGGCTCCTCCTCCTGGGCTCCTCGGATACTCAAAACTACAGGAAAACACAAAGCGAAGGGGGCGTTGGTAGGGACCCGAGGAAGGAAATTAAAAAACAAAACACCGTTGTGTTATTTGGCTAAATGACCCTCCAAGTTACTGGCAAGATGGCATCTGAGGAATAAAAAGAAATGCTGGAAACAGAGAGAAACGGGGAAAGGACTTGCTTTGTTCCAACATTACACTCCACTTGTATGTGGGACCTAGAAAAATCAAATTTACAAGAGGCAGGAAGTAGAATAATGGGTACCATGAGTTGCGGGGAGTGGGGAGCTATTGTTTCATGAGCACAGAATTTCACTTCGGGAAGCTGAAAGTTTTTGAGATGGCTGCAAAATTATACGAATGTACTTAATGCCATTGAACTGTACATTAAAAAAAACCGGGAAATTATATCTTACATATTTTTTTATCACAATAAAAATTTTCAACTAGAAAACTTTATCACAAAACACATTTTTTACTTTTATCCCCAAACTGTCTAATTTCAATTTAAGGAAAAGCATTTCCCACTTTATTTCTCATTTTAAATTTCTGTAGGTTTGTGGCTTTGCACTCATTGCCTTTCTTTGTAATGCTGGATCGGTCTAAATTTTTTATTTCCAAAATAACCTGAGGTACATAAATCCAGTACATTTGGAATGAAATCTTAAGCCCTTTCCTGTGGACTAACAGAGAGTGAGGTCTAACACAGCAAGAAGACAAACTGGCTCTTCAGAAGGGTGGCTTAGCTCCAAAAACTGAGATCTATCTGTTTTGAGTGATAAGGACCCTGTCCTGTTGGAAACAAGGGTGAGGTCCTTTTAACAAGCTGTCTCCAGGGGTTCGGGGAAGCCGGTGCTCTGGTAGGACGGCGCCTCAGATCAATGAGATGGCTGCTTTTTATTAAAACACCAGGACCCTTGGTGGTGATTTGGACTGAAGGAGATCCAGTGATTCAGTAAATCAGCAGAAGAGCGAGACGGTCTTTTTTTTTTACTACCCCTTCAGACAACCTGCCATAAAATAAATCACTCATCTAAATCCAGTTCAGTTGTCAGCAGCCAAGTCTTTGTTAAGAGGGAACATAAAAAGTGTTTTCAATTTTTAAGAAATTGAGAAGAATGTGTGGGTAGGGTAGGAAAGAAGGGAAGTGATTAAAGGCAGAGGAGAGGGGTCCAGTGTAGGTTCACACGTTGGGGACGGAGATGGCAGGGTCTAAGTCCCTGATGGACATCTGCACAGCAGAGCAGAGTCAAGAGCTGTTTCATGGCAGGGTGCATCTGGTGAGCCCCAAGGGGATGGTGCCAGTTCCAGGCGTCCCCCCAGCCCTGGCAAAGGAGGGCTGCGGGTTGTGACAGGGAAGGTGAAGAAGAGCTCGATATGAGGGTATGTCTAGGTGTTTGAGCATTCCATCACTATAATACCAGCATAACTGCTGGCTGTGCCTATGCGCTCCTGGCTGCCAACAGGCAGCACAAGAACCAACCCTGAACTTTGTTCAGAAGGAAATCCCAATTTCTAGGCCAAAAGGGAAACTACAGCATGACTTTCACAGAACACGAGACTGTCAATGGAATGGCGAGCCATGGGGACCAGTGGTGGCCGTAAGGAGCACAGAGGACAACAGGTGCAGGGCAGAAGCTTGGGCTCCTTGAGGAAGTGAAAAAGGATGAGAGGAAGGGAAGGAGAGGGCGGGAGGAGGGACAGCAGGTAGCTGGGGAGGAGAAAAGAAGGAAGCCGGCACCTAGATGCAAACCACACTACTGGGTCATGAGCTTCTCTCTTCAAACCTGCATGTGTAATATTCTGCCACACAGAAACAAAATTGCTATAGTAATGACGGCAAAAGGTTAGATCATTGAGGATTATTTTGTAAACTTTTTTTTTCCAATAAAATCCTTCTATTGTAGGCTCAGGAGACTGAATGGAAAACCGCTTCTTCAGCTGATCTCTGAATAATAAGGATTTAGTCACGTTACTGTTTCTCAAATTTATTTACTCAAATCTCGGAAGCACTCTGAAGAACGAATTTCACTAACAAAGGTTTCCTTAAGAAAGCAGATGCCTGCTGTAATCATTCCCTGAATGGTTATAGGCCCTAAAGGCACCAAAAAGAACTGGTGCATCCCAGCATCTGGTAGCAGCGCCCAGCAGCCCCTCCTTCCTCACCTCTATGTGGGGTTTGTGGGTGTTTCTCTTCTCACGATACATTTTAATTGTCTTATCAACAAAGATATTTATGGACGATTTACAAATTAGAAAAAAAAAAAGAATCACCTCTGAGACATTAATAAATATGGCTGTTTCACTTTAGCTCGATTATTCAGAACATGGAATATTGCTGGGGCAACATTCTACTCTCCCATTCGCTCTGCTGAATCTCATGTCCAATATACTTCCTTCAGAAGGGGCCGCAAGCCTCCTTGGCTGGCAGGGACATTCCCTGCGATGCTGAGGCTGGTAACCCTTTGGCCGGGTGTCAATGCCTTCAAGTGGATCTACCTGGCTATTCCATAGCCAACTGGTCCTGCGTGCAGCCCAACGCTGAGAGATCTTAGGACAACAGCAGCAAAGCAAAAAAGAACGATTTCCTATTAACGGTCAGGACTTCCTTGCCAGGGCTGGCGTAAGCACTGCCTACCTAAGGTGACATCAGTATCCCACCTCCTCCAATCCCACAGGTGCCCCAGGGGGCCTTATTCATCCCATCAGCTTATTCCTCTAACGAAACTCGGTGAGAAATGAAAGAAGGGGGAGGCAGAGAAACAGTTCTGGTCCTGATCCTCCAGGAGCTACGGAGGTGATCACGGGCACGTCACTATTTCCTGTATACCTAATATTTACCTCTGAGAATATTTCCTCTTTCTAGCCCCTCACAGTTTCACGCCTATGCTCCATCTTTTTTAAACAGTCAGTGGGAAGCACAGACAATGCCACACAAACTCTACATACCTCCTCATTAATATTTTGCTTGGCCTTCAAATCTAACTGGCTTTAAATAAAATAAGAGAGGAAACTGCTAAGGCTGACAAAGATCACTGAAAGGATACACTGCAAACCCCTACCCACCATGGAAGTTTCAGGAAGGTGGAAGAGCTTAGAGCAGAAAGCATACTGACTCTTTTCTTTCAGGTCTGAAAGATACATTTAATTGGGCGCAGCGGCGGCGTGTTGGTGGGGTGGGGGGAAGAAAGTGTTAGCATTTCACTTAGCTTTTAAGTCATTTTATAAATCCTGCAAACACATACTCCTGAAAAAGAAATTTGAATTCACTACAATTTAATAGAATTAGTTTCTAAATGTGGCCAATTAGAAATTGATATGATAGATACAGTGCACCACAGCATAAATGTTGCTTGCATTTACACTCAGAGTTCAGGACACATAAATACGTCCCAAATCAGAGATCTGAAGAAAATAAAAGAATGAAAAGACAAGGGGGAAAAAAGCCAGCAACAGTCATTTCCAAATTACACCCTTTAAATTATACTCAAATTACGAAAATCGATAATGATTGTGCAAGAACCAAAAAAAGTTTTTTAAAGGAACAATATCAACAAAAGAAAACCTTAAAAGAAAACCTTTATCTTGCACTATTTGGCAAAGAAGATTCGGTTCTGGAGGACTTGGGCTGTGTCTGTAACACTTGGAGGGGGCAAGGATGGACCAATAAACAACCTTGCACGCTCATATTTGCAGCCAGAACAAGGAGAATCAGAATGGGTGTTGGGATGCACTGATACAGAAACTGTTCAGCTCGGCAGTTTAAAAAATCCCACCAACATTAAATAAATAAATGAAAAGGGTGATATGTCTAAGCAGAACTGATACTACCTATTTATTGCTTGAAGCCAGTACTCTGGTGAGTAGGAGACAAAATGATTATTTAAAAGCTCCTTTTTATCTCTGCAGCACCATGCAAGACTCAAATGAACCTTTCGCTGGGACACCAGAGATGTTAACACTCATCCTCCAAGATCCAATTTCAACCAGCGGAGCTGTTACCTAATCCAGCAACCATCACATATGATCAGGTTCCTGCTTCCCTGATGGGTGCCCTGCGCTCTCTCCCTCCCCCTCACCTCTTTCCTCCCCACCCCAGCAGCTTTTTCTGAAATAGGTTTTAAAGGGCCAAATCCTCTGTTTCTCCCCATGCATATAGGGTTTTAATGGCCAGGCAGGCCCGGACACCTCCACTACCCAAAAAAATTGTCATCAATTGCAGTGGATATGCAATCCACAGAGGGCTTGCCCATGAAGATATTTAACCCATTTGGTAGTAATTCTTATAGAAGGAGTTTCCTTCTCACAAATCCACCCAATTATGGAAGAGACCAGTTGAGACAGGTAGGTGATTTACACAGGAATTGTCACAAGCCCTTAGAAAAGCTTCTGATGTCACATGTGCTTTGCTGCTATTGCTTGCCCTGGGGTTAATTCTTCGGTAAAACTCCTGAGATAAGGGGACTGTCACAGCATTGTCGGAGCTGCTCTCACCACTGGTCTCCTGCTGTTCTTTCTTCCTTTCTTTTTCTTTACATAAGGAGAAAAACAAACCAAACCCAAAGGCATAGTCAAGATCATCCTTGGCGGGAGGGCTGCATGCGAGTTGTTTTGTCCTTGGCTGAGCGACGGGGGTCCGGAGCAGCCCCAGCCAATGCCCACTAGAGGGCACTCTTTCTTCACCAAGGACTGGTTCTCCAGGCCGGTGAACAGTCTGGTCTCCAGGTTAGTGCTGGGGAAATGCCTCTGCTCACATTCAAACTTCCACAGGTGGGGGCAGGTGGGGAGGGGAGGAGAGCAGATCTACAGACAGGGTAGTCTTCAGATTTGGACAACAGTCCAGGAGCCCAAAGCTGAGCTGGGAGAGAGAAACAGAGATAACGAACAAGACAGACAGCAGAGAGGCAGGTGGTTTCGGGAAGGGCACAGGTGGCCTCCCGAAGGTGTGTGCAGAAGGCAGGCTCTCTCTGGCTGACCTCTTTGTTTGATACCTAGGCACAACCCTCTACACAGAGTGTCCTATTGCCCAGGAGTTAAGTCTTTACCACATCCTACCAGAAGAGTTAAAAAAGAGAGACCAGCTCTCCCCACCTCATTCCCAAGTCAGCTATGCAGTTTAGAAAAACAGTTGCACCTTCTATTTGTTCATAAAGTACTTGGCACACACTGAATTACATCACCCTATAAAACATGAAGTAATGTTCCAAACTTACATAGCAGGTAATTGAAGATTATAAAGTCAAAGCACATTTCCCCAAAATCAAAGCAAATGAGACACAGACAGCCGAGACTGAACTCTAGCTCTTTAACTCTCAGACACTTTAGTCCTCTGCAATATTGGAGTTCTGAATCTTTTTCGCAACAGGCAGCTACATGGATGTGATATCTATTCTTTGCGTGTGTACGCGGGCACGCGCGTGTGCGCGCACACACACACACACACACACAGTCTCTTCTGATGTCCAAGTCACATCAATACTTTGGACAAGAAGAAAACAATCAGATATAAGTAATAGAAGGAAGCTCTTTCTATTGATTTCCTAATTTCTTTTAATTTCTCTAAATCTAATCCCTTCCTGTTACCTCTTTCCGCCATCATGGTTAGAGCCACTGTGTGGGTGATAGAATGCCCTCTTCTTTCTCAGCCACAGAAATCCACTCACCACAGTCCTATCTTATTTTAAATCTCAGCTCAAAATCCTTCTTCATGAAATCTGCCCTGATGAGAACAGCCAAAAATGATCTCTAAGCCTGAGTCACCAGGTCACGTACTGCGGACACCACCGCCATGGGGCATCTCAGGACACGCCAGGGCACACCTACCATCTTGCCAGCAAGACTGTGAACTCCTGAAAGGTGGTTCCCCACACAGCCTCACGGGGCTCTGACACTTAAGTGTCTGTTCCAGTATTTCTTAGGAGCAATATAATAAAGAATCAAGGAGGGAAGGAGGATGCAGACTGGGGAGCTCCAAGACCTTTGCCTCAGCTTCCTGTTCTCAGCCAGGCATGTGTATGTGCGTGCTCTCTTTTGCCCTGCATTCCAGTTACAAGTTGTACCAGAGCCAGCGTGCTGTTGGGTAGAAGGCTGTTCTCTCTGCCACCTCTTCCATATCCACTTCAAAAAACTGTCAAATCTGCCTTTTCAAATCTGACAATTCTAAACAAGCAAAACTACGCTGGCATTAGGCCAGAGCTTCCTGGACCCAGCCTGGTATGTCCCCAGTAAGCCAACATTACCCGTGACAAAGGCGCTGGGTGCTGGGAGAAGCCTGGCTCGTGACTGGTACCTGGGGAAGAAGCCCCCTGTGAGGGCTGACGGGTCCTGGCAGCCAAGGGGCCACATAGAGGTCATCTTCACAAATGGGCCCTCTGAGGAAGGCTCAGTGCAGTCAAACAAATTACTGCTCGAGTACCTCCAAGGTGACAGTGACGAGCTAGATCCTGGGACCTCAGATGAACCAGACATGGGCTACGACTTCAAGAAGCCTGTGGTTTATGCTCCTCCAGCCCCTCGGACACAGGCCACCAGCTGCTTTAAGGCTTGTGGACACATGAGATTGCCAGGGTCGGCGGATGACAACCGAAAATCTCCAACTGACGCACACACACTTCGTCCTCTGATTTTGTTTACTTCTTGTAAGCACAATATAGCCACAGCCTGGAACCGCCTCAAGTTGAGAAATAACTACGCTATCATTTGATTCTTCTCAACCAAAGGTGGGACCCAAATCTTCTGTTAGTGTTTTGAAGCTCAGGGCAGCAGATCCTGATGTTCTTCACTCCTAATTCGCAATCTCTCTGTCTGATGTGAAATATCTTTCTTTTACGGTGATTTTTCAAGTTATTCATCAAACAAATAGGAATGACTGATGATTCTATTTTCTAAATTTTACAAGTCAGCATTACTGATAGCTGTCAGTCAGCGTTTCTGAATAGCACAGGGAAAGCAGTTACCACCTCAGTTGACACCTTCCAGCCCCATGTGGAGACCCTGGATGCTGTAGTGGGCCTGGAGCAGCCTTTTCCAATGAGAAGTTCTAGTTTAAGAAGTCTCCAAATGGCCAGGCGCGGTGGCTCAAGCCTGTAATCCCAACACTTTGGGAGGCCGAGGCAGGCAGATCATGAGGTCAAGAGATCAAGACCATCCTGGCCAACATGGTGAAACCCCGTCTCTACTAAAAATACAAAAATTAGCTGGGCGTGGTGGCGTGCGCCTGTCATCCCAGCTACTCGGGAGGCTGAGGCAGGAGAATTGCTTGAACCCGGGAGGCAGAGATTGCGGTGAGCCGAGATCGCGCCACTGCACTCCAGCCTGGCACCTGGAGACAGAGCAAGACTCTGTCTCAAACAACAACAACAAGAAGAAATCTCCAAATGTTGAAATCCACCCTGGTTCACCCAAGGCTGTCTCTCAGCCCCCTAGAATCTCAAAGACACCGAGTTGGGACTTAATCTAGGTCCAGGGTTTCTTAAAGTAGGGGATTTGATTTGATAAGATTATTTTTAAAGCTGTTCCAACTGTTTTTCTTAGTCTGCTAAGCAGGTAGACCAAAATATAACCAACTTTAGGGATTTGAAGGCTTTAGTCAAACAAAGGTAAGAATTTGAGGTCAAGTGTTTCATCCCAGGAGTATTTATTGAGCATTTACTACAGTGCCAGGCACTGTGCCGACTTTCCATATAAACATGGTCCTGTGAGGAGCTGAGATTCACTCAGGTTTCACATTTAGCCAACAGCCACTATGTGTAAAACTTTACGTGAGGTTTTAGGGCAAGAGGTGAAAACAAAAATATATGACACTCTTGAGACAGTTTTAGGTTTTTGTTTGTTTATGTTTTGAGGTTGCCTTTAGAGAAACACACCAAGTTTTTCTTGTGATCTTTTTTCCTGGGCTAGGTTTTGGTGGTTCTGGTCACGAGTATTTTCTACTTCTCAGGGATGCATGGGCATGGATCCCATTCACATGTTCCCCACTTGGCACACGGCGCCTCCCTGGTCCAGCTGGCAGGGAGAAAGCTACTGTGCTGGGCGATAGGCCCCTGCCTTTCTGGATGGGTGCCGGCTGCCTGGGCGAGGGGCTTTGGTCCTTAATAGCTCAAGTCTGGACTGCTGCTCGGGAAACCCCTTTGCCCAAACAGGAGCTACAGAAGTTGGTAGGAGGGCATGGCTTACACCAGCTTTGGCGTCATGCTGACATACACAGAGGTACGAGGGAGGGGAGAAAGCCATCGGAAAGACAGAAGGCCAGGACCAGGGCCAGGGCCAGGGCCAGGGGAGGGTGTGTGAGACTGGTAACCCATGATACAAGGAACAGTTTCCTTCTTAGTTACACATAAAAAGCATGAAAAATGTGGAGCCAGTGGTTGGCAGCTTGCTGTGCATTCCGTGGCGATGAAAGCTTCTCTCTACAATGGTATTTCCTCAAGGAAGCAACCACAGAGAAAACAGAAGAAATTTCTCAATACTCTTTAGCCTTAAGGTGAAAATGTTCTGCAGCTCCGAGTCTCAATGAGGCACCTCGCACATTGCCTGCTTTCTGGCAAGAGCTAACACATGATAGAGTTCCTTCTCCCCCCATACTTTAATACCCAGAGAAGTGTTAAGTATGGGCATGGGCTTTCTTCTATTAGCGCCATAGCATGGCACACAAAAAAATGTGCACTAAACAGGCCTTGGGTGTCTAGGTTCAAAGCCAGGCTCAAGGCTCCTACTAAGTGACTCCACCTATGCCAGAATTCTTACTAAGGATTAAGTAAGGTTATTTTTATAAAAGCACATGGCAGTGCTTGGTGACTGATATATTTTAGATTTTTGGTTAAATCTAAATCATTCATTGATAAAGATCCCTTTGGGAAGGATTAAAAAGCAGGATGGACTTAGAGTTAAGAGTTTGGTTTTTCTGCATGTTAGGAATCAATGACACAGAAGAAACCAGGAAAAGCCATGAATATACTTACACACAAACATGCACGCACATGCACACAGACACAAGGACACACACACACCCCTAACTCACCGTCCTATGCATCCAGGCAAGCTCACACCCATACCATCACAGGCTAAGAAATCCATAGATCCTCAGCCAATAGAATAAAGTTCAGAATGTCTTCTTTCTCTCTTCTCCCTTCTACGGTCCTTTCTTGCTATTCGCCCACATACATTAAGGATCCTGCAGCTTCTGAAGCCTTCATTCAGAGGAGATGCCGCAGTCTTCAACCCTAGTGTCCCTCAGCCAGAGGTGACACCATCTACCTGGCCTGGCAGAGCTCACACTGGAAGCCTCCGTCTTTCTGAGGCTGGAAGACCCTTCTGGGAACCACTTAGCTCTGAAGTAATCTCGCCTTGTGTCGGATAAGCTGGCCTGGAAGTCATCTTTAATGGCTGCTTTCAAATTTCCATTAAAAAATAAATAAATTATAACCAGAAGAGGGTAAAGATGCCATTTGCATTCAAAGGTTTGAGGGAGCATGTTTAAGTTTTGACTCTGGGTGGGGTCTGGGACTCACAATCATGCTTCTCCACCTAGATGCAGAGAAACCCCGTACAGGAAATGTTACAATGACATGCGCGGGCTGTGCATGCTTCTGTGTTGTCTTACCCCGCTGCCATTGTCACTACTGTCTTAGGGCTACAAATGAGCTTCCAGCTCCTAGTGACAAGGGGCATTTTCCTGGCCATATCTACAGACTGAATAGGAACAGAACTAGTTTTTCTCAAACTTTCCCAACAATGTCATCAGAACTAAGTTTGAAATAAAGAATATTTTGCTCCCACAGGAATATTTCCCAGGTTTTGAAAACTGCTGAATAATTCAAAGGCAGGGTTCCTAATACAATGAGTTACTGACCTTGAGCAGTCCTTACAGAATTCATCGATAATTGAGTCTTAACTTGATCCGTGATTACCTCCAATTCCATAGATCCCAGAAGACGAGAAATACCACTGATGATATGGTACACCTTCACCCTGCTAGAGCAGGCTTCTCCCCAGTGAGACTGAAATGCAAACCTCTGCCAGGTGACAGCCACAGACAGAGGTGTGCAGAGCAAGGACGGACAAAGGAGTGATGTCACTGATGTCAAAGAGGAAATTCCGGCCAGGGTTACCAATGGCCTGGAGAAGGGCAACAAGGTGCAGTACTGTAAATGACTCCATCCTTCTGCAGCCACCCTGGACCCTGAGCTGGGCTGGGTTCTGGAAGCCACCCCAGAGCGCGAGGCCAGATGGGAGCTCTCACACCCTGGAGACCGGCCTACCAGTCATCTTTGGGCTTTAAGAAAGGGAGAGAAAAAATAAACTTGCATTTTGTTTTAAGCCATGTTATTTTGGGGTTTTTCGGAGGGTTTTGTTTTCTTTGCTTTAGACAGCTTAACTGATCTAAGCTAATACAAACTGTTTCTAAAAATAAGATAAAAATCTAGAAGGCAGAGGGATTTCATCTTAGAGTATTACAGAGAAAATTAGAAAGAGGCAGATTTAATAACCAGAAGCAAGTCACAGAAAAACCCGAGTCGTCACTGTGGGGAACTCCAGGCAACAAAAGGTTTTAGAGCAGATCAAAGAGGTCTTGGTCATTTGCGGGTTCTCTCTCGGGTACTACCAGGGCTATCGGCAGAGGCAAAAGAAGAACCAGGAAGTCTGGGATGAGGGAACAGAGAAAGGCATCACTTAGTGAGGGCATCGGGTGGCCCTGAAGAGCTTAGCCTAAACTGAGAACACAGCGGTAGGTGGTGAGGGGTGGCTGTCTGTGGAAAGCAGCCAAGAGCCTCTGTGATGAGGGGCAGAAGAGAAGAGTCTCTCTTGACCAAGGGAAATCTAAGGGAGGCTAAACTGTAAACCTGTAAGACCAAGTTCTAACAAATTACTTTGGGCTGAGTACCTGTAATTTGCCTTCCTGCATATATCTATATGTATCTTGTAGTGGGATCTTTCCTTACACTATACTAATAAAATCAGGTTTATACTCTAACCAGCCTACTCCATGTGTCAGATACAGAGGATTGGAAGAGAGATCCCAACACACCCTACTTAGAGGAGAAATCACCTCTGTTCACTTTGGTGAAAGCAGAATTTTCCAGCTGAAGGACACTGGTTCTATTTATGGGCGCCCCAGGTCCATTTCAAAACACACGCCAATTAGCTTTTCTTTCTCCATGACACAAACAACACCTGTGACCCCAGTCATCTCACGAATGCATACGAGGTCAGTCGGGGTCCTTCAGGGAGAGCATGTGGATGATCCATCACCACTCATTATAAAAACCACCCCGAGCACATGCCGTGCTGCTAATGAGTCACTCGGGCTGTCCTTAGACACGGGAGCCACGAACACACAGGCAAACAGGCTGCATGAAAAGGAGCCACTGGCTGCTTCTAGAACTTTCCAAGTAGCCCCTGAATGCACTAAGCCTTTAACTGACAGGGAAGAGCGGATGGCAGGACAGGATCCTAACTGTGTCTAGATTCCTGTCCTGGACAAGAGGCACTACATAAGAAATCCTGGTTGTGACAGTGGAATGGGGGAAAGACGACTGAGATTATGAGCTCCGGATTGCAAATCATGCCTTTAATCTTCCCTAGACCAGTCTCTGGATAAAAGAGAGAACATCTCATGGGGACCAAGAAAGCTATTGACTTAATGTCTTCAGGGATGTGTGACATTTCTGCTTTGGGGACGACTGCATGGAGCCATCATTTCCTGTCTCTCTCATCTCAGCACTGTGCCTTCCCCTGGGGACATGAGGCCTAAGGAGTGGCTCTGTTCCCCCTACAGTTTTCCCTGGTGCCTCTTCCTTTCTTCCCTACAGAGTCTAAGTGGCTGAAATCTACAATTCATCAACACCTGGAGGTCAAATGGGTTTAACTTTTCTTGAACTTGAGTGTAAGCATTCAAATTCCATCTTGAGCAAGGCTTCTCGGCTGCCGAGTCAAGTTTCCAGGGGGACATTTTAAAGGAGAAGTAGATTTCAAGTAAATGATTGCAACTTATCGAAAATAATGTGCTACTTAGCATCTGTGGCAAACATCCTGGTAGGCAGCGAGAGGAAGCAGTACTGGAGCAGATGGGAGCGATTAGGCTCTGATTTTCAGACGGGCGTTTTTGTGGTGGTTGTTGCCTCTACTTGCTTTTACATGCTGGTAAAATTGGGAACTCGGGGAAAGTAGGGGGGTCTCTGGACCATTCCTTCTTTCTGTGCACTGGAGATGGGGCCCCCCACTAAGAACTCTCACATCGGAGGCGCCCACCCCTGTGGGGAGGTACAGTGGTCATCATGAACCATCATCATCAAAAAGCATTTAGCGCCACAAGACGCTGGCTAAATGCATCAACAGGTGACAGAGAGACAGATGAGGAGCCATCTTAATTTTCCTTTAAATATCTGCCTCCCTGAGGCTGGGTCTTATTTACTGTGGTTCTTACTGTATTTCTCTGAAGAGGTGTCTGGCTTTCCTGCTCACTGAATGAAGCAACATCCCTCCAACCCATGTAATATCTGCTCTGGACGTTCCTCTGTTTCACCGGCCGGACATTAGCACTGCCCTTTGTAGGCACCTTGTTGATGGCACTTCACTGAGCCCCACTCTGGTTGTATGGGACAGCCCCTAGCAAGCCATCCCTATTTCCATGAAGACACTGGGGCTGGCATGCTAAGCACCCTACAATCCTTTGCAGAACAGAGAGGAGGCTCCAACTGTCCCCACTTCAGCAAAGGCCATTGCAGGGGCTCATGCTTTCTGGGGTAACAGACATATGGTCATCCTAGAAGCCAAATTTGCTTTTCTCTTTCGGTGCCGCCTGCTTTCCAGCAGCACTCTGTTTGACTCTGCCAGACTGGTCATGTCCACTTATGTTCAGTGACAGCCTTACAGCTCAGTTAAAATAAAAATCTCTCAACCCGCACAAAGTGTGACTGGGCTGCACGATTTTGCCAACATTGCTACTCCTACAAGGACCCCAGTTGGTCTCTCGGTCAATTGTTCATTCAACATAATATACTGACGATCTACTCTTTGACAGGGCCTATATTTCAGTTGGGGAAACTTGACCACAAATAAGACAAGTGTGCAGAATCATGGGGGAAAGAGCTAATATACAAAGTGAAATTGCTAGAACAGCTATGGGGACAGCATGGTAGAGAATAACTAAATACTTCACTATATTTTCTGTCATGGAAATTAAACCTCACAAATCAATGATCAGAAATTACCTCCTTTGCTTTTACTCTCACATGAACGTTATGGAGTATTATTAACGCTTTTTTAATCAGATGAGGAAACTGAGGTATTGGGAGTCAAAGTGGCCCAAGGGCACACACCTAGTTTGCAGTTGACTTCACTCAAGGTGTTATCCCTACCTCACAGCTGTCTCCAATTGCAGCAAGGCTGGTAGCAAGCAAAGGCAATGCCCTGAAGAAAGAATAGGGTTGAGCCTCAAGTAGCAGCTAGCAGCGTTTCACAGGATGAAAGCCAGTGTGGACTTTATGCTGCCTTTTGCAGAATTTCATTTCTGTTTTCCTGAACTAGTCTAAACCAAGGAAAATTACTAATAATAAATAGGTAGTTTTCTCAGCTTCAACTCTAACCTATTCTTTTTTTTTTTCCTGACACAGGGTCTCACTCTGTTGTCCAGGCTGGAGTGTAGTGACGCAGTCATGGCTCATTGCAGCCTTGACCTCCCACGTCCCAGCAATCCTCCCACCTTAGCCTCCCAAGTAGCTGGGACCACAGGCACACACTACCACGCCTGGCTAATAAATTTTTTGTAGCGATAGGGTCTCCCTATTTTGCTGAGGCTGGTCTCAACTGATCCTTCTGCCTTGGCTTCCCAAAGTGCTGGGATTATAGGCATGAGCCACCGCACCTCACCATATTGTTTCTATACCACACCATCAAAAATTACGGTTGTGCAAACACTTTTTTAAATGCTGAATTTGACTTCGCTTTTTGGGACAGGAGACACAGATGTGGAACAGAAGTGACCCCGTTTTTGCTGTGTTTGGTCATGAATCGCACTGGCTTGCTGGTGTAAGACCTTCGTCTTATCCAGTATCATCCAGCAGAGATATCCTCCAGTTCCAGGCTCTGTTCCCAATCTGCAAACCAGAACCATGGGGCCACCTCTCTGCCTTCATACGTTACCAAAATAACAAGCGGGCTCAGAAACACTAAGAGAAAAGGCATTTTGAAGGCTTCCAGTGAGACAAGCATCTAGCACTTTTATCGAGATTGTTGAATGTACATATAATATGTACTCCTTTTTCCCACAAAATACAAAAAGGTTATAGAATCATCTCAGTCTAAAGTAAACTAGCTAATTTTAAGATTCTGCAAACCAATGTGAATTATGTTCATGTAGTTCTCTTTCCTTTTCCAGAGCGAATCCCATGGAACCGACACTGGTATAGACCAAGAGATTTCTGCTTTAGGGAAACATTCAAACAATGCTGCTGATTGTAAAACCGAGCATGGCAACAGCAGGTTGGGGATCAGACAGGTAGTTATCCAGCCTTTAAGTGACAGGGATGTAAATAATTGTGAACAGAATAAAAAGCAGAGATTTTCTTAATTCCTCCCTCCTTTGTTCGCTACTACTGTAGTCCTGTGGGAGTGGCAGGACCCTAGACTTTTGAAATACCACAGTAAGTGATGATGTCTGTGAGAAAATGCTCAGTTCAGCTTCATGGTCAGAGTCTCTGGAATGCAGCCTCAACCCTTAAAACCTCCTGAGATTTTGATGTCGTTGTCGTTTTGAGGTGGGGTCTTCCTCTGCAGCCCAGGCTGGAGTGCAGTGGCCCGATCTTGGCTCACCGCAGCCTCCGCCTCCCGGGTTCAAGCGATTCTCCCACCTCGGCCTCCTGAGTGGCTGTGACTATCGGCACGTGCCACCATGCCTGGCTAGTTTCTGTATTTTTAGTAGCCACGGAGTTTTGCCATATTGGCCAGGCTGGTCTTGAACTCCTGACCTCAAGTGATTTTCCCGTGTCGGCCTCCCAAAGTGCTGGGATTACAAGCATAAACCACCATGCCCAGCCCCTCTTGAGATTATTTCAAAGATGCTAAAGTGAATTACAAGGTGGAGTTTTCTGAAGCTATGATTCTTTTTATGGCCAAGCATTTATTCAGTTCATAAGTAGGGGGGAACAAAAAGCCTTCATTACTTGTACCTCCATCTTCTGAATGGCAGCCCGCCCCCTGCCTCCCATCTCTCTCTCTCCCCCATCACACACACATACACACACACACACACACACACACACACACACAAATGTAAAACCACAAGATCTAGTGCAGAGATTCGGTATTAAAGCTATACATACAGTGACAAGTACACTGAGCTCACAGATTCATTAACCTCTTGAAATTAAAGAAGGGAAAGTTAATCATTGCACAGCAAAGAAATCTTTCATCGCTTAAATTAGACTTAAAACTTTGCGCCTCCGTGTTTCCTTTTGGATATGTTCTAAGACTATAAACACAACACCCTCTGTGTATCCTTTTGGAGGATATGTTCTAGGACTATAAATTAATTTAAAGACCCAAGGAAAAGGAATCCACTTAGGGCACAATTCATCTATTTGGAGAATATGCTCTTCTTTAAGGGACAAGTATTTCCCTAGAAAAGGCAAAGGGAAGAGAACATTTTATGTGAAAAAAAAAAAAGGACTCAAAAAGGAAAAAGGGGGGTGGGGTGGGAATGGCAGAAGAAAAGAGGGAGATAAAGTAACACTCAAGATATTTGCAGATCAAGAGGTATTATGCGGCCAAGATGTCCCAGCAGTGAGGACATAGCACAGCACGCCTTCCTTCTAAATCACATGCCACAGCTGCCCCCTACCCCTTCCAGAGCAGCTTTTCTGTTCTGCTCTTAGCTGGCCATGCCCTTTACACCTAAGGAGCACCCACGTTTCTGGGGATGTGGATTCTCTGCTTCCTAGAAAGAAGGCAAGGAAGTTACCTGAGAAGGAACCTACCTGCAATGAGCTATAATAGATACCTAATAATTTATACTGTGCTTTCAATCTAGGATAGGCTGCCTCTTTACTGAAATCTATTAATTATTCCTTCATTAAATAAAAAACCCATTCCTTGATTGGTTATTATGGGCCAGACAGGTAACAGGCACAGAAATAAAAGACAAAATGCCTGCCCTAAAAAAAATAATGGTTTCATAGAGAAAGGAAGACAAATCGATTATCAGTATACAGAGATGTGGGGGAAGTTTACTCAACAAATGGCCTCCAACTGTGATACCATCGCGATTAAGCGTTTTGACATTCATCCTTATTTCCTTACTCTGGTGTAGACTGCCGCATATTCAGATATACAAACAGATCCCAACGTATGTTCACGCAGAGGGTGACAAGGGCCAGGTGCTTGTGTTTATACTTGTTTCAGCACTCACCCCGTCCTTACACCATTAAACCGAATAGCCATTTGTAGGACTTAAACACTTAAAAGCCAGTATTAAGCAGAATGTCAGCTCTGCATCTGGGGACAAGATACCCCACAAAAGGGATGGGAATCCCAAGAGTGTAGCCAGCATCAATCACGCCAACCTCACTGGGCGGATGGTGATCACAGAATGCACTTCCTCCTCCACGAAGAGCGAGGGCTTCGTAGACTGCACCCAAGCCACAAGCTGCACACCAGACCAGAGATGGGCTGGGAGGAAGAGGCAAAGGTGGTTTCAAGGCTTCTGTGGCTTCGAAGAAAACATCTTTGAGTGTGAGACAGCATCCACATGGTCTCTGCGGGCATCCTTTCCCTGTGGTCGGGCACTCTTGAGTCTGTGGCTGTTGATTTCACCACACACTCAACTTGTGCGCCATGGTCCTCCCTAATGCAACCCTCAAGACAAAGGACCACTGAGATCGCCCCACAGACCGAATCAGAATGTGGCAAGTCTGGGGCAGTGATCTTTCACTGTATGATCTTTGACAGTGGGTCCTGGGGGCAAAAGTCTTTGACTCTTAAAATCTTATCTGGCTCCTTCTGTTAATAGAGAAGAGTAAATATTTAGCCACCAGCACAGAGGCTGAGAGAAAAACAGCTGTAATCAACACTCCACTTCTCACCCCTCCCAGATCAGAGGTGAAGCCGGGCACCCCTGACCCCTAAGCAAGCTTCCTTGGTGTAGCAAAGCACGGAGCCCAGCCAGCAATAATTCCACAAATAAACAACTCTTGCTAGGCACGAAGCACACATCAGACAGTAATCAGCTTATCTAACAGAATAGGCCTCTTTTCCGAACGCAGAGGGGGATTAGCAGGCTTGAATTACAGCCGTGAAGTGTAATCAAGCCCTGGTGGACCCTGGCAAAGGCTACTGTATACTCCTGCTGGGCCCTGGGTTGTTGGCGCACCGTGGTATACCTGCAGGGGACGAACAGGAAATGCTCGCGATGGTAATTACACTGGGAGACAGCAATTGAGAAACGGGGAAGAGCAAGTGTGGAGGGGAGAGAAATTAGATTCCAGCTGATGCCCATGTCCTCCGCTCCTTCCAGTCTTTGGAAAATCTTGAAGTTACTGAATTTGAACAGATTTTTCTGGCTTATTAAAAATAGAACACTGCCTAAATCAGAACGAAGGGCGACCTCCGCCCTCACTTGGTCACAGAAGCAATGACAGCATTGTCTATAGTACAGAGCCCACCGCCTCCAACCACAGTGATGGCCACACGTGGTGACGGGCAACTCAGAGGGGCCCAGCTGACATGGACATCACAAAGGAATTTGAACCAGGACTCAGAAATAGGTAACCCGTTTTAGGAATTGTATCCTCACCTTAAAGATGCTAAAACCAACCAGATGGGGGTTTCCTTTTATACCTCCCAGATGGAGACTTCTCATTTCATATGAGAGTCCAGGACTTAATGATATGCCTACAAAAAAGTCTCTACTTAGTACATTCCATGTAAGAAGGCACCATGACTTCTAAACTTTCTGAGGCTTCCCAAAGAACACTGTGCCTTACTGAAAAAGAAAAATGTCTTGTTTATTTTTTCTTGTTGTCATTTATTTGTGAAGAACTTTCCTTAACACCCTATTCATAGTACCCCACTAGGTAGAACAATTCAACAACTCCTTAGCGTTCCCTTACAGTAATTTAGCCCCCTCTGAAGGGCCTCATTTATCTTGCCATCTATCCTTTTCTCTTATTCATATTTCTTAAAGATCAAAGAATTCAAAGTGGATATAACATTTAAAAATTGCCTTCATTAACATGGGGTGTAGTAGAAAAATCACTTCCTGACTTTCTGGGCCTCTTGAGGCAGATCCACTGTGTTGACATTGCAAACACGCTTCCTTCTCTTCAGTCAAATCTCTCCCAACTAACTCTAATACTAGCTTTCCAATGTCCTCACAACACCTGATCCTTTCCAGCACACTTGGAGAGAGCAGATAACTCCAGGTGACATCAGGAACCCCCTGTGGAGATGATCCATGGGTGAAGAGGGGCCCATGGCCCACAAGGCGTAGAGCACAGTGAAGGGCTCTGAAATGTGCCATGGGCCGCTCGTCCTGCCAGCACCATCCTGTTCCTCACCAGCTTATCCCTTAAGACACATGCTCTCAAAACCACTCCCCACGTTTGATCACAGCATGGAAGCCCTAGAGCAGTGATCTTTCACGCCATAGTCTTTGACAAGGAACTCTTGAGGCCAAAACTGCCAGACTCTCTTAACAACTGAGAAGTGCATAAAACTAATTTTCAAAACAATTTAATTGACTACAGTCTGATTGCTGGTACACATGAAGATACACAGTGTGTCGGCAGTGTCTGAAATAGAAACGTTGAGCTGAGTGGGTCCCTCAATTCAGTCTATCAGTTATGATCTGAGAGTGGAAGGCAAGAGGCAGCATAATATCAAGAAAAACTCGTGTGTGTGTGTGTGTGTGACCTATATGCAAGAGCTGGAAAATAGAAAAACACTCTATTTGATGAGTGACATGGAGCTGAAGATCCTAGGCGAGAGCTTTAAATTCCAAAGTGCAGCCAAAATAATTACAGTATTCAAAATTGGGCCACCAGTACAGAGAGCTGAGAACAATTGCTCTTAATGGAACAAAGCCACAAAACACAAGAAGGAACCAAAATCTACCAAGAATTACCTTGGTGATGAGTTAAGCTGATCTGACCTTCTGATAGTTTTGATAGCCAAGGAACACGGCAGGGCTGGAGCCCAGAACTGGATATAGTCATATCTGAGAAATCAGACACTCAGAGTAGGAGTCACCTCTCTGGGTCTGAGTCAGCAGGCACCTCCCGCCTCTGACAGGCCTAACCACTTATCATGAGCCAGGCGTGCACTCAGGGTTGCCTAAATGCTAAGTACTGCCAGCAAACCTCAGACTCAGCCAGCCCTGGAGGCCTTCTCTGGGGCCACCCAACTATCCCTTCAGACCTCATTCTGACATCTCTGCCTGAAAAAGCACGCAGGGCACCAACAGTCCCCATCACTGTCCCTATTAAGGTGTAAGGGGTACAGGGCAGGGGAGTGGGCTGTCCTAGTCCCTTTCAGGGCCTATATTCCAAGCCACAAGTCTGGTTTCTGTTACAGTTTTCCAAATTGATATGTGATCCTGGTGACAAGGGTCATTCTCTGCACTGGAGTGAGTCAACACCATCTGTAAAATGGCCACTTGCCTTTCTTTTTCCAGACCAGTTGTGAGCTTTATAAACATACTCGTGGCAAAGCCCTGTCAAATTTATTTTCCTGTCTGATATCTGATACGGCCCCAACAAACAAGCACACTTTTAGAGTGGCTTGTCAGAGTGGGTAAATGGTGCTGCACCTTTGGCTAGGATTTAAAATGTCTGAAAGGGGTTTAAACCACATGTTCTTTTAAAGATAGAGAAAATGTCACTGCTGTACCCCAAGATCTAATGGCAAAGAATTTTGGTGTAGTCAATCTGTTATACGTTCCGCACTGTAATGGAAAGTATTTCATAATTACAAGGTGTTGTTGCTACAGGAATCTTTCTTTTGCATCTCCTGTCTGTAGCTAAAATGGATTTTGCAGCAGATCTTTGGCTAAAAGCTATCGGGTGCTTTCCTTAGAAAGGATGATCAGACAAAAGGACAGCTGGAATTCTTGGGGCAGGGTTTTCTTTTTTTTCCCTATTCTTGGGGTAGGGCCCACACTTGAATTCAGCTCTATCTTCCCTCACAAAGATCTCCTTTTCTACATTCCATTCTCCTTCTCTCATGTTTGCCCAGCCCCCCTTCCGGCCTGGAGGCCCAATCTCGATCTCAGACAGACAGGTCTGGCGGGGGCAGATGGGTAATTTTTCCTTTCAGCTTTAATGGCTGCTATTAACAATAAGTTGCCCTGCCCTACTAATGGCTCAACTTTCAGCTTTTTTTCTGATTGCCGATGAGTAACACTGTGTCACATGAGCTGTGTTTAACAGAGGTGTAATAAATGCCAAAGAAAAAATATTACCCAAAATAAAAAATAGTTTGTCCCAGTGTGGCCAAGATCTCATGACTCACAATGTTCATTTCAGCTTCTAGCGCAATTTCTATTTGCATTCTTTTTTTTTTTAAGGGTCTCTGGGGGCTTTAAAAAAGCTGCTTAGGAGGAAAAGCAGAGAGACTGTAGTGATTGTCAAGTGCAAGGAGTTCTACAGTCCAGACAAACAAATGCAGTGTGCAGACAACGGTCAGGGCAGCAAGGGAATCCTCTCAGCAAAGCGGACACAGGCAGATTGGCAAAAAGGTAATACTACATGTCTGCCCTTCATGAAAGGCCCTCCCACGGTGTGGCTCGGAACTTCAATTTTGGCTACCAGGAGACAGACGTGAAGGAAGAGAAGGCTGAACACCATCCCCCCTCTCCCAACACACACCCTTGAGGCAAGAAAGATATCAAGTTCTCATTTTGTTGCAAGAAAACTACATTCTCCTTTTGATAATAAGCACAAAAATACTTCTTTATTTTTCTAATAGTAGCTGGTCGGAACTGTTCCAAACCCAGAGAAAAAAGCAATAAACACTGAAATCCCCTGGCGGTCTCTTAGTTGAAGATGTGGGCAGGAAGTATTCCATATCTTCAAGGTTTTCAGGGAGAAGAAAGAAAACGGTACAGGAAAGGTGGAGGAGGCTCCCAGGAGGCCTGGGAGTGACGTGTACCCGTCCTGTGAAAGCTGGAATCTTTAGGCAAAAGAATCAGGAGGTGCTGACTTTAAATTTAAATTACCTTGCTGAAAAGGATTGGCCCAACACAGTACAAGCAGCAGTCTTTTGAATGAATGCATCTTTTACTGGCCGATGCCTCTCTTTCAGAGGTCACGGCTGTCTTCACCCTCTGCTTTCCATATATCTCAAGCCTACGTAATTAACACCCATATTTTTATTGCACATCTGAGAAAGGAGACCAAGGGCATTAAAAGACACGGCAGTGCTGGGACTTGGCTCCAGAAATGCACTTTGCTCAAGGAAATTCTCTGAGCCGCCAGTATAAATGGTTAGAGATGGTGATGCACTTAAAATATTATAGCAGAAAATAGAGACGAGCAGGTAAGGTAACTGTACAACTGCACCCTATAGGAGAAGATCCTTAAGGGGAAAGTGATGGACCCCTATAGATACAAAACGGCTTGAGGCATCGTTCTGCAAGACGTCACAGCTACGAAACCTGGGAGCAAGAGGAAGAGAATGGCACCAGCCTGCATGGTCAGGAAGGGAAGAAAGTTTCCACTTAAGTGTGAGGCTGAGGTAGTTGGAGTATAGAAGATGACACTGATTAGGAAGATTTCCCAATAAAGAGCTGGCTACAGTGAAAAGAGCACTAGCTTTCTTTTTTGTTGTTGTTTTTTTTGAGATGGAGTTTCATTCTGGTTGCCCAGGCTGGAGTGCGATGGCGCCATCTCGGCTCCCCGCAACCTCCGCCTCCCAGGTTCCAGCGATCCTCCTGTCTCAGCCTCCCGAGTAGCTGGGATTACAGGCAGGCACCACCACACCTGGCTAATTTTGTAAAACCATGTTGGACAGGCTGATCTTGAACTCCCAACCTCAGGCGATCTGCCCGCCTCGGCCTCCCAAAGTGCAGGGATTACAGGAGGGAGCCACTGCGCCTGGCCTAAAGATCTCTCAAAAGGCAGAGATGGTCAGACAGCCTTTGAATAGCAATTTGGACTCCTTTATTTCAATAGCGCTTTATACCTTCCCAACAGCTTTCATATTATCTCACCTGCATTGTCTACCCTGGCCCACACATCAAGCTTCAGAAGCAGATCCTGGATGCCTATTTTTTTTTAGGAAAACAGGTTCAAAGTTACAGCTCACTCAAGTGCAGTTCTTCAATGTCCATGCTCTTTGCACTTCCCTGGGCTTACACCAGGAATTTAGATAAGCATGCACTGTCTGCTTATGTGCAGTTATGTGCTGGTCTCAAGTCAGCTAAAAAGGGAATCTGAAAGCTAAAAAGGGAATCAAAAGGTAGGTAAACTGGAATAGGTACAGGTAAGCAGAGAGAAAGGTGTGGGAACAAACATGAACACTGACTTTTTTATAGACCAAAATGGAGTGAGGGCATGAGGGCAAGCGATGGGAACCAAGTTCCTTTTAGTATTACAGAGTTTCATCATTTATATATGAGTTATTCATAAACGATCTGGTGCCACAGTCATAAAAGTTGGCTCAAGGTCCACGTTTGCCATGCTTCCTAGATTTTCAACTCCAGCTCAATCTTCCTGGTTATGATGGTGTCATTCCCATTTGAACAGCACACACAAGATCTTATCTGGTCCTTACAACAGCCTTAGGAGAGGACTGGTTCTACTGGCCCATTTAATAAATGTCAAGATGAGACTTCATCATGGGAGGGGCAGAAGAGAGTGCATGTCCCAGGGGTCTTCATTGGGGGCAACATTTATTTATAGCATCTTCTGGACCTAATCCTTCCCTTGTGTCTTCTGCTCATTTCTGTAGGGGCCAGGAAAGGAAATGAACCTCGAGTACAGTTCCATAATTTGGGGCCAGGGTCTCATTTGACCCCTGTGAGATTCTTCTTTAAGCTAGCAAATTCAATGTATTTATAAGGGAGTCAAACCACACATACCACGTATGCAAATTGAGACAAAGAATCTGATGTTTGAACCAATTTGAATGGATTTCTTTCTTTCTTTCCTCCTTTTCCTTCCTTCCTTCTCTCTCTCTCTTTCTTTCTTTCTTTCTTTCTTTCTTTCTTTCTTTTCTTTCTTTTTCTTTCTCTTTCTTTCTTTCTTTCTTTCTTTCTTTCTTTCTTTCTTTCTTTCTTTCTTTCTTTCTTTCTTT
>NW_016107399.1:1516889-1609768 GCF_001604975.1 Cebus imitator | reverse complement strand
GATTTCACCATATTGCCCAGGCCAGGCTTCAACTCCTAGCCTCAAGTGATCTGCCTGCCTTGGCCTCCCAAAGTGCTGGGATTACAGGCGTGATGAATGGATTTCTTAATGAGAGTTTTCTTATCTCAGACAAATAGGTTGACAATATTCCAGGTCCAGGTGGGGAGGTGAGGCAGAGTGAGTGAGCACAGTGGGTAGAAAGAGATGATATGCTTCTCTGTCAATTGTTTTCTTCTTCCGCTATACTCAGCACAAGGCAACTGTTCTTGCTGGCTGGAACCATTCTATCGGAAACCATTGGATTTCACGCAATGGAAAGCCGTTGCAGTCTATAAATCCAAGTCATATTTCCGAAACATTTAAGGAAGCAAAAGCAAAGTTATAAAGCAGTGCTCGGCCTTCATGAGGACCCAGAAAATGTTAATAGGAGGGCCTCTCTTCTTGACGATATGGCTCCTGTAAGGTTGAGGGTCTGGATTGCTTTGCAGGCCCTGTGCCCCTCTGTGTCCTGGGCTTCTTGTGATGGGATTCGGAACAGGATGAGTAGTCCGGTGTGTGGGAGGAATACAGAACTCAGGATTCAAGCCCTGAAGTCCCAGGCAAGCACTTATTGTCTGGGAGGCCTTGGATGACATCTCCGAGCTTGTTTCCTCAACTGTAAAATAAAGTCGGCTGTACTTGCTGTCTACAATTTTGCTGAGCCACTAGCACATGGCTGGTGTGAAATAAATGCAAGTTTTTTTTTTACTCCCTTTTTATGTCCCTTTAGAGAATACGATTCAAAAGAGTACTACATTTTGGTTTAGCCTCTCTCTCAACGAGAAAAGTTGTTTTTGTTAAGTAGGCATGTCTACTGATGTGGAGAGAAAAAAAAATGTATATATGGAAAGACCAAAAAATACCCTCCCTTTTCAGAAGATGTAGAGTTAAACCACATTCTGGTTCAACCACATGAGTCCTTCATTTGAAATCTTGTTCTATTTAAATACCCTGTGGTTTTTAGTTGCAATTTCATGTTTTGCTTAATTGTCCAGATTGGCAGATGTGATTTCTGTGTAAGTTTCTATCCCATCTGTTTTTCTGTGCCAGAAATACATGTGGAAGGTACTGGGACTTCTACAAAAGAATGGGCCTTACCTACACTTTTTAATAAATTTACAAACTTGAAAATGAACCAAATCTGAGTTGGCAGTGAGTACAAAGGCCCCCTTTTTTTTTTTTAATGTTTATGCTACCTCCCACTTTTACATTCTCCTCTTTGCTCCAAATCAGAATTCTCTGGGAATGACTTACCAAGAAATATCTTTCCTTGTGCAACTGACAGTTAACACGTTTCTGGTACCTAGGAGTAGAGTGTGGATGGACGCAGAAAACCACATCCAAACCATACCCCGTCCACTGCTCCTCTCTAGCCCCCACACATGTATATTCCTCCAGCACACTCCCTGATAACATTTCTAGGATAAAAAGGTATTCCTTGTATTCTAAACCAAAGGGCTGGCTTTGTGAGCATGAGACCTGTGTGGAACCCCAGGGCCCCTCATGCAGAATGGCCCCATGCTTGGTTTTTGAATAAAGAGTTGACATTTTCCTTTTGTACTGGGACCCACAAATTATAGTCAGCCCTGCCTCAGAAAATACTGTTTGTATTAAAAACTGTTTTGTAAAGAGTGATCAGACATAATTAAATGAGAACAAGGAGGTCACAGTCAAGGTACATTTTCTTTTGCAACAGGTCCAAATGGACCTTGGAATCTAGCTTTATAACCCTTCCTGAAAATGTGTTAAAGGTTGCAAAGAAAGAAAAAACAGGATAAAAGAATAAAATAAAAGGAAAAAGAAAAGAACATTTCTGGAATACAAGCCATTTGTAAACCGAAGTTGTTGACAGGGAATATAAAACTCTAAAAAAGCCTTTACTTTTATCCAAACTTGGAATCAGAGGGCGTGGGATAAGGCCAAGTCCCTGCTTCTCACTAGCTGTGTGACCAGGAGCAAGTGTCCTGCTCCTTCTCTGTCAGCAAGAGAGTCTTTTATTTATTTCCTCAAGAGCTCTTCCTAGGACATGGTATGTACTTGATTGGTGTTCCTCATAGGTAAAGCAGGGGTGATGGTGATTAATAATAATAATAATGGAAGGCAGGGAAAAAAGAGATAAGAAAATATAAGGGCTTTGAAAACTATAACGTGCCAGGCAGATGTCACTCTTCTTAAATCTACAATGGTGACACTTTATGTTTCTACAGTCATTGCTCAGTCCAGCTGTTCCTCTCAAGTCTTCCTTCCAGCCTTCCATGCAGCCACATTCAAACGTCCTTCTAGGCTCCGTTCAACCTAGCATATACTACTCTCCCCCTTCTCTGCTTCTGGATTTCGTGCTTGAATGATATCATACAGTTACTTAGTTTCTGTTGTCACCCAAATCACTCATGTATTAGATGTCATCATGGCCATCAGCTGTTGCATGTACTGCTTTTCTCATTGCCAACTGAGAATTACCCATCCAAGGGCAGGGACCATATTCTACCCTTCTTTTGTCCCCCAACGGCATTTGGAACTTTGCTAGAGGCATGGGACATGTTCATAAATATGTTTTAATTTATTCAAACAAGGTTAGCAGAGTCAGTGGGGATAGTGCAAAAAGCCACCAGCTATGATTTCACATAAAGTATTTTAAGGGGCATTTCACACCCTGACAGAATGAGAGTATCTGACTCACAGTGACACAAGTTTCCATGGTACCCTGGAAACTGGACGGTTTTATAATGAGACAGACCTGAGTTAAATTCCAACTCCCCTGCCTCTTATTAGCTGCCTGACTCTGGGAGAGTCAGTTCACTTCACAAAGCCTCAGTTTGTTTCTTCATCTGTAAACTGGGGAGAACCACATTTATCTCACAGGATTGCCATCAGGTTTAAATGAGTTAACATGTGTAAAGCAATTAGACTAGAGCTGGGCACACAGAAGGCATCCAATGAGTGTTAGCTGCCTTGTCTCCTATGTTTACTAGGTGAAAGTCATTTTGAACAGCTGTTTGCTTTTTCCTCCCTTAAATCTGGCACCAGAAGGGAGCCATTATCGGGAGCCAATCATCTTCATTGATGAAGCCAAGTTCCCTCTTCCTGTTCCAAGTTTCCAGAACAAATGAGAAACGAAATTGCTCCGTGTCCTTCAATCAGTAAAATACATCGATGCCCACTTCATTGCACATGTACGTATGTACAATCTCACACATACATGTTATTGCACATATACCAGAGGCAATTTGTTCTCAAAGATAACACTGACTCTTGCTGGGCAGAGACAAAAATCATCGAAGTAGGTAGGGCCACATGTACATTTTTTTTTAAGAGACAGGGTTTCACCATGTTGGCCAGGATGGTCTCAATCTCCTGACCTCATGATCCACCTGCCTCAGCCTCCCAAAGTGCTGGGATTATAGGCGTGAGCCACCGCGCCTGGTTACATGTATATCTTCATGCTGCTTGCTACTTCTTCTCAAGACCTCTATATGGTTCTGAAACTGAGGTTAAATCAATATCTATATACTGTTGACAACCAGGTATGTGGCCACTGACAGATGGAACCAAGCTGAAGGCGAGGGTGGAGGAAGGGTATTTTAACCTACAACTATATGGAAGCCTGTCCTCCAGTGCCAGAAAATTCCTTCCCAAAGAAGATCAGTTCACGGGAGAATTATCATAAAGACAATGTGGCTTATAAAAACCAAACCAAAGTCTTAAATTCGAAGAAAAATATCTTTGGAAGTCGTTGCAAATGTTGCAACAGAAACTACTGAAACAGTAATTTCAATAATGGTAAAGATACATGCACACTTCTACATTTCATATAGGGTTGTGCAAAGGTTTCTTAGATAAGAAACCTATGCATTTCAAGTTATATATTTATAGATTTGTGGACCAAAGTTGCCATGAATAGTAGTCTTTTTCCATGTAGGTGGACTATAACTATTTAGACAAATTCTAATAAAATTATAAAGGCGAGATAAGCAAAAGAAAAAATGCAGCTGAAGACGTAACAAAATAAGACAACGAAATTATGAGACCGAACATCTGTGGTCTAAATAAAATATGTGACGGTATGGGCAGCACCATAAAGTTTCTCCTGACATTCTGAAGAGACCAGCAGAGCTCACTTGTGAGTAATGTGGTCAACCCCACATTACTGCAACAGAAATATTAGAGCAAGCTACACTGTCAAATATTCTATATGGATTTGTGACCTAAGGAAAATCATATTAAGTGGCTAAAGTGATATACAATGTGAAATATTACACAGGTAGACAAATACATACAAAATCCTTCCTGTTGTGAACATACAGGTGCTCTATTTTCATCTTATTCTTTAAAAAAAATACAAAGAAATAAAGGATAGCTATCCACCATCAGTACCTCTGAGATTTGATGTGTGTGTGTGTATTGTAACTCCCAAAGCCCTTGGGGCAATTGATACAGAAGACAAAGAACGGAGGGAAGACACCCCGCTTGCTGAGCTCATTGACAAGAGCTACAGGGCATAAAGTACATGCCCAGATACTGGGAAATTTGGATTTTCTCCAGAAATAAATTGACAGTAAGAGCCCTATCTACTGAGGTCATGTAGGGCATTTAGGTTCCCTGACCATCGGCCACCAAATAACCAAGGAATTGATCCTATAAATCTCCACAATCCTATAAACCATTCTATTAAAGTTTAAGTAGGAAGTAACTCAAGGGAGCATGTGAATTTAGCAGCTTGGAGTACACAGATTAATCTTTAAGAATTGATACTAGAGTTTGCGGTCACTCTTGTCTCCACAGATTGCTCACCATGGCATGATTAGAGTCAGTCCCTTTTCAGTGTTGCTATTGCTCTGGACATACATCACCTTCTCTTCAGATGTGGCTTGCTGCAAATGTGTACAATTATACCCAATACAGCAACATGTATTAATACGATCAAGATTTGCCTTTGCCCTCAGCGAGATTCTCTAGTCTAACATGACACCTATGTTCCAAATCAGATCTAGACAATTAAAATGACTCCTCAGTCTATCTTTCTTGGTTAGGGAAAATCTGGAGGCTTATAGCTAAACCCAAGTGCAGTGACATTTCAGAGTCTTGCCCTGTTTCTAAGAGCTGGAACATTTTTGCCCAGCTACATGTCCAAGGCTCCCTTGTAACTAACTGTGATCATAATAAGAAGTCCTAACTAACGGGATGAAAGTGGTAGTATAAGTATTATGTTAGAAAGTCTTTTCGAAAGGGAATAAGTCTACCATTATTCTCTGACCCTTCTTCCATTCTGATGCCTGGAATGCAGATGGAATGGCTGGAGCTCTAGCAGTTAACTTAGATCATGAGGATGACAAAGGATCACCTTTTAGGGAAGACTGAGTGAACAATCAGGAAGGAGTCTAAGTTTTTTGTGGTCGATAGAGCCACTCTGCCAGCCCTGAACTGTCTGTACCTTGCTTTCTGTTTTTTTAGAAGGGGGTGGATGTGGTTTCAGTAACTAACATTTGAACCTAATCCTAACATATTCACGTTGGACTTGAATTGTGATTTTGATTGTTTAGCCACTCTCTCTGGGTTTGTTTTCACACTTAGCTAAGAAAAATAAAAGCTATCCCTCTAGAATTATCATGATATCAAAATTGAGATAATATATATGAAAAACACTCTGTACACTGAAAATGAGTACCAATATTAGTATGGCTTCTATGATTTTCCAGTTTATTACAGATTTCCAAAGAAAAGTAGGTCAATGATTGACAAATGAAAACTAGCTGAAAATAGGAACTCCAATTTCATTATTCTGGCAAGATTTGATATTAGCAGAAAATGAGTTCAAGATAATTAATTGTCAGAAAGTGACCACAGGTTATTAAACATTTCTAATTGTTGTGTTCCTAGAAAATGTGCTACAAAGATGTTCTTTTAACTACTTGAAACGTATGGGATAATAGCATTTCTAACTCCATTTAGGTTCCAAATGTTTACCCCTTGCTCACTGAGTATCATTTGGATATTAGAAGCCGAGCCAGAAATCAAGATAGACTGAGACACACGGAGGGGCGGACCTATTGCACACTGCAGACCCACACAATCAATTACACGGTTGGTTCCAGAAGGCGGGTTATCATAAGCTGATATGAAAACGATGCACACTTTATATTTTTTAAAGTGTGTCACATTTCTGAAAGACTTGGCTCTATGTTTTTGGTTAATTTTTACCGTTCTCTCTAAGGGTACGCTGAACACATTTAGCATAGAAGGAAAAACAAGTGAGATGCTGAGCTGAGGATTGTTGCAACTTGCATTAGAAAAGAACAGAGTTCCCTAAGCTATGCTGCTTCTGCTAACCCGTGTTGACTTGGGGCATCACAACTCCTATGGTAACATTCTAATACTTCCTCTTTTAAGCTGGCAGTTTCTCTGTAGGCCACTTTATTCTTCATTGTAATGACTTACACTTACAGAAGCATAGGAGGCTAGGAGATTCTCTCAATTTATATCCTGTTCAACTTTACAAGAGCAGATCATCAAAATAAGGGGGAAACAATGCTGAGCCCACAGGTGTCATACTGCAAAGCTGGTTTCCAACAGTATGTGAGGAACAAAGTGAAATTAAAAAAAAATTTGATCTTCTTGGAGCCCATGTAATCTAATACAATATCAGTTAGAGAATATAGCTGGTTTATCCCCCTTCTTTGAAATTACTGGTAGATGTCTGAATTAGTCATCCTTCTAAGAATATCTATAGTACTGATTTGCCCAATGCTTAGTGCTCATAAATTTGAGGTTGAAGGAAAAAAATCCCTCACACTGATCCCAAAAAAAGGTATAGCCTGAACTAAACAGCACGCTTTACAATTTGCTAAAATGATCATAAAAATAATGTCCCAATGAAAGACGACATTTAATGTTTATTTTTTGGAATGTCCAAAAACACACCAAACCCAAAAGCCTTTTGGCATGTGTGTGCACACACCTCCCTCCATACAAACACATTTAAAATACTACTAGTGTCTAATAAATATGTGCATGTAAGATTATACTCATAAATTTGCATAATTTGCTCTACACGTGTGTTCTATTTTTATATATTGATTTAGTGAGCTGAGCAGACACGTCTCACTGTGAGGAAAAATCCTTTTCCCTGACCACCAATGTGTCCCTAAGTAGGGTGATGTGAGGGGACAGTACTTTTAAGGGCATAGAGGAGGGAAGCGGTTTGACCCAAGGTTCTTGAATAAATCGTGCAGTCACTGCTACGAATCTATGAGAAACAGAAACTAAAAAGAAAAAGAAGAGTGGGGGCTGAGGAGACAGAGGTTGCTCATACTTTCAGAATATAGCCTTATTCCAGCTGAAAGAAAAAATCCAAAAATAATAACAATTATTACACATTTGGCTTCCAGTGTGAGTGCAAACCAAGTACTCTAAGGAGCCATTTAACTGGGAAGTGTCTGAGGTGAAAGAGAGGCAGTTTGAGAAATTCTTACCCATCAAGCTTTATTGTGTTATTCCAACTAAGCAGAGACAAAAAGACAAATCTCAGCTCCCTACTTTCATTTATAATTGAACCAGGTCCAGAAGGATGAAGCAAGTACCATCTGTAACGCATGCTGCATTAGCAGCCGGGAGAATGAAATATTCAAATTACTCTAGGCCACCTCACATAATGACAGGGCTACAGAAACTGACTTGCAACCACAGAGGAGAGAGGAAGAAAAGAAAGTTGTAAAATTCTGTTTTGTGTTGTTGTTGTTTTGGGGGGCATGAGTTAACCAAAGTGTTACTCTTAAAGAGAGCGAATATATAACAAAATATGTTTTAAAAAATCCAAAGGAAGGAAGGAGGGAAAGAGGGAGGGAGACAGGGAATGAAGGAAGAAAGGAGGGGAGCAAAGAAGGGAGGGAGGGAGAGAGGGAGGAAAATGCCACCCCAAACTTCCTCAACTTGGAAACCTTCCCACTTTAGATACAGGATCCTGTTGTTCTCATATTTCGCTTCATATAAATAAGGGGCACTATTTTGGGGAGGGTGGAGTTGGAGCTGCTCATTCTGATCCGGTTAATCAGGGCTGCTGAATGTGTGACATGGTAAGTGGCTCCAGCCCCGAGCAGTAGTCAAGACGGAGTGACAGGCTCCATTTAAGATGTCACTGCACATAATAAAGTGTAAAACTATACTTAAAATAAACGAGATAGAAACAATAAACTTGACTCAGTATTTGAACTTTTACAGACACACGGAGACTGGAGGAGAACGCACGTGTGGCTGCGTGCTTGGGGACTTTGCAGGGGTCATTACTTCTACAGAGCTTTACGGCTGTGGTTTTTAGGGGGTCTAGTCAGGCTCCACGTGGAGGCCAAGCGGTTGCTTCTTACTGTGTGAACTGGGCATCTGATCAGCTCACGGCCAAAACCCCCTAAGGAGTCAGGAGCACAGACCATCACCAAGGGCCAGGCCTGGTGGCACAGGTCTTCCCTGAGAGTGCCCCAAAGGGAATCTGTGGACACCGTCCATCTCCTGGCTCCAGAAGTGTCTCCCAGCTCCAGTTCTCCATGTCCCCTGATTTCCCACCTGTGCCAGGGTGGCCTTGCGGCAGCTTGGCTTCATCCCTTCAGAAGGGTTAACACGGTATTGTCAAGGCTGGTTGGCCCCAAATGGGAATGATACTTTCATTCCCCCTCTAGGCCTTGCAATTACAGTTACATGTAGGGGTGGATTCAATGTCAAAGCAAATGTTTTCCTTATGTTACTTTCTTCAAAAAAAAAAACAGGGGGTGGGGAATCATGAATGGGAGCTGGCACACGGAGCTCCTGAGCCAGCCACCCAGGATTCTGTGTCACCCAGTGTGCGCTGAGTCTGGGCTTCCTTGCGCATTAGATTTAGGGGCTTCCACTCAGAAGGTGACTCACCCCATAGGAATCTATATTAATGGCATACATAAGGGCAGAGCTTGGAATGAGCCATTCTTTCCCCTGCAATCACCACATGTTACTGGAATTGGGTTCAGCCAAATAATGTTCCTAATTCATTGCCTTTACATTGGTTTCTATATCCACCTTCCATCCTTACCTGCAAAAAGACTGTTAAGGCACTTGAGAACAGACACTATCCTTTAAAGGCATTTTTTTTTTTTTAGATAGTAGGACAAAATATATTAAATAAAGATACATACACTGTAACTGTACAATGAATTTTTGTAAATGCATGCAGCCCAGTCTCCAGAAGTGGGATCAAGGAGTATTGCGAGCAGGACCCAGAAGCCCCAGCCAAACCTTTACAGTCACTGTCTCCAAGGCTGGCCAGTCTCCTGACTCCTTTAGGCAGAGGTTTGCTTTGCCTGCCTTTGCTTGCCTTAATTTCCCCTTACGTTTCCTCATAGCTCCCATTGGATCCTGGAACTTCCACGCATTTAGTAATTCAGCGAGTATTTAGCAAGTACCTACTGTGTGCCAGGCACTCAGCTCATGCTATGGAATCGACTAAGTTGAAAGGAAAAGGAAAGGGATTTTAATTTCCAGCTTCCTGGCTGTTGGTATGAAAAGAGCGTGAGAAAATAAAAGTGATCTAACTCTCACACTTTGAAGGGGCCAAGTATACTTTTAGACGGTAATTTGTAGTCTTGTCTTGCCCTTGTCTGGTCACTGGGAAGGATAACAAAGATTGTGATGGAGACAGCGTAAGAAGGCAGTGAGGGCAGGCAGGCTTCCACCTGAGCATGGCCCCGGGAGTCACCTTCCACCCATTCTCTGCCTGGGACCATTAATCAGGGACCCTCACATTATCTCTAGGTCCTCCACTCTGCAGAGCCAAGATCAATCCGGGCATCAGGGCACATCTAAAACCTGCCTCTTCAGAGTTGGCCTGCAGCTCATAATGTCACTCCCCACCAAGCCAGCCTGCAGTCACTGGAGTGGGAGTTTTATTAGCCGTGAGCCATGACACCATGCACTGATATATTTAAGCAATAATGAACAAGAAAACAGTGGTTGTCAGAAGCAAACGTTGCAGTGGTAAAATAACCAACGGTGTTTTGTGAACACAACGCTCCACTCACAGATCTGTGATCCTGTAAGGGAAGAAAATAACACAGGTTTCTAGGGGTAGAAGTTGTAGCATCAAGGAGGGAAAATTACTGTGAAACATAAAGTGCTATAGAAATATGAGCACCTGTGGATCAGGATAAAACTGGGCAAGCAGATGGTTCTGGGTAGGTCTGCTGCCCAACTGAAAATCAGATCCATCACATAGTTCCATTTGTAGGAGAAGTCTAATCACCTCCAATGACACAAAGTACAATTTTAAATTACAAAACTAGAAGTGTTTTAGTGAAAAACAATAAAGCATGGGAGTATGTACTTGGTCTTATCAGATCCAAAGTTCACTTTGACCAGCCCACCAAAGATGAGAACATAGCTTTGGTTGCAGTCTGAATTGGCCTGGTGGATGATAAACCTTGGAAAGTTTTACCAGGTCAACCCAACCTAATGTGATTGCCTTAATGGAAACATGCTGGGTGACGAAATAGCAACAGCATGATTTAGAGATTTTTAAAAAATAGCTGACATGAGCTTTAAAAATGTATTTTAGAAATCCTTTTTCATTCCTTGTCAACATCCAATTGACTGCAGTTGGAAAACACTGACTTCATTGGCTAGATATGTTAAAGGGATAATAGAATTTATATGGTTAACAGAGTGGACAAGATAACACCTTAAACCTCTTTCTGTATTTTGCAAGCTAAAACATTACTTTGGGGTTGCATTTAACATTCTTTTAAGCAACATTCTTTTGATCTTTGCTATTTGGTCAAACTTCAGACAATAACTAAAAATGTGAATCTTCAGTAAGTTGAATAGGTGCAACTTCAATACTAGGATGAAATATTATTAGTTTCCAATGGCATTTGCTTAGAAATTTCCAGGTGTTATGTTAATTAGAAAAATTACAATATTTCATGACTTTTTCTCATCAGTACTCTGAAACTGAACTTTCCAAGTCATGATCAGCTTTTAAAAAATATCACTGTTCCCCATCAGGTTATATCCTTGAACCCCAAAATATTTTTTATATGTCTCCCTTATAAAAATCCAGTTTCCACTGGGGGCAATGATACCTTCTCTCTTGTTCATTACTATATTTTCTGCAAAATAAGGGGCCCTATAAATATTTGTTGCATCTTTCCCCTGGGCAAAAAAAAAAAAAAATTCAGATTAGTTTCAGAAATGAGATTAAATACCACCTCTACTTCCTCAACTCCAAACTCCCTTCCCTACAACTCCCAACCCATCACAGAGCTAAAGATGCTGAGTTATTTAATGAGTTGCTTCATAAATACATTTTTCACCTTATCTAGACTTTATCTGTAACAACTGTTTGAATTATGTGAGAGATTTGAAGTTTAGAATTTTTGCTATGCTGCTATACTACTATATTAAGCGTTCTCTGTTCAAACGTTATGATAAAGCCTAAGTACGTATAGTTACATATATGTATACAGACACCCGGAGCCTGTACTAAAAACATTATCTTCTATTTGTTTCATAAACACTGAACTTAGTGAGCTAAGAAACATACCAGATATTCTCAAATCAGGTTTCCTCTAGTGAGTAGATTTTATGGTTCTAGTGTTTTCATGATACAGGCTTCTATTCTGAATTACCAAAATTGATCTGATGCTTTTTTCTATGGCTATGTACGCAATGTTAAGATACCTTAAGACCTCATAGCCAAGTGTACGTTTTTAAAATTGCAACAAAGAAAAAGTAATTATAAATATGATTGTAAGCTTATGTGCGCAGCATTTCTGTGTACAAACGTGTAAATTATCTCTGAAAAAAACTACATCTCCAATTTTTAACATGTTTTGCAATGCCCAAATTAAACGATGCTTTTTAAAAATTAAGGTTTCCCACTAAGGCCACTATTTTCCATAAGATTTTAAAGAGGGGAAAAAAATCAGACAACCCTTTTTGACAAGGACTTGGGTTACATAGGGCAGTGTGAGGGAGGGATGGAGGACTAGTCTTTGTGCTCAGCCATCCCTGTGCGGTGCTATTCATATAATATGACAATGATGGCTTACATCAAAAGCTACAGTACAAATAATCCCCTTCTCCATGCCATCCCAAAGCAAAAGCCAGCCCCCAAAATAAGGGGCAACGTGCCAGCACAGATACTCCTTGTATGCCAGCTAGCTCTATGCAGAGAGGAAAACAAGGGAAGTTTTTTGGTTTTTTTTTTTTTTCCTGAATTGTGTTTTACAATGAATGTTAACTTGCACCAGGAGGCTACCTTGGGCCCCCAGAGCCTTCTTAAAACCCTGGCACCCTGCCAGGGGAGCTCCAACTTTGCAGCCCAGAGAAAGCCATGTTGGCAGCTTGTCAGGAGCCAGGGAGTTACATGGCGCCCTGGGGGTAATAATATTTTCCAGAACGCTCAAGCTAATAGTCCCATGATGGGCGACTGAAAGGACTGCAGGTATGCTCTTCCCTGTCCTCAGCCTTGGAGCTCTCATCTATCTCTGCAAAGTGCCACATCACACTCTACTGACCTTCATGGCAGAGTTGGGGACACTGTCTTTTTGTTTCACTTTACCTCACTGCCGAGAGTGTTATGTTCAAGCCAAGTCGGGCGTCTACTTAGTATCGTGCTTGGAATTCATTTCTTTGAAAAAAATGCTGTACATGAACCTGGAGGCATTCTGGCACTGAGTACATTTTTTATATCTTCTTTTAAAACAACAACAGAATTATGTATACATAAGTACATTTTTTAAAATGCCCACAAGTAAAAGGCCGGGTACGGTGGCTCATGCCTGTAATCCCAGCACTTTGGGAGGCTGAGGAGGGCAGATCACCTAAGGTTGGGAGTTTGAGACCAGCCTGACCAACACAGACAAGCCCCGTCTCTACTAATAAGACAAAATTAGTTGGGTGTGGTGGTGCATGCCTGTAATCCAGCTACTTGGGAGGCTGAGGCAGAATTGCTTGAACACAGGAGGTGGAAGTTACAGTGAGCCAACATAGTACCATCTCATCCTAGCCTGGGCAACAAGAGTGAAACTCCGTCTCAAAAATAAAAAAACAAAAAAAACCCCACAGATGCAGCAGGATGTCTAGTTCACAGCCTAGAGTCTTCCTAGATCAATGAATTGTAATCTTCTGTTGCTTTTCTAGGGTAGCTGGAGAAGCTGATAGTTGACTCGCTTTTGTTCTTCCACCAAAGGTCCAAGGAAAGAGGGGTGTATGCAGACTCTCAAAATTCATTCTTAGCTCCTTACATTTTAATCCTTAATTTATTTTATCAAGATGGCTTTTAATTCTTAGCATCACATTCAATATTATACAGAAATTTGTAGGGTTCTTTATTTACATTTTATCGATTACCAAGACAAACAAGTTCATTCCTTTAAGCTTTTGGATTAAAAAAAAAGTGTCCTTGCAACTTCTAGGTGAGTTACACTTCAGAGGAGCTGGGAGTACCATCTATAACATATTTAGCACAAAAAATCGTGAAGCATATCATGCCCATAAACTGATTTGTATTCTCTCTCTCACATATGCATGCGCACGCAGACACGCGCACGCATACGCGCACACACACACACACACACACACACACCCTTCTGTTTGTTTTAGAACAATAAACTGAATTTAGTTACCCTGTTGAAAAGTAGGGTAACCATTTCTCCTTATACAATGACTTTTTCAGGCCCAGCAATGCAACAGCATTGAAACCCACATACAGGTTGATGCCAGTTTTACGTGTTGAAACAAACCAGTCACTCTTTCTCCTGCTAAGCAGTTAAATTAGAGAGTATTCAATTAATAACAGCTGAATATTCTGTCACATTTAGGAAGATGTATGGTAAGACAAGCGAGTTGTGATGTATCTGACAGAAATGATAAAGGTTCTCCCGACACAGTCTGGCAGATACTTGGCTCCTACTGCGGCTCTTTCTCATGTTCTAAAACGTCAGCAGCACAGACCCAAGATCCAGCACTGGCTTCAAGAAAAGAAACACTCCAAAGTGAACAGGGAAGCCTTTGCCAAGTTCTCAAAAGGAGCCCAGCCTCTGCTTTTTCCCGTGAGCACACAGGTCTGAGTCACCGTCCACACACCAGCCCGGCACACAGGCAGCAGGGCGGTGGCCACATACTGTCACCCAGAGATCAGGACAGGCTCTAAGTCCCCCACCTGCTCGGTCCATCCTTGCCGAGATACATACACATCTTCCCAAGCCCAGCGTTCCAGTGGCCAAGGGAACATGCTTCTCCTTGACACATATTATAGGACGACAAAGAGTACTGACCCCTTCTCCACCACACTAAACAGAAATCGCTCCTCTCAGGGGCCTTTCCATGATACTCCTGCCACCTTCAGAGGTGAGGCAGCTGCTCAACTGCATTATTCCCACTCCCAACACTGAGAGCCTTTATCCACATTCCTTTAGGAAACTGCTCAGGCTCAAACTGAAAAGGAAATAAAAGAGACCACAATAAAATTGCTAACATACGGGAAGTAACAGAGCAATCCATGGCACAATTCTATTATACGCTTCCCCCAAGCCCAGCTAGCCACAATGGCCCTGGGGTGGAGGAGCCACCCTCATTTCCAAAAACCAGAGGTCAAAGCCACGTAAGAGCTGTGTTACAAGTGGGTCTGGCCGACCTGCACCAGGGCGTGTGGTCTTGCAAAATCCATTTTTTATTCCAAGGGACTCCTTTTCTAAAACTGAAATGGCATCTCACAAACATGGGGACTAATGTACTAACAGGAATATAAAACGAGGGGATATAACGAGATCCTGCCACAAAATCATGTGAAACAACCACCACCAAAACCCAAACAAAAGACAAATACAATAATAAGGAGAATCAAATAACCCTGCTTTTACGCAGGGAAATTAATGACGCGTTAGTCTAGAGCCGTGTCAAAAATAAAGACCAAGAGTTGCTGATTTAACTCATGATAATTATTTTTTAAATTGAGTTACACCACCTAAAACATCTCATAACTATGTGCTGTGCACTTTTAAAAAATTATAAAATAATTCAAAGAAACAAAAAAAATTCCACAATCTTGTGCACTTCTTAACTTTGCATTAAGAACTTTTGAGAGCCAGAAAAGAAACGAATGCAGAGGCTCTCTTCTCTGGCAGCAGCACAGATACAGGATTCAGATCTTTTTTTTTTTTTTTTTGAGACGGAGTTTCACTCTTGTTACCCAGGCTGGAGTGCAATGGCGCGATCTCGGCTCACCGCAACCTCCGCCTCCTGGGTTCAGGCAATTCTCCTGCCTCAACCTCCTGAGTAGCTGGGATTACAGGCACGCGCCACCATGCCCAGCTAATTTTTTGTATTTTTAGTAGAGACGGGGTTTCACCATGTTGACCAGGATGGTCTTGATCTCTTGACCTCGTGATCCACCCGCCTCGGCCTCCCAAAGTGCTGGGATTACAGGCTTGAGCCACTGCGCCCGGCCTCAGATCATTTTTACTATTCTCCCACAGCCCCATTGCTGGAAAATTTGCAAAACATGGACTTATTCATGTTTGCTAGTAGGAAAGCAAATTCATTCCACAACCCTTCCAAGTTATGTTCTTTTGAAACTTCCACTCTAAAACACACACACACATGTACAGACACACCATTTTCCCTACCAAAGGCAGTTTATAAAACTAAAACTGGTCTCAGTGATCCAATATATACACGGGATGAGCAAAAACTACGTATGTAAATGTGGAATGGTACGCAGGGACTCCATCTTCCTTACCCTAGTGACAGGCCAAAGCGCGTGGATTCCATGTGGATCACTGCAGCTGATTCACTGCATTCCTATTCACATCAAAATTGCCCCTTCAATTCTTCCATGTTCCATAAAATTATTATTATCGCCGCCTTTCCCATCTACTTTATTGGCAAATGCCTTGGATTAATAAAGCCCTCATGGTGTTTATGAGCAGAAGATCGCTTTATTCCCCTAATACACCAAAAGACACTGTGGGGCAACAGGACCTACCACTTAATTAGATTATATAACTGTCAGGAGTTGGTGAGGTTTTAAATTTATATTTCAATTAATATTTAATAGAGCTTAATTAACAATTCCCCCCTCTCCTCCTTCCACATTCTGCATTCTCCCCCATGTCTTACTTCTCAGATCTTGTTCCAGAATGGCAGTCTGGCTCACGGTATTTGGTAGGGTGGCACCTATGCACGCAGACTACTTTACTTACAAATGCATTTGCCATGGCACCAGCAGAAGAAAATTATGAGTAGAAATGAATTCTTAAGAGCTGAATAGGTAGAGATATTCAGGCAGAATATCTAAGCACTGAGGGCACACACACACACACACACACACACACACACAAAACCTTAAAGGGGTCTAAATGGACACACTAACTGCCTGACACCTCTAACTTGTTTGTTTCTGGGTAGCCATGTTAAAATATCCCATGGTATTTAAAGGAAATAGTGTTGGTGACTTTTCCAAACCTAAGGATCACACACAGGTATAGACGGCCAGTTTTTAGAAGCAGTGTTTCTCAAACTTTTTGGGCTTGAGACCCCTATACACTCTTAAAACTACTGAGGACTCCAAATAGCTTCTGTTTACATAGGTTATATCTATCAGTATTCAGAAATTTGAGACTAAGGAATTTTGAAATGTTAATTCATTTAAAAGCAATAAACTGGCCAGGTGCAGTGGCTTGCACCTGTAATCCTAGCACTTTGGGAGGCTGAGGCGGGCGGATCATCTGAGGTCAGGAGCTCGAGACCAGGCTGGACAATATGATGAAACCTCTTCTTTACTAAAAATACAAAAATTAGCCAGGTGTGATGGCGGGCGCCTGTAATCCCGCTACTTGGGAGGCTGAGGCAGGAGAACCGCCTGAACCCAGGAGGCAGAGGATGAAGTGAGCCAAGGCAGCCCCATTGCACTCCAGCGTGGGTGACAGAGACAGACTCCATCTCAAGAAACACCCCCCCCCGGCAAAAAAAGCAATAAACCCATTACATTTGAACATAAATAACCCATGTCTATAAAAAATGTTTTTGAAACAAATATGTTAGTGAGAAGAGTGAGTTTGTTTTACATTTTTATGAATCTTTTTAAGGTCTAACTTTAAAGAAGATGGCCAGGTTCTCCTGTTTCTGCATTCAATCTGTGACAATATCACATTAAGCCTGTGGAAAACTCCACTGTGCACACCCATAAAAGACTGAGAGTAAAAAAAGCAAATACCATCTTAATATCATTATCAATATATTTTTGACCTCATAGTCTCCCTGAAAATGTTGGGGATCCCTAGACCCTATTTAAAAATTGTTCCATTAGGGGGTTTCAAAATGTTTTAAAGACATAACAGAACAGGACTGAAGTAGCTAAATTTCTCTTTTGCTTCCCCAAGCCTCTGCCCCTATCATTTTGACTAATCAACTGATATATAAGCCACTGCCTATAAAGTCACAGTGAAGACAAATCTGAATGCAGGCTTTCTGTTCCAGATCTTACGTACTAGTTCTTATAGAACTTTCTAGCCTAGGATATAACATAAGGAATGGTTTTTAAAAAGAAGCCACAGAAAAGAAGAAGAAAAAGAACAATGAATATCATCTTCCCCAAGCGTCATAAAAGCTACTTTTGAGAAAAACAACGGCCTCAGCCCACATTGCTGACCAAGGGCGCTGGACAAGCCAAGGGTATCAAAATATTTCAGACAAATTTCATTCCCACTCAATAGGAATAGTTTGCTTAGACATCAATTATGGGTCTATTTTTTCTATTGTGGGCTTAAAATGTTTTTTAAGGCTCTTGTTTGAGAATATAGTTTAGTTGCTAAGAAACTCGTTTCTTATTGTAGTCAGTGAGAGTAAAGATAAAGCAACTGTCAAAATAGTATGTTATTTTGACAGTAGCCATATCAGAATCATAAATGTTATAGTTTATCTGTACATTTTTACCCTCACTAATGGGCTCTAAATACTATATTCTCAGATATTTCATACATACACAAAGAAATACACACATGCATTTTAGTAAGAAAGGCCATCACAGACTTAGCAATGAGCATTCAGGAAATGCACATGTGTGTGTGTGTACACACACACACACACACAAAAGTAGCCCCCAATTTGAAAACTCTTTTTTTTTTCTTCCTATTTTTTGAGCTAGGATCTCGCTCTGTCACCCAGGCTAAAGCGTAGTGGTATAATCATAGCTCACTGCAGCCTTGAACTCCTGGGCTCAAGTGATCCTCCTGCCTCAGCCTCCCATGTAGCTGGGATTCTAGGGATGTGCCACCTTGCCCAGCTAATTTATTTTTGTAGAGACACAGTCTTACTAATGTTGCGCAGACTGGTCTCAAACTCCTGGGCTCAAGCAATGAATGTCTGCATTCATTCAAACGCTCATTCCCACATCCTCTTGATCTGTCAGATGCTGTGATCACCCTCAGACAGTGTGAATCATCTATACTGGCCTGCTTGGTCCATGGTTGTCCTAAACCATGCATAGTGCTTTGACCAATGACAAATTCATTTTCTCCTTCTTGCTGTCCCTCCCTCCCTCCCTCCCTCCCTCCCTCCCTCCTATCTTCATTCACCCACCCATCCAATTATCCCCCAGCTACTTGTGGTCAAAGGGTCCAAGCATTGCTAATAACAGTGGGTTACTCATGTGAAGGATGAAATCTACCAAAAATCTCCAGCAATTCCAAATCAAATACCTTAATATGGATTTTATTTCACTGTTATATTGCTGATGAGTGGCATTTGGCAGAATTTGAAGATGGAGAAAAAAAGCATCATTTTCTTTCTGTGTCTACCCAGGACTGACTATACTAAATGCTATTCATCATTACTTTTGCCTATTTGTAGGATAATAACATTTAAAACTCTGAAAACTATTAAGCAGTTGTTGAAAATAATTATAAAAATAAAGCAACACAGAAATTTCAGAATTATTTCAAGTTGTAAGATGAATAAGCAAGATATATTGTTTATGTTCCAATTTTAGCTAGCTAACATATATGCAAATAGATTAAAAACTGAAAGGGGGCATTGTTAAAAATGCAATGAGTGGTATATCTGAAGGGTAGGGCTATCAGTGTTTTTCCCTTTGTTTTCCAAACTTTCTGTAATGTTTTAGTATTGTCTTGATCATGAAGACAAGGAAGACTATCTTAAAGGGCTCTAGTTATGCTTGATTTTTTCCAAATTTTTGGTGGCTTAGAAAGTTTCCCAACTGGGAGTGAGGCCTACCCATCAATGCCAAGGTGGAAAAAATACGCTAAAAATCAAACCTATTGTAGAGTGGTGAGCTTGTTCTTTTTGGCTTCCTCCTACATTTCTGATCCCATCTTGGAGTGGAGAAAGATTCCTCCACCCTTCTATCACACACCACTGTTCCTGCCCCAACGCTCACCCCATCCTAGTCCCATGTGGTTAGGGTGATATGTTCCAATCTTCATTTGAGGTCTGATGCAATGCCTTGACCCTGCTCCTCATCCTATCTTGAGTAAGGGATGAATGTCATGGCCATATGCTTCCTATGACCTCAATTCTCATTCTCATCAGAGATCCAGGAAAGCTTACTTTGAATTCAGCCAAACTGCAATGTGTAAACATTTCTGCTGTGAGATTTGAAACTTGTGATAGAAATTCCAAGCCAGAAGCTTCTGCAAAATATGTGAATCACAGGGAAAGAATCTGCTCTTTTCTGATTGACCCTTTTAATGACGTATCATTTAACCTTAGATGATAGAGACATGGAGCCTGCTGTGACCTCTTCTAATGACTGTTAAGCTGACCTTAGGCAACAAAGCCAGCAGGAATCAGAATTGATTAGGAGGATTTGCTACCTCTTTCCGAAGAGGCCGGATATAGAGTTCTTATTTCCACTTAATTATCTCTTGGCCTGTCCTCTGATCCACATGATTGCTTCTAGAAGCCAGCAGGAAACGTGAGGCAAGAGAAGTCAGTCGAACCTCAATGAACTGGCTCTCCACGTACCCTGGAGACACACACACCTTTTGTATTGTACAATTACTCTTTATGTTGTGACATGATCTTTCTCTATCATGTACTTTTTAATAAAGGATTTGACATCCACTCTTAGTTTTAACACTTTGCATCTCAGAGCCTGCTAGTCTGCTTGTATAATTAGCTGTATTGACAAACAAAAACTTAAAAGCAAAAAAAACGAATAATGCCCATACTGTTTATCACAATGGCTAAACCGATCATTTTGGAGTAAGAAGGGCAGGTACACCTCTTTTTATGAACTGCTTGGTATGCATCGTTTACTTATGATGCACACTCATGACTGTGTATCTATTAGGAGGTGGATTAAATAATGTTGCTGTTCTAATTTGTAAACCTTTATCTTCTAGCTCTCAACCTCCAATCTAAACAAAATTCTAAAGCTGTCTAGCCCCAGGATGCCCTAGGGCTAGACACAATTCCTCTGTGAATGCATACAAAGCCACTTCCTGGGTATCACTGTATCTTAGGTTGAGTCCTAGATTACGTAAGTACCATCAAAGTTCAGCAAATTTTTCTATGAAAGGATTATTAATTATTTTACCATTGCTCTAATCCTGAGCCTAAGAGCCAGCAAGTAAAATCCTGCTTTACTCACTTTTCATGTGTAAACTGGCAAATACTTCATTTCCAGTGTGCCCGTGGTCATTCAAGATTCAGAGAGAGGTACATTTACTTCCTTAAGGTCACACAAAGTCAATGGCTGCTCTAACCTAAAGTCTATATAGCAGAGCACAAAATATACAAAAACACACTGTTATGTTACATCCATAACAGGCCAAGAGTATAAGCATGACCAAACTTAACTTTTGTGAATAGCTTCAGTCTACCTTTTTGTACTTTGAAATATGTATATAAAATACCTACATGCATATGTGTGTGTGTGTGTACATATACACACACACACACGTTTCATACATATACAGATGCTCATTTACATAAGTAGGAGAGTTAAAAACATAGTACTCTCTACAGCCTAAGCCTATTTTTTAAAAAAGATCATTCTCAAATTTACTGATATTTCAAATTTGGAAAAAGGAACTAGCTGTATTTAGTGGTAATAACACAAATGGTAGAGTCAGAAAATCAAAATTAGAGCTGGTACTCGGCAAACTTTGAGTTAGGTACTCTCTGGAAACTCACTTTATGTGTTTAAGCCACAGTTCTTCATCTGCACAATGGGAAAAATAATATCGCCTCAAAGATTTCTGGAGAGAATGAAATGAAAAAATGCAGTGATTTTTCAAAAGAGTTTTGTGAAACATAAAAGCCTTTCTTGAGATTACTAAGAAGCCCAACATGCAAAAGAGGCCCAAATGGCCCTATACCAGAAGAAGAGTAGGATCCTGTGAGAGCACTTCCGCCGGCACCCCCAACAGCCCTACCCTGTGCACTCACTGGAACCATGAGAATCCATTGGAATTGTCTGTAAAACACAGGAGATAATTCACACAAAAGCAATATAAAACTGCTATTATCAAAATGTGAGCTGGTAAAAATTTAGATGAGAATAGTTTAGGAAAGGGCCAGGCATGGTGGCTCACACCTGTCATCCAACACTTTGGGAGGCCGAGGCAGATGGATTATGAGGTCAAGAGTTCGAGACCAGCCTGGCCAACATGGTAAAACCCCGTCTCTACTAAGAATACAAAAATTAGCCGGGTGTGGTGGCATGTGCCTGTAATCCCAGCTACTCGGAAGGCTGAGGCAGGAGAATCGCTTGAACCAAGAAGGCGGCGGTTGCAGTGAGCTGAGATTGCACCACTGCACTCCAGCCTGGGCAACAGAGCAAGATTTCATCTCGAACAAAAAATAAAAGAATAGTTTAGGAAAAAAAGATAAGTATTTACCATAACTTTCTCAAATTACATTTACAATTTTACTACTTGTTACCAGTTTTACCTATGAATTCCATGCTAAGCAACTGAGACTCACGAGTGAGGTGCTTCCTTTAACTACACCCTACGCCATCTGGACTGAACCTCTGCATGACCAAGATGCCAAACACAAGAAACATACTCCTACATACTTTGAAATTTAAAAGCTCACTTTTCTAGCTTTTCTTTGGCTGAAGAGAAATTAATTTAACACTTCATTTTGAAGTACTTAGAATAGTCACTTTAAAATATACAGGTTCTTATGTTCAATTATAAAATAATCATATGCTTCTCTGGGTGATGCCATGGGCCATGTGTAAGCAACAGGTCGGTGACTGACTGATCACGATATTTATAATGTATGAAGGGAGCCGACAGGAATGATCCTCTACAGGCACATGACTCAATGATTTAACTCTGGTTGCATTGGAAAGTAAGAGTATTTGGAGGAGAATAGAACTCAGCAATGTCATATCAGTTACATTCAGTCACGTATGTATATATGAAGGCACACAACAGAATTAAGAGACTTTTCTGAAGGCTCTTGGAAAATTCCTATCACAGATGGGCTCTTACTCTGTTAATGTCCTTATTAGACACTTCAGAGCAGGAGTAAATTCTCTCAGGCAGAAAATGCTTACAAGCTTTAGCCCAGCCTATAGCTGGTTGACTAGGTTTATTACTAATTACTATTGAACTGATATTGTTACTATTACTACTACCTTCTTTGGGTATTTAAATTTAGATGATGGCAGCTCAATTAGAAGACCCCAAATCACTTTACAGAGTTCCTGCATTGACAAGTAGTGATGTTTAAAAGGTTCATCATTTGGGGTTCTCTGAGCACTTTGGTGAAAAAAAATATTATTGGCCCCATTTATAAGGGTAGAGATGTAGATATAGATAAAACTGTTATCTATAACAGTTACACAGATGAAATATCACTTGTATAGGGTTCCATCCTTTATAAAGAACTTTTAATACACTCTCTGTGATGATAAAGAAAAGTCCCAGGGCACTGTTGAGAAAAGACAGAATTTGGTAATTCTAATTTCCAGGCCATTGCTCAATCTGTGGCCCATGCCTTCCATCTATTTTTCACTATAAAGTCTAAATTTCCTGCTTTGCTATTTTTCCCTGGAGAGGCAATGTGGCATAGCAGAAAAAAAATATGGATTTTAATATCAGCTTTGCCACTCATTAGATGTGTGGCCTTGAGCAACTTTCTTCCTCTCTCTGACTCAGTTTCCCTGTCTTTGAAAATAAGAATCAGTACTTTGCAAGTCTGTTGTAGAGAATGAAAATATCACCTTGTAAGTTTGGTGCATTACCTGGCTTAGAGTCTGGCAAGTGACGGGTAATCAACCAAGATGCAATCCCTGCATTTTCCCACCCGCCTCTGCACCCATCACTGTCTTCTTAGTTAAGATTAGAGCCCAAAGAGCTCAACTAAGGTTTGGGACATATGTGCAATTTTTGCCTGTGCTGCTGAATAAAATGTCCTCAGATTATCTACCTCTCTGCTACGTCCTGATCAACAGCTCTCTAAGAGTAGAGGCCACATCTACAATCTTTTTTGAATTAACCCATATGTCCCTGAGCAGATCGTGCCTCTGGGAAAGTGGGGAGAAACTATTTACCGGGCAATGGCTCTATGTCAGGCACTCTTCTAGCTACTGGGGATGCAGAGGGAGCCCCGCCAGATCAAATTATTCTCCCATAGGTGAAAACTACCCCTGTTAGAGTTCTGAGAGGATCTAATGAGGCATTTGAATTTGAAATGCACTGGGTGCCTATGGAGGCTACACAAATGTTGGTATAACCGTGAGTATTATTGTTGTTTCAGATAAGAGGGGCTCTGTTCAACAACTATTTGCCCATTAGACATATCTAAGATGCTGTGGTTGGAAATTCTTCAGTAGTAAGTATGAGAAATTCTGGTATCTCAATTAAAACATAGTAAGGAACTATCAAACAAAGAAGAGAAATTCTTCCAAAGTTATAAGATTAGGCAAGAAATAAATCTAGGAAGTATAATCCCCTGTTGAGTCAGACACATGATTTTGAATTTCTGACTTGAACTTCCCACCACCAAATACGTGGGGAGAGTTTGCCTGTGTCTTCTTATATTTCTGAAATTATGCCATCACTCTCTCATGTGACCCTAGCTCCTGGTGCATCTTCTGGTGCTGTGGGACAAATGTAGAAATGAAGTAATTGAATTAATCGATTGTGTCCATAAGTTCCCATCAGACTTCTACTTAAATAGCCAATATCCATTCTACATTTCCTCCTTGGAAACAGAACTCCAGCTTATTCATGTAATATGCCCAGGTAAATTATTACATTTCTTAGCCTCCCACTTAGCTAGGAGTAGCCACAGGACTAAGTTCTAGATAACTGGACATACATGGAAGTGTTATATTGGAGTTTTAAGAAGACTTCTTAAAAGAACTAACTCAGTTGAGAAGTATTCCCATGTTAGTCTTCTCCTTCCTTCCTTTTTGCCTGGAACATTGACGTGACGGGTAGAAAATCCCCTTTATAAGGCCTTTGGCTCCCTAGTGGTCCACCTCTGGAATTCTACTCCTTGACATTGTTTAAGCCACCATTTTTCAAATTTTATTTTAATGTGCTTGGTGGAGAGACTTAACTTTAAGTGATACAGTGTAAGTAAGCTGTCTGACAAAACTTTGGATTTCCTTAGAATCAATTTTGGAAACGTAAATAAAAGACGATGCACCTTCTCTTAAATAGCACTTAATAAATTCTAAGGGGTGCAGCACAGTGCCATGCAAAAGTGAGCGCTGGACACATATCATGTCCAACAGTAGCAGTAGAATGTAAATTTCAAGTAATAAGACCAAACTAGTGAGTCTAAGGCCTAGGAGTTTTATATCCTTGAGTCCTGAGGATGCTGTATTTAAAAAGAGAGGAAGAAAAAATTAAAAACAAACACACAAAAAAACCAAAAACAAAACCAACACACAATTCAACATGTCAGAGCCAACCAAAATTCTAAGACTGCAATGAGGAAAGTAGATGAACAAAACAGGCCAATAGAATCATTAGCAATTTTGTTATCATGGAAATACCTATCACTATTACCATGGCCATCTTAGCGTGTAGCCGTCAACTGGGTGTTTGTACAGAAGAAATACAATAGGCGAAATACCAACACAGGCACCCCCTTTAGGCTAGCTGGGTTTCTCTGGCTTTGCCCCGTCACTGTTTCTGGCCCTGTAGGAATCTTCTTCACTGGCTTACATTGCTGTTTGTCAGGAACTGACCCCATTTCAGGAGAGTAGATCGTATTATTGGAGTCAAAGCTCTATGCAAAGCCATGACATCTCTGCTCTATTATGAAGTTATTCATTACTATTTCACATTCATCTCTGTCAACCTCTCTACAGTCACTTTCAGAAGCCATGCCTCTAGCATTTTCAAGCAGCAAGTTGGCCAGACTATTAACCCCATTCTGTAGATATTTAAATAAAAGCCCAGATTTGGTTAAATTGATCTTCATGTGGTCTTTTTTGGGTCAAACAGCTACTCTCTAATTTCATTTCTTAAGTCAGAGGGAGGTTAGGATAAGGTTATCTAAAAACGGACTGTTTTCATATAGCAATTTCCTTAAATAGATACCTGACTTATAACAGATATCAGCCTCAATGTATCTTTTATTTATTTACTTACTTTTTGGTTTAAAATGGGTCTACTACTGTACTGAAAACCAAGTTTTGTGATTTTTTTATTTTGAGACAGAGTCACACTCTGTGGTCCAGGCTGGAGTGCAGAGGTGCGATCTCGGCTCACTGCAACCTCTGCCCCCCAGGTTCAAGCAATTTTCCTGTCTCAGCCTCCCAAGTAGCTGGAATTATAGCTGCACACCACCATGCCTGGCTGATTTTTGCATTTTTAGTAGAGATGTGGTTTTGCTATGTTGGCCAGGCTGGTCTTGAACCCTTGGCCAGGCTGGTCTTGAACCCTTGGCCTCAAGCGATCCAGCCGCCTCAGCCTGCCAAAGTGCTGGGATTACAGGTGTGAGCCACTGTACCCAGTCTTGTGATCCTTGATAGTGAATACATGATGGGTCTTCCAATTCATAAGTAATACAGATAATCTGTAATTGAAAGGTTTTGCAGGGTATTTATATTACAAGGATTGGAAGTTCAAGAGCAGCCTGGCCAAGATGGTAAAACCCTGTCTCTACTAAAAATACAAAAATTAGCTGGGCATGGTGGCAGTACCTGTAATCCCAGCTACTCGGGAGCCTGAGGCAGAGAATTGCTTGGACCCAGGAGACGGAGGTGCCGAGATGGTGTCATTGCACTTCAACCTGGGAGACACAGCGAGACTCTCATAAAAAAAAAAAATTAAGAAGGAAAAAGAAAGGCTTTTCTTTTCCTTATCCTACCTGAGATAGAATAAAATGCCTACCGGTTTCCATAATCTGCAGTTTCTCCCGAACTAACTGTACTATGAATAAGAAAGGTACCTTTCTTTTCAAGAATCCCTGGAAGACTGCCTTTCAATAATGGGTATTTTTTGTTTGGCTCTACCATGAAAACTACAACTCTCAGCTTTGCTTTTTGTCCATAAATTTATATTTTTCCAGATAGACTACAGTTAAGCCTAGAAATGTTAAAGACATTTCTACCTTCAAAGAATTAAACCATTGGCTGTTAGCTTCAGGTTTACAAGTCCGTCTTGAAATTGATGGTGACATTTTTTTCCTCTGGAAACATGGGTGATTTTCACCCCAGTACTTCATCGGGCTTCAGTGGTTTATAAATCAAGCAACACACACACACACACACACACACACACACACACACACACACACACACACACACACAAATCATACAAGCTCACTCGAACCTCCTAGGATACCAGTCTCACACGGTGGTCTTCATCGGGAGATCCTAAGCACGATGATGACCAGGGGACTTATTAAAGCATGGTTACCATTTATTAGAGCAATGTACGGAAAAAGAAAGAAACAAAAGGTTAGCTACCATCCCAGCAGCCAGCCAACAGGAATACACAGACTACTCCTATAGTCCTTGTGCAGATATTATATTTAAATGACAGGGCCAAAAGACCATATGACCTAGTATACCATTGTTCCAGCACTCTTGGATCTGAAATACATTTTACTTAAAAGACCATTCTGGCTGCTTTAAGGAGGCTGTTTAACTTAAATTACAATTCATATTCCTGAAAATCTGTCTAACATTCTTTGGAATAGTAAAGGCATACATCTGAATCATATGAGAAAGGAATTTTACCAAAAAGTCCTTCTGGCCCAATGAGTTCAGAGATATCTTCCTCATGTCCCATGAATGCTGCCTTCATTTCATTAGTTGCAAATAGCCACAAAGACTACTAGGCCAACTTCTTTGCTTACGTTTTAGAAAATGTGTTTCACAATCTATACCAAACCTAGGATATGCAAAACTATTAATCCTACATAGTGGCAAAGCAATTACTAAATAAAACCTTTATTAATGCAAACATGAGCATTCCCACAGACATAAATTATTAGCTCTTGGAAGATTTTCGTATTTACACTTTTAGTCAGGCTGCCATATTTAACAGTATTTAAAGTTTGATAATCTCAAAATCTTTGTTCTACATCTAGTAACAGTTGATCAAATATCAGTATCCTATGGGCAGAATAAGTTCCCCTCTTTCTATCTTCCCATAGAATTGAGCAAATACCTACATTATAAAGTACTTATTATTAAGTACTGAAAATAGTTCAGTGTTATACACCTGTCTTCTACACCAACTGCAAGTACTTTGAGAGCAAAGATAATGTCTATGCGTGTCTGGCACATAATAGATGCACATTTGATATTTTGTGAATTAATGAATGAATTCATCTTTGTATCCCAAACACCTAATACTATATCTGGCACATAGGTATTCAGTACACTACCTACATGTTACACGAACCCTTATCCATGGGTTCTGAGCTTTGAGAGGGTTAGCCCACCATCGCCAAAAATAGTCTTGGGTTTGCTTTTTTCATCAATGGGTCTCTACTCTGATATGGTGACCTATTTGCAATACAGCTCCCTACTATTAGGGATTAAAGTCTGGCTACTCGATTGTGAGTTCCTGAAGATACAACTGAGTCTTTTCATATTTTTTATTTTTTCCATACTGTAATTTAAAATGTATTTATTTCATCACCTTCTTCAGCATGTATAAAGCATATGGCATCAAGTATATGGCTCAGTACGGTTTGTTGCACAAATCATAGTGAAGATAACTGCGACACAGGGGAACTGGACCCAAGATGTGGGGTCGGAGAATAGGATGCTCTCATGGCCTCTGCCAACTAGCCACAGCCTTTCATCTACATCTCTCTCTTCCTTGTGTTCCTATGGTTAGTTCTTCACTGGCAATTTTATTTCCTCTTCCCATATTTATATCAAATTCTGGTTCTTCTTCAGACATAAAATCTTGAAGGGGTAATGTATCTTGCCTACTCCTAAGTCTTTGAGACTAGTTGCTACCATATCTTCCTACCTAAACAAAGAGATGGAGATTTTCCATTAGGTGTATTTTCATTTTATTTTTACCTGCATACCTCTAGTATTGGGGCCTAGAGAAAATGAACCCTAGCATTACAATATAAAATGTGAGTCGAAGAGTTCAATATAGTCTTACTTCGTCTCTGAGATCTCAATTAAATGAATACTAACGTGTAAGGAGATAATATACATACACACGCACATACGCATGCACAACCACTTCATGAACTCTCCAGCAGGAATCGTGTCCAATCCCAGAAAAAGAGACGGCACTGTGCTGCCTAAATGAAAAGGAAGAAAAAAGGCAAGAGGGGGGGAAAAAGTATAATCATCTAAAGTTTTAAAGATGGCAATTTAAGCAAATTGCCATATCTGCTTTTAGAAATGAAAGGGGAAGAAAAATGCTCATTTCTTTTGAAGTGAAATTGCGTAGGTCAATGGCTGTGACAATCCTCTCAATAACCACTAACAAAAGACCAGTTTGGGTGCTTAGGGAAGCCGCTCAATAGCAGGTATTCATTGAATCTTGGAATAATTTTGCTTACCACAAGCTGTGAGAGAGAACCAAGCACCATATAGAACACAGCCTGCGAGGTAACACATCAGCAGCCAAGGTGGAAAAATAAAACCCACAACCAAGTATTTCTTGAGCTTTATCGCATGATTATTTACTCAAAGGCAGGGAGCTGAATGTGGAGCCCATTTGAGGCACATGAATAGGAACACACACACACTGGATCGCATGTGAGTGTGCGTCTATGGTTTGCGCCAGGGGAATCCTTATGTGTTATTTAAGATACTTTATTTCAGAGGAGAGAGTGGTAGTTTTCTGAACTACAGCTTCTGGAAACTAGGTTTAGTTATTCAAGAATTTGCTGAACACCTACAGGGAACAGGGAGCCCGGTAACTACCTATTCGCCCCATTCTGGTCCTAGACCAAAACGTATCATGAAACAAGCCATCACACCAGCTAGAAACAACTAGTTACAAAAATATTGTCCACAGTATAATCGACATAAATAATAGTGGAAGAAATGAGAAGTGAAGACGAGTCATTTAGGGAAGGTTTCTCGGAAAAGGCGTGGCCTAAGTAGGATGTGAGAGAAACTGTCACATGTAACCTCACATGTAACTTCAAAAAGTGATTTTCTGTTGTTTTAAAATAACCGCACAATTTAACCAGGTTGACTAATGATTAATTTGAACTATGCATCTGAGTATAGACAGCTTGATAGTGCACAAGGAGCCTATCTACCGGCCATGCCTACTTCTATCACTATCTGTAATATCTCATTTTATTTGTCCTGTATGGAAAAGATGGTATGGTCTTATTCCAGAAGAGGTAGAGGCATAACCACTTTGGAAAATGGTGTGGTGGTTTCTTATGAAATTAAATATACAGCAGGATATGGTGGCTCATGCCTACAATATAGCACTTTGGAGAATCACTTGAGGGTTTGAGACCAGCCTGGGCAACATATTGAGATCTCATCTCTAGAAAAAAAATTGAAAATAAAAGTCAGGGGTTTGAGACCAGCCTGAGCAACATATTGAGATCCCATCTCTAGAAAAAAATTGAAAATAAAAATCAGGGGTTTGAGATCAGCCTGGGCAACATATGGAAATTTCATCTCTAGGAAAAAATTGAAAATAAAAATCAGCTGGGTATAGTGGCGCATGCCTATACGCCTATTTACTTGGGAGGCTTAGGCAGGAGTATATCTTGAGCCCAGGATTTTGAGCTACAGAGAATTGTGTCACTTCACTCCAGCCTGAGAGATCATGTCTCCAAATATATATGCATAGAGAGAAAGAGTTACCATATGACTTGGGAATACAAGTCCTTGATATTTATCTAAGAGAAGTGAAAATATATGCCACACACAGATTTGCACACAAATGTTCAGAGTAGCTTTATTCTTAAGAGCCCCAAACTGTAAAGGATCCAAATGTTCATCAATGGATGAATGAAGAAACACATTGTGGTCTATTCCCACAATAAAAAACTACTCAGCACCAACAAAGAACAAACTATTAAGCCAAGCAACCATGTAGATACATCTCAAAACATTAATTTTTGATTAGACATGAAAAGCCTTATATATATATATATACACACACACACACACACACATAAGAAGCATGACACAACTATATTCCATATAATTTCATTTACAGAATGAAATTCTAGAAGAGCTTATCAATAGCAACAGAAAGCAGATCAGCAGGTGCCAGGCACCAGGGATGGGGTAGGGAAGGTTGACTGTAAAGGGCAGGAGGAAACCTTTTGGTGTGATGGAAATGCTCTCCATCTTTGTTGGGATTGTGGTCAGAGAGCGGAAAACATACATTTGTCAAAACTCTGGCCAGGCGCAGTGGCTCACACCTGTAATCCCAGCACTGTGGGAGGCCAAGATGGGTAAATCACCTGAGGCCAGGAGTTCAAGACCAGCCTGGCCAACATGGTGAAACCCCATCTCTACTAAAAATGCAAAAATTAGTTGGGTGTGGTGGCACACACCTGTAATCCCAGCTACTCAGGAGGCTGAGGCAAGAGAATTACTTGAACCTGGAAGGCAGAGGCTGCAGTGAGCCGAGATCGTGCTACTGCATTCCAGCCTGGGTGACAGAGACTCTATCTCAAAAAAAAATTAAAGGAAAGAAACAAGTAAAATAAAATAAAAATGTTTATCAAAACTCTTCAAACTGTATACTTAAAATTGGTGTATTATTTATATGAATTATACCTCATTGATCAAAATAAAAACAATGGCTATCAATACTGAAAAACTGATACATTTGTGTATTTTCCTAATCTCATCCCAATTTAGTTTTTGATTTAGGCTACTGATCCAGTACATCTTTAGACACTACTAACATGATGTGTGATTTGTGCCATTCTAACTGAACATAAATGGCCATTCGAAGACCCGAAAAGCTTATCAGCCCATGGTGTGTGACTGGAGCTTTTCTGGTGGAGTCCTGCCACTGGGTGCTAAGAAAATGGGCGGACTTCTCAGGACTGCTAAAAGTCAAGGCAAGAAGATGCTCAGGCACCACTGTTGGGTAGAACCCACTTAGACACACACCTTTTCTTCCTTGTCTCCTTGGATCTCTGTCAACAGCATTGAATCCCATCTCACCTCATAATCTCTCTTGAATACCCACAGAAAGTACTACCTGTGAGCTGAAAATCAAAGGCATATTCACATGTTATCTATTTTTTGGCTCTACCATCTTCCTACTCTCCTTTTAACAGAGTGAAACTCTAGCCTTCATTTAAAGAAGGACTAGAAGTAAACTAGACAATGAGAAATACAGTACTTGACTATCTCTTCTCTCCTTGATTCTCCGGATTTTTACACATGTTCTCTCTCCTTCCTCCTGTCTTTTCATCCTGTCTTGCTGGCCTTTTTTCCTACATCTCTCTCCTCCATCTGTCCATCTTGTCTGCCTCATATTTGCTTCACAATTATTCTTCTGACTTTTGGTGCATTTCCTGACTTGCATCTTTGTTACAATCTATGTATTTTCTGGAGGATAATGTATGTGTCATTGTTCCTCCCGTGGCTTTTTCCCTTTTCTTTATTCAAATAACAGAGGAATTAATTTTTCTCAGAGAAAAGAAAGAAGATGAAAGGAGGAATTAGGTTGAGACGAGAGAGTGTGGAATGAGAGAGGAAGGTGTCAATTAAAAAAATGAACCCCACTGCATCCCCCTCTTGACAGGTGGGGTGAGTGGAGCTGACAGCCGTCGCATTAGCTGGCTTTGGTGGAACCCTCATGCCTTGTGGTTCCCCCAAGCTCAAAAAGAGTGATTCCAGGGCCAGCGGACACACTCACACATTTTTACTTGGTGTGCCAATGCCTCCCCTGCAGCTATTTCTAATAATGGTAATTATAATGATTTGAGGCTTAAGCAGGGCAATTCCGGCCCGAAGGCAGATTGTAATGAAGTAGTCGGGGTGAAGGGAGGGGAGAGGGGCTGCAGTGGGAAGAGGCTGGATGGGGCACTTTCAGGCCTTCAATAGCTTTGTCTAGTCAAGTGCAAGCAGGATGGCCTCATCTTTTGGGGCCAAAGTTTTGTCTTGCAGGATATTCAGAAGCCAGTTTCTGCTGGAGATGGGGCATTGCTCACATCCACAGACAGGTCACACTGACTCCTGAGCAAACAAACTGCTTGCTCTGTGTGCCGGCAGCATTCACCCAGCCTGTGGCCTGTAGTGGCTGCTGCTCTCTTGGCTGTGGCTTGAATCACATGCCTCTTGCTTTGTCCAGCCCCTCCCTGTTCCCTCACCATAGATAATACTGTCTTAAGAGCCTTGGCCAGAATCCAATTACTGCTGATATACATCTTCTCTTGACTCCAAATGACTCTTTCTGCCATTGAAGGATACCCCGGAATGTTGAAAACTTGTCCTGATTGCAGAGTTAATGGTCATGTGGTCCTTGCCACTGACGGAATGGCCTTAGGGGGAGCCTTGATGGGTCTCTAGTCATCAGTGTTACCCCACCTCTCCGCTCTGCCCTTATTAAAGCCATTCGTTCTGAAAGCTAAATGAATATGTTTCATCTTCAAATGCTGGAAAACAATAGCAGGCAGCCAGCGATCTGTATAGAACAATGCTAGCTTAATCACTACTATTCTCTTTCCTTCTTTCTCTTTCTCTCTCAATTGCTCTCTTTTCAGCTTTGTTCCCACTATCATCAATGAGGCCTTTATACACAACTGCATGATTCTATACTCATGGAGCACACACATGTAGGCACATACCAATCTATACTTACATTAAATTTGTGAGAGCGAAAATACTGATGTTTTATACATGCGTAATATATATAACTTAATCTCATATATAGATTATGCATATCTATGGATATTTATTTTGGCCCTTTCTAAGCAGTTAATACATTCTTACACTGCCAAGTGTGGAATGGATACTTATATCTAAATAGTTCATTTGACAAAAGCAAGATTTTTTCAAATAATTGTGGTGATAAAAATATCAATACATGTATGTTATCAATGCAATACAGATGAGCAAAAACTATAGAGCACATATAGCTTATGCAATATAGTGTAAATAACTGCATAATACCTATAATCAAACAAATTAAGCATTTCCATTAAATTTTAGCTGGACACGTGTATTTTTGAAACTGCATTATAGAAGCATTTGGAGTATTCTATGTTTCCCTTTTCTTCTTATCTACCCAGCTTGGAAAATAATAAGTGATAATATTATCTCTTTATTCCATACTTCTTTACTTCAGAGATATTCCTAAAGTAATAGCAGAAAGTTAGTATATGAATATTCCCTCTCCAGACACAGTATCATCAGATAAAATTTCATTTTTTCATTCCTCCCCTCTTGCATGCTGTCCAGTCACTTAAGTAAATACAACCACAAGAGAAAAAAAAATGTTCAATATATCAAACCATAATTTTTACTCATTGTAGTGCTCTATTATTAATTTTATCATAGTGTATATAATTCATCACCACAGATAATTTAATGCCATATTATCCTCAGGGCGTATACTATGTGTGACATACAACAGGCACTCCACATATGTTTGTTAAGTAAACCATTTATATCCATTTCATACATGGAGGAAAGGGTACTCAATCCATAACCTGATGAGTTAGAATTTAGCTAGTAATGGCAAGCACACTATCTGATGGCAACGACTTGCAAAACAAAAACCACTTTCAAGGAGAAATTCAAATTGCGAATTAATTATTCAGACAAGAAATAATAGGATGTAGCTGACTAACTTCGTATTGTAGTTTTTATATGTTTTGTATTTTAAAAATGCAAATGAGTTATTCACAGAAGTTGATTCGGGTTCACTGTGTACAAGAAATGCTTCCTTCAAACCATGACTGGGAATCTGAATGTTCAGTAATATACTGCTTACAACTAAATTCTAGGAGAAAATGAGAAAGGAGATAACTCCAAAGTACATAGTAGTGGGATCCGATGTATTTGTAATGTACATAAAGTGCATGCCCACTGAAATCACATGCATTTGAATGTCCATTAAAATCACAATCAGCAAACGTGTAATGAAAAATATAGAACGCACGTACAAAATGAATCCATAGTTACACAACGTGGCAATATACAGTAAGTAAATACGTGCATGTCTATACTAAAGCCCAACAATCCATTTGATAACTAGTCAACCAAAGAAAAAAATTAGTAGAACATTTCTGCAGATTCAGGAAACACAAAAAAGGTCTGTTTAAAAAACACATAGTTTCATTGCATAAAAGTTGTTTTCTTTTAGTCTGTTTAGTGTAAGATGTAAAGTTACTTACTAAAATGTAAAAAATCTTACAATTAATTCAAATATAAAACTTAAATTTTTGATTAAAAATTTTAAGTGGATATATGAAAAACTTAATTTCCATGTTTCTTTAGTCCCAAATGAAGGTTTCCTTTACACTTGAGCTTTATCATCTAGTCAATACAAAGATAGACTGACTTAGGTGCAAACAGGTATTTCAGTAAACAGGTTTTAATGTATAGAACAAAAACATACTACACAGTACGCCCAGTGTTCCTTTTATGCACCAACAATGTAGTGTTTGAATTTTACTGTCAAAAAAGACCTTTTTCGACCTCCCTTTGAAATAGTCTAGTCCTAGGATTTTTATGAATGGCATAAAGTCCTGTCTTATCCCCCGAAGATGCACCCTCCTATGTAAAAGTGAAAGCGACACAGGAAATAAGGCCCTTGTGTTCCCTTGGTGGGTTCACAGAGATGCACAGGACCCAGGTTCCATGGTCCATCAAGCAGGAGAGACCCATGGTGTTGATGACAGCACCACCTCTTTGTGGGATACAACAATGAGGGAGACACAAACACCCTGAGAATGATGGGATCCCTCAACAAGAATGTAGAATGAGATCCATGCAGAGCCAGTCTGAAGTCAGAACTCAACAGAAACATTATCTCAGAACCTAGTAAGAAAAGACGTCCAATAGGGGGAATAAAAACACCCAGGGTTACAGAGGTCTAGGGAGTAGAGCTTCTGAGAAGTCATGAAGTGTCAAATACTGCTAAGAAAGAGGCTCAATAAGATGAATACTGAAAAACACACATTGCATTAAGCAACCGTGGAGGCCTGGTGACACTGGCTATAAAAAACATCAGTCAAAGATGGAGACAAAGGAAGACCAAAGTGGGTTGAGGAAGCGTAGACTTCTTTGAGAATTCATATGACATAAGAAAGAGAAAGACTGTATATAGCTAAGAAAGATGGAATCCAGTCAAGGGAAGGTTTCTATAAGTCCTGTAGGTTCTCTTGATTTTCTTCCAACCAAGAGAATCTATGAGGAAGGAAACATCAAAGGGAATGACAGATAAAGATAGGAGGCTAGTATAAGGGTTACAGGTAGAAGAATCATCTTTACGCAGAAAAGAGAGATTCTTACTGAGAAAGGAGAAAAGGAAAAAAGTATACTAGGTTGGTGCAAAAGTAATTGCAGTTTTTGTCATTAAAAGTAATGGAAAGACCTCAATTACTTTTGCACCACCTTAATAGATACATTTGAAGAAAATGGAGGGGGAGATTGAGAAAGTTCAGGATTAAAGGATTCTATTTTCTCCATGAACTAGAAGGCAACATCATCTGCTGGAAGGAGACTGATTTCAGGAATTAAGGAAAGGAGAACACTTTTAATAGTCCTAGTTTCTCCAGAAAAAGTGAAAGCATTAACTGGCAAAACTGAGAATCCAGATGAAGTTGGAGAACAGGTAGTTGAGGTGGCATTAATCCTCATATTTGTAGAATTAGGTACATGCAGTATGAGTAACCATCCCTTTATCCATTCCTTACTTCAAAAATAGACCATGTTTTAAAAAGAGAAGTTTATTTCTGCTCCAATTACCCATGGTGAATATCGCCCATACCTCAGCACCAAAACGGAATGTTGGCTTCTTACCAGCTCACAAAGCCAACAGTGTGACACCAGAGGAAGAAGACAAGACTGGTGCCCACACTTGCCGGGAAGAGCTGTTGCTTTGTGCATCTCTGTGCAGGTTGTTCAGGCCCTCTTCCCAACACCGTCCCTGTTCTTCTGGCTGCCCACTGTGCAGGAAAGTGCCTGGTAGTTGACGCACTATGAGGGCCTGAGCACTGACCCCTCTTATACCTTTGAACCCCTGTCCCACCGGTGATGCTGGAAGGTCAGGAAGCTTCATGGCAGCAGGGGCCCAGGCGATACATAGAGACCTGCAGAGCTCACACAGGCCGCCAAGCCCGTGCTCACTTCTGTGGCAGACTTCATAAGGCTCCGCTCTTTGACTGGCGTTGAGTTTATGTGAAAGTAATTAACAGTAATTAATCCTTAATTACAGTAATTAGCCAAGTCGCAGTAAATTAAACCACATCTGGAGCAGATGAGGGCTTCCGAATGGGAGGCAAAGAGAGGCGACAATCGGGGAGATGCTGAATTCATCTGACAGCATCTGATTAAGTCTACCTGTTGCTGGCAGCCTCATTTGCATGTTGTTTTTGTTTGCATTTCCCAGTAACCCTTTCAACGGCATTCACAGTGTGGACCTCTTGGTCCTTGCTTAAATACCAGTTAGGCAGTCCTGCTGCCACAATATGAGGGAGTCCCTTCATATCCAGCAGGATGGTTGGGTTTGCCCGGGCTTTATTTACGTTTCCCACCCTCCCTCCTCACAAACAAAAATATAAATAGCAGGGACCTCATCAAGTGACAGGCTGAAATCAGAGGAGAAGCCAAGAGAGGTTTTTTTTTTTTTTTTTTTGGCTGATGAAAGGAGAAGATGATATGAGACATTAACATGTCTGATGGGGGTAGGGAAACAGAGGGTAGGAAAATGGCAGAAGATGCTTGCAAAAATAGGTCAAGTGGGTCATTCTCTTATAGAGAAGTCCCTACAGCCTACGGAGAGGGAGCACAGCCTGCGGAAGACCTGTTGCCCATATGTCAGAAACACAGACACAAGGGTGCACATGTATGCACACATGCACACACATAAACAGAGAAAGCAGTGGCAGAAACACACTGGAGTCCTCCATTTTTCTGACCTTATTCTGATGGGCGCTACACCTCTATGTATTATGTTTTTGCACGTTAAATCACAAAGCACATGCACGTGAAAGAAAATGTAAACATGTAGTAAAATATAGTGATAAAAATAAAAACTACCCCAAATGCCAACATCTAGAGATGGGTGATGGCAAATCTTAAAAAGAGAAAAAATATGGCAAAATATTGCAAAAGAATAATTATTCTAGTTGCTTCTTTAGCACCCAGGAGACAGAGATGATTGAGTTCTTTTGGCTTTGTGTTCTGCCTCTGCTCTGGTCTTGATTAAACTTATGCAAAGCAGTACTTTTTCTGGGTTGTGAATCCTGGAGGTCGCCCTGCCAGATGGGTGAGATCCCAGTTGAGCTGTGCTCCTAAAGCAAGGCGAACAGAGAGAGCCATTGCTACTTTTGCTTAGTAAAAAAGTAGGGTAAGGACTGGAGTGTTGAACCTTTTCAGAGGAATGAGAGGGGTCTGGGAAAAAAGGGTAGAGGAGGGAATACTTCCCTGAAAAATCTTACACACCTAACTAATGTCATAAGGCCGAGGATGAGAAAGTAGCACTTAACAGTTTCATCCTCACCACGCATAAGGTATTCCAAAGGTCTACATCTCCTACCCCTGAGGTGTGTGCTGGACAGGTCTGGACATCCATATGACTGGCTTCTGGGTACACAGCAGCATCACCAGGCCACAGAGAACAAGGCATGAGCTTCAAGTAACTGATCTGCACCAGGCTACTGCAATCTCTTCCCCCAACAATGCCACCAACTCTGGGACTAACAGTTGATGGCTGTATTCTTGGAATAGGGCAGAACGAATTGACAAGAAGTGGATTCACTAACTCCATGCTCTATCCAGCTGATCCACCTGCCACCCCTAACTTCCACTGCCTTCTGCTACCCTCACAGTGAATTATGGTGGCTTTCAGATGTCCTGAATCCCTCCAGGGTTTACCTCAACAATAAGTGGCTCTGCTGTTTGCCAGGGATATAACAAGGGCAGGTTTAGAAACTCTGTTTCTAAATATTTGAAATGGGATAAAATGGTATCAACATCATCATATTATTGGGAAGATTAAATGAGGCAATGAATATGCAATGCTTGCCACAGTGCCTGATGCATAGGAAATATTCAATAATGTTTACTTATTATAATATTAATTATTGTTATAATGATTTTTTTTCACTTGTTATACTGAGAAGCAGTACAATGTACTAACCAAAAGCACAGACTTCTGAGTCAGAATGCCTGCCTAGGTTGATTAAATATGCCACTTATATGCTGTGTGACCTTCAACAAGTTACCTAACCTCTCTAGGCCTCAGAAAGAGAGACAGTAATCATACCTACCATATCTACTTCTTTCAAAAGGTTAAATAAATTGTCTGAAACATGTTGAGACTAGAACCAAGCATATGCCTGTAGTAAATGCCAAATAAGTGCTTTCTATTAGTTATATATGTATATTTTATATCTAGATTATGTATATATACATATTCATACAATATCTTTGAAACGTTGATATCCATATTAAAAGTATGTGTTCATTTGTATAAATACGTTAAATATTTTTGGACAATAAAAATAAGGAAAAAAGGAAGAAAAAAGAGCAGCACACATAGAAGCACATAGATAAATAGCAGAAGGTAATTCAGTAGGCAGAATCTGACCATTTCACAGTGAGCAGATCTATCAATAGGTTATTATTTAGGGAAAACTCACTTTTTATCAATAAAGAGTCTCAATTTGATGCAGGCAGTCTAAGATTAATTTCCTACTCACTGTAAGAATTCAGCCAGCCACATATTTTTATTTTTTACTTTTTTAAACTTCTGAGATTAGTTACCAAATATTCCTGGATGCTGCCTTGAAAACTCTGCTTGAAAATGCCTGTCAACCACCTTTATTCAGATGTCCTGTAAAATGTACTGAAAAGAGATGTGGCTATTGCAAGTTGAACAGAGAAGACTACAAATGCCTAACACAATGCTGAGGAGCCTACCAGCAGCAACCCTACAATTATCTTGTGGTTTCCTCGAAGTTATAATGAGCTGACCCACTTGGCGTATCAAATTTCTCCTGACTGGTTTTGTAGTTCTCACCCATGCAGAGACACAGCTCTATGAAGAAAAATAACAGGCCATTTACACTGAAATATGTTGCGGTGGGTGTGGAGAATATCAGGAAAGAGATGCATCCTGCAGTTAAAAATTACTCAACCGGTGTTATCAAGTTAAAAACCAGAGGCCCTGAATAAAAAAATATATATAATATATGCATTTTGGAAAAAAAAAAAAACAACTATTCTTTGGCTGAGAGAGAGCTTCCCTCCTTTTGCTGAATGAAGTATGTTTAGTTAACATTAATACCCATATTTTCTGCATTTCTTCCAATTTCATCATTCTGGCCTTGTCTAAATCAAAATACATTATAATTCTGAATAATGGGCTATCTGCTGCCTGTGGGGAAATGTTATAACGATAATAAATAATTTCTGAAAATTATGAATTACTTCTGCCCTTTTGGAAAACAAGCAAATTATTCGTTTGCACAGGAAATAGGAGCACATTTGTGCAGAACCTTTCACACTTGTGGGCTTCTTGCTCACTTCTCCAAGAGGCAAGGCCCAAAATGGTTCACTTCACCAATCTCTCTCTCTCTTTTTTTAAGACAAGGTCTCTCTCTGTCACCCAGGCTGGAGTGTAGTGGTGCAATCATGGCTCACTGCAGCCTTGGCCTCCCAGGCTCAAGCAATCCTTCCACCTCAGCCTCCAGACTAGCTGGAACTACAGGCACATACCACCAGGCCTGGCTAATTTTTTAACTGTTTTGCAGAGACAAGGTCTACTATATGGCCCAGGCTGGTCTTGAACTCCTGTACTCAAGCAATTCTCCCACTTTAGCCTCCCAAAATGATAAGATTACAAGCGTGAGCTACCGCTCCCAGCCTGGCTCACCTCTCTTAACCATAAGCATGCCAAATGAAAAATGAATAGGAAGGAGCTATCTCCACTTTTTGGTCATTTGTTTCTTTTCTCACATCGTCAGCAGATGATGAAAGAGGGACACAGATATAGACAAGTCACACTAAAACATCAATGAGGTTAAGAACCTCCCATTCAGACCAGAAATAGATAATTTTCAGAAGTACCCCTTACAGGTTAGGAGAGGGGAGTACTCCCTGCTAACCTGGAGGCGGGACAAAGACCTCTGGTGTGCAAGCAAAAAGAAGCCTTATCTACCATTTACCTGTATCCAAATTCCAGCATCCAACAATGGCAAAGAGCCTCATGGCAAATGTAGCAGAGGCTGTCACTTCCCATGGTAAAAGGAAGTGGCCATGATTCACTTCTAGTGCATGGGGATGGTTGCCTTTTGCCCTAAATCAACTCGAGACCCCTTTCCACCATATGTGTGTGTATGTAACTCTAAATGCATCTCTAAGACTTAAAAATAAAAAGCCACTGCTACTTGGCAAGTGGATGGGCTAGAGAGAAGACCTACCCCAAAGAACTATAGCACTCTGCTCTAAATTACACAACTTTCTAAACTATGTGAGTGCTTACAAACTATTAAAATCCCGGTATAAGAATTACATTCCTGTGAATCATAATCTGATTTAGTTTTATTAATATGACACAGTGAATGGTAAATAAAACTACATAGGCACAATCCCTGTCTTCTAGAATCTTACAATCAAAAACAGAATTGTAGAGATTTTCTTAGATCATAAGGCAGACATTAAGGGCACACATTAAATTAATACATAAATTAAGTAAGTTAATTACTGAATTTCATTACATGTTCATAATGAGCATGCCAAGGGGTGAGTGCAATAACTCATTCAGGAGATACTAAGGGGTCAAAATCTTCATCCCTAGTGGTGTGTAACTTAATAAAGACAAAGCGTGGTGTTGAGCTCTAGCAAAACCATAACACCACATTGCACTGCTTGAGCATCTGACCAAAATGAAGTGTGGCTGAGGGAACACAGAAAACCAAGGCAAAGATTTCTTCCTGCATTGCGGAAGCATAAGTGAATCTCTTGGGGAAAGACGGCACTAAGACAAAAGCTGAGCTCCAATTCTGTCGCCACATGAAGGGCCTCTGACAATGCCACTTCGCCTACATGTGCCTCTGAACCACGATGTTCCAGATGGGCGTCTAGATCCCCTAGATGTGGTTGGAGAACTCTTTTTTGAAGAACTGTAAAATCGTTTCACAGTGTGAGGTATGAAGTTGCTTTTACTAGTAAAACATTATTTTGTCATTATAGGTTATAGAAAATACTTGTCTTCTTGAAAGACTTTCCAAAGACCATTTCATACTCCACAGACCTCCATTTTATATTTGATAGATGTCAAGCATAGCGCTAATTCAATGTGGTAAGTGGCTATGCTTACAATTTTATAAAATTCCCTGATGTGGCTTTAGCATGCATCTATTCTTATCCCAGATGTGACCAGGTTGTTTTGGTTAATTCATTGGTTCCAGCCGTATTTATGGCTGAATGCCACATGATTGAGTAAACTGATCACATGGCAGTCTTAGCTAATCACTGTTTGCATGGCTAAAATAACTGGGCCAGCAGGGTCATTGTCTAGCTATTCAGGTGATATACAAGTAGACTCAGGAATCATCATTCTCATCCTGTCCCATTTTCTCTGCACTAAACCCATGGCAGGGAAAGACCACAGTCTCTGTAAATTTTAATCAATGTAATCAAATCAAAAGATCCTGTTCCTGGAAGAGGCAACTGTGGATTGACCAAAATGTTTGTATGCAAAAAGAAAACGCTCACAGGTAAACACTGGGCACAAACTCTGATCATTCCGCTATAGTCAGAGTGATTTTTAATTTTGTTAAAAACAGATTAAGCTCTTAAGGTTAAAATGGTTATACAAGAAACCATGCAGTATAATACTCTTCCAGTAAGATAACATCTAATTCACCCAAGGCAGTCAGAAACTTTTGATTGAACGCAGGAGAAGAAAACTTTAGAAGTTCTAAGGGGGTTAAATTTCATTTCCAAATCCTGGGGTCATCGAAGACTTCATTTACCAACTGAAAAATAAGACAACCAATCCCCATCATGGTGCCAACGACTCTCGTTGTCTCGGCAAGTCACTTATTTATCCATCTTGGCTTTCTTGCTCAAAAATGATGGATAGCTACACCTCACAGTGAGGATTCAGTCATGTGAGCAAAGTGCCTTGAAGATAGGAAGCCAGACATATTATAGGAGCATAATTTTTGCCCTGAAATAAATTTGGTATGGGTTGCATCAGATGTTCCTTATTTGTGCCTTAGTCTGAGAATGCTAAACATGCAATGGTTTAAGGACTGCTAGGAGCAAAACAGAACTGTGTTGTGTATTTGTGGGGAGTCAGCCGGTTTGGCAAACCACCAGTGGCTGAAACCAGTGAGAAGGCAGAAAGGTGTTAGAGAAGCGAAGGCCATGCAAGCAGAAGCAAGTTAGGGGAAGCATGCAGATCGAGAGAGGAGTAGAGAGCTGAGGTACAGAACATGGTTACATGGGAGGCCCTTGAATCCTAAGGAGGTATCTCACTGGTACAACTTCCTCCTAGGGTTTTTCAATAACTATGTGAACACACAGGCAGACAGATCAAGCCGCTATATGAGGGACAAATAAACACACTGAAGACCTGAAAATGTTAAGTTAGCTGAGCCTCAATTCAATCCAAACCTTTGGGGGCTTATGCATCATTAGTCTGTATCAGGGCCTCCAGTCATTTGTCCCTCTAGAACAAGAACTCTCAAAGGCCTGACGAAGAAGAATGGACAATCACAGACGCTGATTTTGCCTTTTCAATCCCTGCAAGTCTACTGGATGCAGGAAGGGGGTGGCGGGTGTAAGCTGACTGCTTAGAAGCTTAAACACTACAAAGGATTTTCTAATGAAAAGCTAACCCAGGGATTCCTCTGTTTCCTATGATACTGCAGCATTCGTCATTCAAAAACCAAAAAAGCGCCCACCTGTATAGGTATATCTTTAAAAAGACAATAAAGGGGTCCCCGCAGTTGTCTGCAGAGTACATTGTAAAACACCTTGCAGGTTACGTAAACAGTAGCAGTAATAAGAAGAATCCCTGCCTCTCACACCTAGAGATGCAACAAAGATGAACACTGCATATTTGCCTGAAAGAGGAATATAAGAAAGGAATGGTTTAGAAATTGCAGACCATTCCCCATTTGAATGGGGCACTTGGGTTGCCTTCCCCTCATTTTGTTGCTACCAGAATGGGCACTAAAAATATATTTTTCTGCAGCTATTGCAAAAAGCATCTGTAAGGAAAAATAATATATTAGACACGAACCATATCATTACCATTGTCTAGACACAAGCTTGTCCAACTGTGGCCTATGGGCTGCATGAGGGACCTAGACCGACTTTGAATGTGGCCTGACAGAAACTTACAAACTTCCTTAAAACATTATAAGATCGTTTTGCAATTTTTCTTTTCTTTCTTTCTTTTTTTTTAAATCTTATCAGCTATTGTTAGTGTATTTTATGTGTAGTGCGAGACAATTCAACGTCTTTCCAATGTGGCCCAGGGAAGCCTGGCCAGAGAAAGTCATTTGTATTTTCTGTTTGTATGTCTGCACGTATATGAGAGAGGGAAAGAGAGAAAGAGCACTTATGGATGAGAAATCTATGGGCCTGGAAGCTCAGCAGAGTTCCTGAATGTTTGGATTTGACTTATGAGCCTTTGAACTGCAGAAGTAAAGTTTCTGATGGGACCTTCTGTGGGACCCGCATGCAACAAAGACCTGTAAGCCGGTAACATATTTTCTGTCCAAACAACTTTCTTCTGGGGCCAGGGAAGGGTAAATCAAAACCAATTAAAATGCTTTTGAACTTCTAAGGAACTCATTCCAGGTTTTAGGTAAAGAACTTTGTTTCTGGTAAGCTTGTATGTTCAGGTAGACACACAGACTGCACCTAACCCATATGCAGATTTATACTATTTGGAGATAGAAGCTGAGTTCAGTAAACACTCCTCACACTTCAGCTCCTTCCAGGCTATGGGCTCTGGCCCTTCTTCTCATCTGCACAGTTCAAATTAATTATACACTTTAATTTCATGAATTATTAATTTGATTCTGACTCGGCAGCTTATGATTATCCAGCGCTACAGACTATACAATTCCAGCTTCATTAAAACATCACCAGCTGCCTGGGAGACAGACATTAAATAGGGGAGAGCAATAATAAAATTAAGCTTCCGGCGCATAGCAACAGAGTCTTCCTCAGTCGCAGGCAGTGCAGGGCTCTGCTGCCTGGCTGGCCCAGGCAGAAAGGAAAATGTCCTTTTAGACAAGCCCACGCCCCTTCTCAGAATGTGTTTCTTGGCCTTCCACCATGCACGCAACCTCAGATGGTCAGATGGCACGACTGAGGATTTGTATATTCATCTGTCTATCTCTCCCTGCATCCCTTTTCATAAGCCCACCACCCCTGCTCGTCCAACATTAATTCTTTGATGACTGCCAATGCTCCAAGCACATCCAGGTTGGCCACTACCCAGTGTCTGCGAGACTGCCAGCTTCTGGTAAGGGTTCACAACTGCTGACAGCTTAGCAGGTAGTGTGGAACAGAAGCCTCTAAAGAGTTAGCCCAAGAAACTTCTTTGCACTGAGCCTCTCTTCCCTCTGTGGCTTGTTGGTTTAAGAAGCAGCAGTCTGGTGCCCAGAAAGGGACTGGGTTTTAGTAGCAGTGTCCAGTGTGTCCAATACAGTGACTTCACTATTTGGGGGTCATAGATGCATAATGCCCGATCTAGGGCCTGGTACATGATACGTGCTCAATCGGTACAAGTTCCCCTACACCATCCTTGCATTTATAAAATGACAGCATTGAGCTCATAATCTCTAGAGCTCCTTTCCATGCTGATATCTGAACCCCTGTATAGAAAGTTCACCATTTCTGCAAACCATATGATCCTGAGATCTATCTGATGACTCTACCCAGAAATTCCATGCTTACTGTTAACAGGGAGTATGAGAAAATCATATATGTATAACTCAACAAGATCATGACTATAAGGTTTGGATGAATCCTCTGGGAAATCATCCTGGGCAGCTGGTCTTCAAAAAGAAGTCCTGGGTAGTACTTCTGGATGCTTTGTGAAGGTCATACCCTTCTTTAAAGGGTTCAAGAAGTCACTGGTTGCTAATGCATGGTCTTAGTTGGACCAGCATCATGAAAGTAAGTGACAAAGAAGGAAAATGACCAGAACAAAGAAGAGAATGAGGAACAGAATCTTGATGGTCAGTGGAAGGGGGGAAGAGAGAGAAGAAGACGGAGAGATCCAAACATCTTTTTTTCTTCTGTTTTGTATACTAAAAGCCCAGTTAAGCATGCAGAATCTTCTGCGGATTAATATATTTCTTCAAATGAATAAAACCACGGCACTTTCTCCCAGTAACTTTGTGGCAAAACAATTTGCAGAAGGAAAAGGCTGGCATTTAGACCTTCCATTTAGCTACTTCAGAAATCTAAAGACCCCAAACCTTGTGGGATTTCAAATCGATGGAATTAATTAAGGAAGATGTCCAGCACTCTCCACTAAGTAATCAGCAGGTACAGGAGACCTGAAAGTCTATAAAGAAAAATGGAACCAGATGACATTGAGGGAAGCAGTAGGGATTAAAAAATGAGGATCCGAATGGGAAAGGTGCCCACCCATTGATCGCAGCATAAGAGATGAAGGCTTCGGTGAGCAGCAAGAAGATTCTGTAACAGAAAATGGTTACAGAGTATGAGCTTAGGCCCTGAAGAGATCTATAATCAGTGACAGCCAGGCATAGTCAGACAGCGGACCATTTGCCTAGGAGCCAGGACCTGAAGAGTCAGTCAGAGAGTAAGATATAAAACTGGGTTTAAAAGATGTTAGATAGTGTATCATTGTATATCATGTCATATTTCTTGTCTGTTTCTTTCACTAAATGGAAGCTCCATGAAGGTAAGAACTTTTGTGTGGGTTCTGTCCCCTGTTGGATCCCCAGCGCCTAGAATATAGTCTGTCACAACAAGATACTCATTCATATTTTGTAAAGGGAATAGGTAACATGAATACATGAATGAAGCACTGTAAGTGAAATAGGCAGTTCTGCTAATCCTTAAGCGTGATTCCCCATTTCCCCAGACAAGGCAGAGTCAAGTCAAGAAAGGGGGAGCCACAGGCCAGCTGTTAATGAGACACTAAATAAAAGGTTCAGTATTCATGCCTGTGGAACATGGGTGAACCTTCTGGTAACTCGATTTTTCACACCAATGACAAATGAGAAAGTGAGAGAAGCTAGATAAATGTTTTTGAAAGCATTACTGCAGTGGAAAATAACTGTACTCTCAGGACAGAGCACTGCAGCTCAAAGAATTCAATTGTTTTTACTTTTAAGTCATTATCCTTCTTCCTCCATTCTCTTCCAGTCCTGTGTAAGAAACACACCACACACTCACTACACTACCACCCAGTTTTACAGATGGAGTGTCACCGAGATTTGGAGCAGTACCCTAAAGAGAATTCTGGCCACACAGAATCAAGTAGAAAGCCTTGAGACCCCCATGGCTCCCAAGTTCATCTGCAGTACTCAAATGCCTGCTCAAGGGCCCGAGGGGGAGAAGAGCATTGAGTCCCCTGTTCCCCCGTGCTCAGCTGACCTTTCCACCACAAAGCACAACTAGAAAAAGCCCCCTGCAATGATGATGCCAAGAGGCAAATTCCAGAAATGGGAGTAGACAGTTTCCCATGAACCCTAGAATGCTTACAGACTCATAGGATTAGAAGAAACCTTTATAGACACCTACACTTGCCCTTGCTTGCTCAGCCATCTTCCCACTGGTTCAAGTAAACAGAACATGATGCCTACCAAAGATATCCTGACATGCTTCTGAAGAGAGAGGCTCCTTCCCCCTGCTTAAGAAGATGAACTTAAAATTTGCTGCAATGAAGGCGCAGTCACTGTAAACACTACCTCAGGAAGGAAACTGCAGAAACCCTAAGTCAACCACAGTTCCAGTAGAGAGGAAGCACCTCCCTTGGACAGAGGTCATAAGGCTAAACAAGCAATGTTCCACTGGACATCTCTGTTACCTTCATAGGCATCTCCTCATCTCCCTGCCCCAACACCACTGCTATTCATACTGAATAAGACATTAGCTAGGCCTGGAGGCAGGGTACTCAAGGTCTAATGATAATATTTCTTCTCTTGGGCCCCCAGTTTGGTCACTGGCAGAAGTTATCCTTGACGGACTTCTGTTTATGTCAGCAGATGTTAGCCTGAAAAGTAGCAGCTTTTGTTTCCATGACTTCTTCCAAATGAAGTCAGAAGCCCCCAGGGTTCTCAGATACAATAGGGAGTTCTAGGGACACTGTTTCCTTTGTGGCCAGAACCATAATGTGGAGAGGGAAATGCTTTCACTGCACAGTATAAAATATCAGTCATATTTCCAAGAATCTCTGAAAGGGGTCAGCATGTTCACATCAGGATCCTTGGCTCTACAGGTAACTTCACATACAGTAAAAGATCCAGTAGGCTGTGCCATCTGGGAGCTTAGAATTCAGACAGGGTGAAGTTTCCCATGTGCCCCAGATATGCACAAAACTGCCTGTGGTCATTAAATCCACAGGACTGTAAAAAATAAAATAAAATAAATATGCAGAACAATGAAGGAAGGATTTTCTAAAACAAAAAACACAATCTTTCATTGTTTCCCCTGTCTTTACAATAAAAACACAGTTTGGGACCTGTCTGGACATGGGGACTTTCCAGTTTCCACGTGAGACTGGACATTTTGCATTCAATACAAATTAGTTCCTCAAAATCAGAATCAATTGTCATAAAATGTAGGGAAGTATTTTCCCATGGGGCAAGCATTTGTGGTAAAACTGGAAATGTTCAGCTTGATTATAATGCTTCACGAAAAGGTCAGCGTGGGATTTCAGAGCTTTACCTTGAGGACGTTAACTCTGTTTGCAGGCAGGGTGAAATGGGGAGAGTCAGTTTGCCCAGGCTTGCCATGTCCACATCACTCTGATCACCTGTCACAGGGCCAGTAGCAGACTGTGTGCCTCAGAAAGCAAATGAATGCATGCATACACATGCACATATGCACACTTCTGACACACACATACCCCACGTGCTTTCCAGAGCCCAGACACCTCCAAATTTGATGACAGGAAGAGTGTGCCACTGTGGGTATATTCATTGGATAAGACAAAAACAACATTACCAATAGTAATCTAAAACATAGGTCTCAATTCACTGGGACATAGCATAGAATCACCAGGAGAGCTTTCCAAAAATACACATACCTGTGCCTCCCCATAACCAGAAATTCTGATTCAGGGCATGCACAAATATTAAAAAGGTCCCCAGGTAACTGTAATATGCCATATACCTACTTCTTGATTTCCTGTAGAGATGATATTTACAATGCCAATTAATAGTCTAAAGATTCCAAATACTCAGGCCAAGTAAAAATGGCTACCACTTCCTGATGTGCAGGTTCTGGTTGTATATTTGTCACGGAACTTCATTACATTTAGAATCATGGCTCACCTTCCACATTTGACGCTACACATCAGACCACGAGCTTCCAGCCCTCCCGCTAAGAGGATGAAACACAGATGGAAGAATTTCTCCTAACTGTACCCCAGATTTAAACTTGAATGAGAGTGATAGAAAAATGGCTCATCATTGAGTTGCTTGCTCCTGGGACACCACCCTGACCATTTGCTCCCTCTCACAGACTGGCATTTCTGTGTAGGTCTCCTTTGCAGCTCCTGGTAGCCCCTAGCTTGTTCAGTTTATCAGATCTGACGGGGTCATTGCCTGTGAGCAAGGCTGAGTAGAATTCTGAAACACGTTGTTTTTTAATCAACCAAAAGTTGTCATTTGGCCAGATTCTGAGGGTGAGCCCCTCCTTATTCAGTTAAGCTGAGTGTGGGTCAACTTGGAGGAGGGGGATTTACTGTGAAAACTAGAAAAACAGGACTATCATCTCAGTTTTAAAAGACCAAAATTATGCTTTACTTGCAAGTCACAACAGTTTTACATTTTGAGATCTAAAATTCTGAAACAGACCTATTTTTCAAAACGAATTCCTGCCACAAAGATAAGAGTCTTTTAGTAATTCCACCATCTTCACATAAAGTCAAAGAGTCAAAAGCATTCTGAGTCTCCGGCAACCATCAGTCAGGCAACGTCTGTCATTAGCTCTGATTTTATGAAAGTGGTAGAGGTAGGCTGGGCTCGTCCTCAGAGCCTAGGCAATTCAGAGTGTGGCTGCCCGTGTGCTCCTACGTCACTGCCACGTGAAATCACTGTGATAACAATAAGCACAGTGATTCTGTAGAACCCTTTCAAACACTGCATTTGTCACCCAAACCTTAAATCCTCCTGGTTGTCAAGTATTCCTCATGGACCTACATGTACCAGAGTTAGTCCTACAGGAACAGCGCCCATAGTGAAGGTCACCCCACCCTGACCACTCAGAGTTATGTCCTCAAACTTCCTAAATGTGATCCAGCTGGCAGCTTCAATTGGCAGAAGATTTTCACCCCAGGCACGGCTATCTTTGTGGAGGTTGGGTATGACAAATTCTTTTGCCAAAAACAACCTAGATTCTCCAAAATTACCTTGAATATGCTGCAATGCCAATAATGCAAGTTTTTATTAGACATTAATGTAGATGGCAAATTTAGAGTTAAAAAATAAGGTAAAATATGCCATATAAGTGATAAGTCCACATAGAAACACAACTTTATCCATAGTTTAGGAATCAGGCTTGGATCTGACTTCCAACTCTGTGACTTAAAGCATGTGTCCCCTTGGGCAAGGTACATAATCACTTTGAACCTTGGTTTCTGAATCTATACAGATGGGGATCATGCCATTTGCCCTGGTATTCTTTTTTTAAGGATTAAATAAAACAACAAATATAGTGTCTGAAACAGTACATGCTTAATAAAAGACTGTTAGTATATTAACAGTTGTCATTATTATGCTCGTTATTATAGATTATCTTCTCATTGACGTTACACTAGGTACTACTTCTTAGTGAAGAACAAGACCGGAACTGGGAGCAGGTAATAATAATTCCACTTACTGCTCCGAAACCACAGTCTTCCCCTAGAGGATGACTATTAACTTGTTGTTGAGCTCTACGTCTGATGCCTTTAGCCAAGGCACACCTGTTTCCAGGCAAGACTAGATGAAATCAATGCTTTGTTTCATTTCTCCATTGGAAATGAGGTCTTGGTCCATGCTGGGGATATGTCTGCAGTGTGTTTGTCCTAAGTTTCTGGAGCCACTACACACCTGCTGGAGAAGCTGAGATGCAGCACTCCCACCAATTCAGAGCTAGAGAAGTCCCAGCTGCTGCTGGAAGTCTTTTTAGCTGCATTATCTATTTGAACACCTGCCTGACAATTCTAGACAGAGCTCAGTCTGGGAGGGAAAGGGCCACTGGAACACCCAAGGATTTCATCCTAATATGGTTGCATTTGCTAATCCGTATCCATCCTGTGGCCAAGAAGAGGCTTTCTCTTCCCAAAGAGTGGTTCTGATCACAACACACCACAGGCAAATAGAAGTCTCCAAAGAAACACCTCTGATGTCATACTCTTAAACAGAGGCTCTCACAAACCCAAGAACTTTAATGCCAATGCCAAACCAAACACAGAGCCTCTCTTCCTGGCAGCCATGAACATATTAGTTACTCTCAGCTGTCCTTCCGGTGGCGACACACTACTAACCAATATCGCTTCCTTTATTTTACCAGTACAAAAACTGAGATACAGAGAAAACTGCTATTAAAATGCTGTCGTCCTTCTGACCCTTCTGCGTTTGTGTATTTGGTTTTTCTCAAATATAATGTCCAACCCTGAACCTTCTGCTGACTTCAGTCCTACCCATTTTTCAGTTTGTTGCCCCAACGCCTTTCTCTTACTATCAATTCCCCACCACAGCCACCCTGAAACTTAACTGCTCACTGTCTCCAAAACTGCATATTGTCTGCATTCCAGTATTTAATGTTTTAATTATGTTCCATGTTGAACTGTCTGGCACACAGAATGTGCTTAACAAACTGAAAGAATGCTTTTTAGGTCTTGTAAGAAAGATACTATGCATGTTTTCGTGTCTTTTCTTAAATAGTTTTCTTTTCTTCTCTTTGTGTATTTGTGTGTGTGCATGCGTGCATATGTGTGTGTGTGTGTGTGTGTGTGCGTGTGTGAGTGTATGTGTGTGTGCAGAGACGACATTTCATCGTGTTGCCCAGGCTGGTCTCAAACTAGGCTCAAGCGAGCCTCCTGCCTCGGCCTCCCAAAGTGCTGGCATTACAGGCATGAGTCAGAGCAAATCAGCTCTTCACAGTTTCTAACACGGTACCAGAGACAAATCGGGTACTGAGTAAAAGCTTGCAGACTGACTGAAAGCCCCTCTCAAGGCCGCACTGCCATCTGCCATCATTAGAATGTTTACAGATCAAAATTCTTGCTGCTGGCACTTAGGTTTGGCTCACCAGGTCATGCTTTCTCTGCTCATTCTGCCTTGGGCTAAATTGCCTAATTTTTCAATATGTGGGCTTCGTATACTTTTCAAGGGGGTAAGGATCTTATTATTTATTTAACTCAGCAGAGTCTTAAGCGACTGTTTATGAAAGGTTCTGAGATCCCAGAAGGAACGATGCGGCATTTAGTGCAGAGCACCACTGCCTTGCCCAGATCAGTGGGTGGTGTGTACAGACATACACATAAAAACACTACTTGGCAGTCACTACACACATTGTTTTTGTATGATCTGAAAACATCTTGCTGGCATAATTCATAAGCAGAATGTCTTTATATTTAATGACCCAAATATGCCAGTCACGTGCTTCTGAAAAGCAAGTTAGATCCAATAAAACAGCAATTTTGTTAACCCTCCTCATCACCTTCCCACCAAAATAATCTCTGCTTTAAATTCTGACCTCTGTGAATGGCTGCCTTCAGAAGTGTAAGTGGGCAATAGACCTTTGTAGGCTGTCATCTCATAGGGTAGGCATGAGAGGAGGCGTGGAATACACATAGTCCTGGCAGTGTGAGTTATGGACCCAAAGATACAGATTTTTAAGAAATTAGTGGAATTTATGCTTTGAGAGGAAGAGTTTATCCTGGCTTAGATTTCCGAGTCAGAGAAATAGATTCAAATAGTTCAATAAAATCATATGTTTTAGAAGAGAACAGTCATCCAGTCCAGTTATGGACTGTGAAGGCATGAGCTAGTCAAGCAAAAGTAGACCTTCAGCAATTACTTATCCATTTAACAACTATTTATCAAGTACCTATTATGATCTAGGTATTATTCTAGGCACTAGACTACAACAGGAAACAAGTTAGGTAAGGTCCCCCAGCATGATCCTGCCCCTTCGTTTCTTTAGGACAAATGACAAGAGGACACAGCAATATGCTAGGGAGGGTTCTTAGGCAGTTAAGAACACACCGACTCCTGCTACTAAGAACCTTGAAGTGAACTGACCCTTAAGATCACCAGCCTTCCCAGGTCTTCATGAACAACCAACTACAAAGAAAACAAATGACAATAACAGAATTCCATGATTAATTATAATCAGATCTCTGCAGTACTGAAAGGTCTTGTACTACCAAGGACATCAACATCATTTTTCACTGTTTCTCCTAAAAGATATTTAAGAGATGAATGGCAAAGAACATGCACACAACTTAGAAAAATGATTTAATGAAAGAGTCATCACTTGCAAAGCGCAATTAAAAGTCATATTCATTCATTCATTCAACTATTCAATAGTGAACATTTATTGAGCAGCTCTGTGTGGAGAGCACTTTATGAGTTAAGTGCCTTGGGAAATACTGAGATGGATGGCACAGTCCCAGCTCTTGAGGAACTTAAAAAAAATCAATGGGGAAATTACAATCTTCATTTTACAGATGAATAAACAGTGGCATGGACAGTTAAGGGATTTACTCTGAATGCTTCATCATAGAACTAAATCACAATATAAAGTCATCAAAAAGATGAAAAAGCACTGAGCTAGAAGGTAGGATATCCTAGCTCCAGTCCTGGTGCACACTCACTGGTCAAGTCCATCCACTCTCTGGTATTTAGTACCCTTTACAAAATGAGGGGGTAGTCTTCAGAGTGGGTTCATCCAGCTCTAGAATGACATAATTTTAATACTTGTGAACGATAAGGTTTGGTGGTTAGAAGTAAAGAGCTCAGTCTCTTGACAAAGGGAATGATTTTTAATGTGACTTGTTATTGAGAGAATTTAGAGTCCCACCTAAAGGAATACAGATGCTATTTCATTCCATTAGCCATTATTGCATTTGTTCTTAGAAGATGCTCAGGCTTAAATGTCCTCTTCAGTGGACGTCCTAATTGGTATCTCTCCTATCTTAAAATAATGATAAAGGAGGCTGGAGCCCTCCCTACATCTCCCTTCAGCCCCTGCTAAGTATCTATAACACAGGGTAACAAGCGTTTGCAAGAACAACATTGCTCCCTGTAAGAATAACTGCTCCCAAGATCATGTAACCCATCTATGTGTGATGTGGCAAATGGGGGCGTAGCCTACATGTAAAGAACTCTTAATTAAAGGTTTAACAGACAATGAGAGGCTTGAACTAGATCATCTATGTAAGATCCCTTCCAGCTTTGGCTTTCAATGTTACTACAAATTTTGTGAAGACAATGTAAAAGATTTCTTTACTGAGTTAATCAGTGAATCAAGAGCATTAGCAAAAATCATTTATATTTTGTTTATCAGTACTTACTCCCCCCACAAAATAATAGAAATTAGTGTAGAAAAACCTGAGTTTGGATCTTTAAAAACAAACTGTTTAATAATTTCATGACATTTTGAACCCTTTCCAGAGCTGTTTCTGAACTTGGATGATGTCTCCTAAATTGCCAGTGAGCTGGCCGTGTTGCAACACGTGAGCTGTACAATCATATATGTGAAGATCTAAATGACAAAAGGAATGGCTTTGAATCCTTTTGTTTACATTTAATTTTTCCTTTCCTGCTTTGACATATCATTTGTCCTTAGCACTTTCATTTTTTGGTCCTAGAGGCACAGGTGGTTCTTATTTCAGCCTGTATGAACAGTTCTGCTATTCAAAGATTAATGAATAAAAGGGTCTTGTAAATAGATTAGCATGATAATGGTAATAATGCTTTCTGCTGCCTTCTGTGCCTACTTCAATCTGTGTGCCCCTGAAAATGCCTCCCCTCCCCCACGCAAGGGTTCCTTTCCCCTCTTTCCCACCACCTGATTCTTTCAGTCTTAGAAAGACAAAGTGACTCACGAATCAGGCAGCTGCACAGAAAGCAAGGAGAGGATGGGAGGAAGGGGGAGGAGAGGGGTGGAGAGAGGCAGAATAGAGTAAAAACCCTAATGTACTTTAAGATGGGCTTAAGGTTTATGCAGAATGCGGAGAAAATACAAGACTTCCCTTTCTAATGCAAACAACACCTTCAATCTTCGCCTTCTTTTTATGACACTTCTTTTTACACACTATCATCGTTGGAATCTTACCTGCTTTTTGTTTTAATCACATTTGACCTCATACACATACCTTTTATCACAGCTGCTGGAGAACCATGCTTAGCTCAAGATTTTAGAGAATTACGTCTAGAAGCAAAGGCTAGTTACAGATTTGGCTTTTCTTTATCACTACATAGAGGCAAGTTCAAAGGGCCTTTCCTTGGAGGTTTTCCCAAGGGGCTGAAACTCTTCTGAAAACTTACAACTCCTCCCTAGGGATTTAGTCTCAGTCATTAACGAATGACTTAGCGGGACCTCTATTTACATCCTCCTTGAGGCTCAATCAGTGTGAGGAGACTGGAAGGATCTCCACACTCAAGACCTGCCTGAGCGCCTTTCCTCTGGGCCTAACCCATCATCTGGTCTCTAAGCATGTGTAAGGATGATGAGTTGGGCAGGGCAAGTCATTCTGGAGGGATGCCATGAAGTCATCCACTCAAAATGGATTTAGACAGAAAGCAAAAGTCAGTCCCTCGAGCAGGAGAGAATGTGGAAAGAGACCTGACTTTCAGAACCCCGCACCTATGCCTGCCTGCCCAGGCGGAGAGTCCAGCGGCAGGGAGATGCTGAACCGACAGGCCATGGGCTGCACACCAGGCCAGGAAACAGTCGCTCCCCTTCCTTTGTCTCCTAAGACCTGCATGTGTTTTCCCTCATTTGAAGGGAGCCCGGAGCACCAGGAGCCGGGCTGACCCTCTGCCTCTCATGGTGATTAGCATCCCCCTCTGCCTCACTCTGACCCCCATGGGGGCACACATTACTATCCACCTCCTGCCTCTGTGCCTTCCGATATCAACCGGGAAAGGAAGATCTAAAAATAAAGCCAGGGCCAGAGTGTGTACCACTCGATTGGGCTCCTGTGCTCACAGATCTGCTTATTTTGGCCTATCTCTCCCCAGCGATAAGGCTGCTAACAGCCTGTTATCAGCCAGTCGGTGAAAATGTGCTCCAGCCTGATTAGGCCTCAGTCTTTGCCAAGGTTATAAACAGCCGTTATCGTTTTCCCGAACAGAATAATCCGGACAGTATCAGCTCAGAAACATATGGGCCACACAGAGAAGATAGCCGCTGACGGACACTTCATTTTAATTGTAACGAGTGGGTAGCAGCAGCCTGCAGACAGCAGACAGAAAGCTGCCCGACTGGCAGCGGGGCTTTTTTTTTTTTTTTTTTTTTTTTTTTTTTTTTTTTTTAAATCCCTTCTTCCTTCCCTGGTTTCCAACGCCTAAGCTGCTTTGATACTCTGGGTGGCATAATGACCCTCCCCCAGATGTTACCAGTCACCAAGCATGACCCTTCCCTGCAAGGCAGATGGGATCCTTCTGATTCTCTTATGGGGGTGGGCAGACAAAAACCAGCAACCAGCAAAGGGGAGCCAGTACAGCTCTCCCTGCTCTTCAGACAAAAGTCACTTTCAGCAACCTGTCCCATCACCCCGCCCTGCTGTCAGCCCCCACAGGCATGCTTCCTCAAGACCCTCGGCCTCTGAATGCCATACCTCAGCGTCCTGCAGAAGGCAGGCTTTCAACACACGATGGCTGAATACTCGTGAATGGAGGATTCCTATCACTTCCTGCAGCCTTCCACACGTAGACACATAGATCAGGCGAGACTAAGCTTGTGGGGGACAAGCTCACGCGTGTGGGATTTTGTGTTCAGAAAGCAGTTTCCAAAATCTGTGCCCTCCCCGTGCTCTTTCGTGAGATTTGTTCCTCAGGCTTGAAACAGAAAGTCAACTAACTGGCGTGAGGCGTACAGGAAGACAGACAGGACAAAAAGAGAAAGCTGATGATGAAAGTTTGGTGAAAAGGTTCACCTGTCTGCTTCTGGGTCCGCAGAGGTCTTGGTTGCCGACAACTAGGCCCTGTACCTACTGCTGTTGGTACAAAGTCAGCAGCTGCCCTGTTCTTTCACAGGGTGATGCGTTTCCTCCCCGCCAAGTGTTACCATAAGCAGAGTGGTTAGAAAGGAGCAGAAGAAGAAAGAGAAAGGTTGATGGCAAGGAGGTACAAGATGACGAGTCCATCTCTCCCTGCATCCGGCAGCGGACGCACTTGGTGTTGTCACCATTGTTGCTAGACTAAGGTTCACACCTGGCTGGCCAGATGGGGTCAACCACAGCAGGTGGGACTTGGAGGAGGGTAAGCACTCATGTGGGGCCTTGTGCTTAGTCATCCCCGTTCATTTTTCTCATCAATATTCATGTTTCACAATATTTCAGATAATTAAATATCCTCAACTTGGTCTTCTTTTCCTGATCCTTTTTATTTTCCTCCCCATCTCCTCCTAAAACCCTCAAGCGTCTTCCTCATTTTACCATAGAAAGCCCACACCTTCCACTGCCTGCCTACACACTCAATATATTCAGCAGCACTGAAGACATCCCCCAATTTAAATTCAACCTCTGGAGGCTTTCCTACAAGGAAGAAAAGAACTGAAAAGAGAAAATGGAAAAAACGTATGTGAATCTAAAAGAAATTCCCTCTGATGGGCGATGCTGCTTCCTACCTTCTTTTTTTGACATCAGTTTCAAATTCTGCAGAGAAAGGATGATGGAGCTTTGCCCATGAAGAAATAGTCACAAAAGGTAATACTCACTGAGCATTGGTGTACGTGTCAGACACCGACCTAAGCATTCTACATAAATTTGCTCGTTTAATTCTCAAAACAATTCTATGATTCACACCCAGGTGGCCTGCTCGCTACTGCATCTATGCAATTCTAGGGTCTCCTGGGCCTAACACCCAGGGAGCACCCTTCCCCACCAGCCTCTAGAGGCCCGTGTCGCCTTGGCCACTCACTCCATCTCCTTGCTGTTTTCCTGCAGATTTACAGGGGCCAGACAGAGACAGCACTCCGGACCCGAGATGACTTCTGGTATTTCACTGTCAAGTGAAAATTGAGTCCGTGGTAATGTTCCCGCAATAATATCAAATTCAAAAGGGAAAGATGACGGAAATTCTGCTGTCAGCCGAAAGCAGCCTGAGGCACATTTTTGTTTTAATTCTTTTTTTTTTTTTTCATGGCTTTTCAACACCTGCCTTCGCCCTTCCACTCTCCCAACAAAATATGGCTTAGGTTGCCTTGCAGTATTAACAAGAGACTGGCTCTCAGATCTGTGCAAGAAATTGCAGTGTGTGGTCTGTGTGCAGCGTCTTGGTGGTCTTGAGCTCAGTCCCCCGACAAAGTTCAAGGTTACGGTGGTCTTTCTCGAGTTGCCATCAGAATCTGAAAACATCCTGGAAACACGAGAATCCCCCTCTGAACTCACGAGTTGGCTCAGCAGTTGTTTATTCAACTTAAAGTGCTTTTCCCCCTTTTTCTATTTTTGTTTTCTTATGCTTTCTGTTTCAGTGGACCCAGCTTTGTCCTTCCACAGTTTGGAGTGAGCGAGACTGGAGGACTTCCTGAAATAAGCAACTGGGTCTGTTTCTCCAGGGAACCTGCTTCCCATTTTGTCCATGCCCGCTTCCTTCTGCTGATCAGCTTCAACCTTCTTAGAAGGAAGACCGGCTTGCTCAGGGTAACACAACAGAGACAGATGGAGCCTTGAGAGGAGCAGATGGACAAAAGTGACTGACAAAGTTAGGTGAGCTACAGTCTTCCTGCCTCGTCTGTGTCACTGACATTACGGACTAGCAGCCCCCATGAGTACCATCAGTACTTCTTAGAGGATCTGTGGCACCGATGCCATCGCTGATTTACTGGGGTGTCTCCGGGGCTGTGTGTACACCTCAAGGACTAGGGCACTGTCTTCCTCTAGCCAGTATCCCCAGCACCTACCATGGTACCTGGTATACAGTCGGAACTCAGTAAGTAATGGTTAAAATGAAGAAACGGATTCAGTGCAAACACGCCCAAATGGGTGTTCAAGGCCAAATATTTTGGAGATAGCCTAGATTCAAACTTGGCATTTTCTAACTCTGTCTTGGTTACTTCTTCAGCCTCAGTTTCCTTATCGCTAAAATGGGTATAATATAATCACAGTACCTGTGCCATGTATTTGTTGTAAAGATTGTGTATGTTAATGGATGCAGCTGGAGGCCATTACCTTAAGTGATTTAATGCAGAAACAGAAAACCAAATACTACATGTTCACACTTATGAGTGGGAGCTAAACAATGCGTATACATGAACATAAAGATGGTAACAACAGATACTGGGGTTTCCAAAAAGGAGGAGGGAAGGAGAGGGCAGGGGCTGAAAAACTCTCTTGAGTACTGTGTTCATTATTTGGGTGAGGGATTTAATAGAAGCCCAAACCCCAGCATTACATAATACACTTATGTTAACAAACCTGCACATGTACCCCTCTGAAACTAAATTAAAAGAAAATATTGTTTAAAAAGAGACTAGATATGTGTAAAGCACTTAGCCCAGCTCCTGACCCATAACAGTCATCCGATAATTATTTTTTATTTAGGAATGGTTATCCCTCACTCACCTCTATGTGTCCCTTACACAGCTACACTCTTACCAAAGTCAACCTCTCTTACCAAAGAAAACACTGCATGCAGTCACAGAACTCTGGTTCCTATCCCTGCTTTACTAGGATTCCAGCAGTCACTTAGTCGTTCTGCCTCTCTCTGCTTCTGTGGCCTGCGTCAGGCTGAGGTCGCTCTGTCTCACCTCACTGACTTGCAAGTTGGCTACGAGACAGTATGACCTACCAGATGGGGATGGGTATAGAAAAGCAAAATCCAGACCATCAAGTCTGCTGGACGTCATGCTCTGGCAAAGCAACTGTGGTCTAGTCTGTCATGGACCTTGCTGCATGCCTTAGGGTGCCTCAGCTCTCTCAGGCTCTGCCAATGCTCTTGCCTTAATGTAGGACTTCTAACCAAGAGACTGTGATTGAAAGCATTTGCTTGGTGCTTAGTTCTCACAGTAATCTCTATTTGGTGGAAAATTTAACCACTTTAAGGGCTTAACACCCAGACAACCCATAATGCCATTTCACTAGGATGGGGCTTCCCGGTCTGGGAGCAACACATGTCCTTTTCCCCTCCTCTCACTGTCCCTCCAGTCTCCTGAGTTTTTATCTTCCTTTTCCCTTTTCCCAAAAAGGGCGTCTTAGTTTGGAGACTCTTAAACCCAGTTACATTCCCAAGAAAAGCTCTTAAGCACAAACTCATTCCAGCATTGGGGTCGTCTTCTTCTCTCTCCTTCCTCTCACTATGGAGCTGGAGTGAATTCATAAACAGTTAACAGCAGTTTTAGCGTCAGGGCCTTATATGAGACAGGATTACAGAGGATTCAGCTCTCTCTCTCTCTCTCTCTCTCTCTCTCTCTCTCTCTCACACACACACACACACACACACACACACACACACAGTAGTGTTAGTCTCATTAGCCACAATACTATTCTAGTCTTTCCCACCTCTAGATTTGCCCTACCCCTGGCTTAGTCAATGTTCTCCTTCCTGGCCTACTGTGGAAACACTGCCAAATAAAATAGCAAAATATTCATATGGTAAGGCATGTTAAAACCTTGGGAAGATTTAAGCCGGGGCTTCATGTCACGGATGCTCCCTCCTATAATCTGTATTCCAATCTCGGTGCCAGCAGAGCTGTGATCAGAATATCCAAGGTCTCATAAAAGATTCAGGGCTTACCGACTTCCCTGCCATTTGCTGTTTCATGTTGTTCCTGCTCAGTCCCTTTCAGCCTCCAGAGTCCACAGTCCCTTTCAACTCACCACTGCAGATGGCAAACTGGCCAAGATCATCCACTAACTCGGGACAAGCACAGGTCCTAAATCTTCCCTGGGAATTTAACTAGGGAGAGGGCTCAGTTCTTTCAGTGGCTTCTTTTGTTTGACTGAGGGTTTATTTTTCCGTAATTGCATGCCTGCTGCCTCCTCCATGGTACCTGGAAGTGGGACTTTGAAATCCAGGAAGTCAACAAGACATCAGGAAGACTCCCCCACTTAGCTGTGAGTGCTTTTGAGGGTAGGGTGTTTAAATCTTCCTGGTTCTCATTGTTACTTAAATTAGAGACTGTGTTATTTAACCTTGTAAAGCATCAAGGCTGTAATTTGTAGAGATGACAGTTCACCAAATAGGGGCTGTGCATATTCTCCCATGTTCAAAAAAAGGTATATTAAATGTATGTGACCGCATGAATCTAGGCAGGACACAGCTATCATACATGTCACCACACTCGGATGGATATAAGTAGTTTAAAAACTAAAACAAGATATATTATAATTCAAGGAAACCGAGTATAACTGAAGGTGCGATTGAGAATGGATCTTATGACTTACTAAAAGGATCACAATAGATGTCCTAGCCAGACCCCACTAGTGGATTCTAATATGATTTGCTTTCTAATCATATAATTTATGCACAGCTTGTCAGAAAGACACTTAGTGAATAAAGGAAGTCAGACCATACTTCTTCAGGCATGGTCTAAAAGGAACACAAAAGGAAACCTCTGCTATGCCTACAGGTTTCCAGAGGAGCCTGTGACCCACAGAGATGGCAAGAAGAAGTGCAAAGACACACAGAATAAGTCTAACACTGCTCAGCCAGCAGAGGCCACAGGGGCAGAAGGGAATGGCATTTCCGCTGAATAACAAAATTAAGACGCTTTCAAGATACTCCTTAGAAAGTCACAAGTATCTAGAATTTTTTTTTAAATCAGCCACAGAATTCCAAAACTCAGCAATCAAAAAGCAAAAGGCTAATTACCATTTAAGTCCTTTTGAAAACATTTTAGCTTAATTATTTCAGTAAATGCTATGGCCACTGGACAAATCAACACAGAATTCCAGGTCAAAGTGCCATTCACGCATAGGTACTTGAACAAGATCAGGTAGCATGAAGATGAGCAGGTACTATAAACAACTTTTTTGAATGTTTTAAATGTATCCACCACAGAAACCTTCTGAAGAGGTTAAGAAATTTTAGAATACAAATTGAAAATTAAAGGCAAGCTGACAGTACCTCAAAATTAAACTTGTCAAACAAGAAAATTATAATCAAAATTGTCTCTGTACTTTTCATATCCTTCACTGTGTTAGTCACATAATATATACATATACATATGTTTCTGCATATGCATGTGAAAAATCAAAAAGGCAAACACATATCAGCAGTTAATCATAACATAATATAAAAGGAATATGAGATCTGGTTTCATAAGTGATTATACCCATAAACACATGTCCTGAGGATTAAGTAAGAAAGCAAGGCATCTCCTTCTACTTAGTGATATGGTCCCCAAAGGTTATACGAAACATTTTAAAGATTGAGCTATGCTACATTCTTTGAGGAAACACCTTATTTAAAAGCAGTCAACAGTTACAGAGTTCTGAAAGTTGATAATCCTGTAATTCATCTTGTTTAGTAACAATAGTTTTTTTAATTACCAAACACAGCTTACATTATTTATTTACAGTAAAATGTATTTTTCCAGACATATTATAATACTGTATAGATGGATGGTTCTCAATGGGGTATAATTTTGCCTTCCAGGGGACATTTGGCAATGTCTGGAGACATTTTTGGTTCTTGCCGTGGGGGAGTAGGGGTGCTGCTGGCATCTATGCGTGGAGGCCAGGAATGCAGCTCCACATCTTACAGTACACAGACCAGTCCCCACAATGAAGGATCATTGGGCCCCAAAGTCAACGGTGCTGAGGTTGAGAAACCCTTTAATAGATTCTCATGAACGTTACAAAATTTCTCAAATCATTTCCCTCAAAACCTTTAAGAAATGAAAAACGAGAAGTTGGGGAAAACAAGAACTCCTTGTGGTCGTATTTTGATTATCAAAGGTACAGTTGCTTGTGTGAATGCAACAATATATTACTTCACCATAAAATATGCTCTTAAAACCTAACTCTTGTACTTGCATTACACCCACATACTGAGAAACGCTGGCAAATCAGCAAGGATTTGAGGAAAAAAACATTTACCCTGAGACATCCTTCAATGAACAGAGGAGCACCCTGGCCAACTGTGTTAAAAGCAAATAAAGTAAGATATAACAAAAGCTAACTTTTTAGCCAGTAAAAAATAAACACATCTGGTACATAGAGTCCTATATGTGTGTATCCATCCAATTCTATAGTATCAGAGCTCTGACATTCAGTAATATAATAATATTATTTTTGAGATCAGTTAAGTTATAAAATGTGCGTACTCTCAGTCTTTAATATTAATAAGTCTTGTAACTAGCAGTTTCTCAGAGCTCCGAATTCTTGAGCACAACTAGAAAGGGCACTTATCCTGAAAAATCTAATAAATTTACAGTTTTATATACTTCCTTCAATTGTAAAAGTCTTGTTCAATAAACTTTAAAATGCCACTATAGAGCAATAACACAGACAGTATAAACCCAGCCCTGGGAAAGCTGTGCAACCAGAAATTGTTCCCCTTTCTGCTAGAGCAATAAAGTTTTATATGTTTGAACTGACTGTAAAAAGGTTTGAATGTTGGCAACTGGGGAATAATCTGTCTTCTTTATAGTTATTATCATATTTCCCACAAGACCCCTTGGTCTGTGTCAATCCTTCTTGTATATGACACCTTTGTACTGTCAGCGAAAGCAAGACTACTTTACTTTTTTTTTGAACTATAGGACTTGTATCTGTTTTCCTTCAGATTACAGCTAACAGGAATAAATTATTTCTGACAAGCATCTATTGCAGCATTTTACCAAATAAAGCTGGTTGTGTGCTGCTTTTCCAAGAGAGGAGGGGACCTCCTCCCTTCTCCTTCCCTCTCTTTCTCTCATCTGATTCAAATGCAATTCAGGGCTGGTTAAATTGGAGGAAACGCCAATAAAAAGAGATTTGTAGGAAAGTTGCTCTGAATGCCAGAGCCCGTTCGACGTGGTGGTTCGGTTCTCATGGGTGCAATTGGATGTGTGGAGAAAGGGCTCAGGAAAAGGCAGGAGGAGGAATCATCCCTTTCCCTTCCCGGCCTCTCTTAGTTCTGAGAACATCTCTGCATGCACCTGGATTCAGGCAGCACACTGAGTCCTGCCAGCAGAAGTGGCCAGAGTTTCCCATACTCTGATTAACAGCCAATGAGGGAAGCAGTAGCTATGACCAGCAGGGGCAGACACCCAAGCTGTCACATGTATGCCTGGGCTCCTGGCTAACTGGTCATCTCAGCCGAAATGAGTTTAGGCTCGTGGTAATCAGCAGGAAGCCATTTTGTACGTATGTGTTTGTGTCCTCTGCCAGCCTTGCCAAGCCACAGATCAACAATACATGGACCTATACCCAGTAATCCATTACACATAAGCCAGCCATACTAACTAAATACATTCTCCTCTCACTCACAATGCTGCAGCACCATCCTGAAGTTGCTCGGCTTTCCACCTTTTAGAATAACAAGAAAAAGTCAGAGAAGATAGGAATCGATTTTTGCAGCCCAGCATAGAGGTACACACCTATAGTCCTATCTACTTGGGAGGCTGAGGTAGGAGGATCACTCCAACTCAGGAATTTTGGGCTGTAGTGCACTATGCCAATTGGGTGTCCACACTCAGTTTGATGCCAGTATGGCCACCTCTTGGGAGCAGGGGACCACCAGGTTGCCTAAGAAGGGGCGAACCAACCCAGGTCAGAAACAGGGCAGTTCTATGTTGATCAGTGATGGAACTGAGCCTGTGACTAGCCACAGCATTCTTGCCTGACAACATAGTGAGACCTTGTCTCTCTCTCTTTTTAAATAATAGACATTTGCAAACATCAGGTTTTTTTAAAAATCCAAAGATATATATGGTTGGATATCAGTGGAACTGGCACCATAAGTTAATCACCTCTGCACCCCAGAATAGAAAAGTCTCTCCAAAAGACCACAAGAATAAGATGGCCAGTCATATGAATACATGCATATATGCATAGACATACGCAATATCTATCTATACAAATGCACACCCTCACTCACACTCAAACCCACCTTGGTCAACTCAAAATGAAAGGTCAACTCCAATATGAAAGCTCTCATGTGGAAGGGTAAATGCCAAATGATGTCTATAAACATAGCAATTCTACCAGAATGAGGTAATGCAAATAAGACTGAGTCAATACAATTACATATCAGTGACTTTGGCAAAACCTTGAGCCCCATGCCTATGAATGTGAGCTCAGCGTATCCTCTTATTTTCTTCTCACTAATCCCTACATGAACGTTCAGGTACACATTATGATGCCTTCTCTATGCCCAGTTCAGACAACAAACATTTTAATCTATACATGGAGGACATTAAAAATATCTATCTCATCATGGTAATTGTCTCATACTGCCAGCAGGGGCAAGGCATACTGTGTTCCCCCCCTCTTCCCCCTATTCCCAGAAATGAATTACTACACAAGCTATACCTTCTAACAAAGATGTACTCATGTGCACTTTAAAAGCTCTTAAACAGCAGCTGCCCACTGGAAAACCATAGGTCCTTAAGATATTTTTATTCTTGCCATGTCTGTTTATTCTCTCCATGTCCTCTTCATGTACTTTGTGTGGTTAAAGTTTACAAATTATTTACTTTTCAAAAGATTCTTGATATAGACCAAGAGGTTGCAGATGTCGGTCATATGTCACAGAACCATTAATAAAAGGAATACTGATGCTATTATAAAAAACTTTCTGGACATATAATACAGAGAAAAGTACACAAATCCTAAGTACAGAGCTTGGTCAAAAAATACAAAATGTTCTAAAAATGTGCACATCATTCTTGTGCAGAGCCCATGTGCGGGTGGAGTGAGGGCATTGGTGGCATTTTAATTATTCTTAAATAGCAGTGAGTTATCACCTTTAAGACCAGTAACTAGACCATTACCACCAGGGGAATGGCAGAGTGTGAAGGAAAAGGTAGTTTCTAAAAAGTGAGGTATGTAATACAGGCATGTGATTCATTCACAGTGTTTGTGAAATACAAATTCCTAGACCCCTATCTAATTTGCTGGGGCAAGGCCTGTGAACCTGCATTTCATAAACACCCCCAACCACAAGGTTATTCTTGAGAATTATTGAGCTTGGCTAATGAAGTTCAACAGCAATTTCCCTGCTGAACCCCAATCATGTTTCCTTTTCCGAAGAAGGAGTGGCGCTGCCCTGACTTGCCAAGGCCTCAGGCATACCTATGTCTGAGATAACAGTTGGTGAAGTTAAAAAAATGGCATTGTATTTTAACAGAAAAGAAAAAGCTTTAGAAAAATAAGAGATCAAGAAGGAAGTATTGTCCCGGAAGCTTTGCCTCCTTCTGACTTTCCCTGGACTGTGCTTTCCACATACCTTATCACTCTATGCATCCTAGTGGAAAAAAAAATGCAGAAAGGCAAAGAGTCTCCTGAAAAGACCAGGAGTTGCTGGGCGTGGTGGCTCATGCCTGTCATCCCAACACTTTGGGAGGCTGACCACCTGCGGTCAGGAGTTCGAGACCAGCCTGGCCAACATGGTCTCTACTAAAAATACAAAAACTTAGCCAGGCGTAGTAGTGGGTGCCTGTAATCCCTGCTACTCAGCAGGCTGAGACAGGAGAATCACCTGAACCCAGGAAGTGGAGGTTGCAATGAGCCAAGATCTCTCCATTGCACTCCAGCCTGGGCATCAACAGCAAAACTCCCCAACTCAAAAAAAAAAAAAAAGATCAGGAATTGAAGCTTTACCTTATTATCTAACATGCATTTATTGTTTCATTACTAACAACAGAAATAATGATAATACTTGGCTATTTGTATAATGGTTTTTAGTCGACCACACTTTCATAGGCATGATTATGTTTAGCCTCGCTAATGAATTTATGGAGGGTTATAATTCTCATGTTATAGATCAAGAAACTAACACTCAGAGAGGTTCAATGACCTGCTCAAGGCCACACAGCAGGCAACTGCCAGAGGTAGATGGGAGTCCATATTAACTAAGTCTTCATAATTTACCAAATGCTTGTCACGGGCAATATATAGGGCTGGCCACCATCAAAACACAAAGTTGGGTGAAAAAAGTCATAGAAATCCAATACAAGGGAAAAGCACCCTGCTCCTTGAAACAGGCAACCCTTCAGTTTACTTCGCCCACCTCACCCAGGAGGGCTGGGTCCCCTTCCATCATCCTGTCTGCTGCAGGGTCTCCACCTGACACGATCACCTTTATCATGACCTCTGTATCATGCACTGTTCTAGACCATGAGGTGATAAAGACGATCACTGTCTGCTCCTATGTCTGTCTCCCAACCTAGAGCAAAGCCACCACTTTCTGATCAGTGGTAAAAAGCTGGCATTTGCTACAAAGAGTAGCAGGAAACCTTCCGGGGCCACTAAGACAGTCAAGTAACATGCATCTCCTCCCCTATGTAACCAAAGCACTTCTCTTAAGTCCCCAATGGAGAAATCAACAGAGCCTCACGCTCCCTTGATGTGTCTTCCTTGGCTTCTCCATAACCCAGCAATCCTGGCCCATTCTGTCTCACACAGCCACAGGGATCTGTGCCCCTCAGGAGCTGCCAAGCTCTCTGACGTACAGGCTGCTAATACAGCCTTATTAAGAACGTGTTTGTCTCCAGTCCTCTACACGCGCTGGCTTCCCTGCCTGAAGAAAAGCCACACACGTGCTCCCACAGAGGGACCCAGAGAAAAGCCCTAGAACCCACAAAGGGAAATCAGCATGCCAAGGGTTAAGCACACCCTGTAATAAGCATCTCTGTTCCGGCATGTTGCGAAAGCCCATTACCTCCCGCCACATTACCTCATTCATTTCTTATATGTGGATGGTTTATTTTCCCATGAGCACCCTGGCTCTCAGTATTAAGTCCCCTCCTTCGCCTCTATTTCTCTATCCATCACATTTAACACTCTGACAGTAACAGTCTATAATGTTTCTATTCTACAAAACCGCTCTGTCAACTCTGGGCTTCCAGAGCAGCAACTGAGGAAAATAAATAACATCAACGCCAGGGACGACAGCATCACAGCTCCCTTTCTGCTGGGCTTTTTTATATTATTCTACAAAGTGAGAAAGAATAAAGGAGATCGGGGGAGGTGGGAGCAACGAGGAGAAGAATTTTCCTCTTCATCCTACAGACACTTAACAGACCTGAAGGGACAGTCCTGGCATTTCCTTTTTAGACAAAGAAGTGATTTCTCCTCTGTCCTCTCCATCCCCTGACCAACTCCCCCTTTCATTTTCAGGGTGCTTTAGAAAGGATTGGTATTTCCTGCGCTGCACTCGCTCTACCTGCCACTGTAGAAGCACAGTCACATATGTGTGTGACCCCCTGTTCATGGAGTGGGATGAGTCTTACATTACGGTCATCGTTTCTGGAGCAGGAGTCCAGTGAGGAGGTGGCGGCACTCCAGGGACCCACAATCTTTGTTCTCAGGGAGACACTGGCAACAGAGACTCTAAAACTCACCAGCAAGTAGAAAGGTGCAAAAACGTTAACTACTGAAAAATAAATCACTTCTGAAAGCTTGGCTCCCTGTTACTGGGGCTTTACCAAAACTATTTATATTTTCATCATTTCTGATAGTAATCTTCAAAACATGTTATATTTCCATGCAGCTTCTTTTAAAAAATATCTAGGTAGGTAGATAGATAGGTATCTTGGACATTGTTTGGCCTTTTCATTGTGACCCACGTCATTTATCATTATGAATGGCAATGATCACCCAGGCCCGCTGCTATGTGACAGCACACATGCCTATTCTGTATAGACTCGGTCTGCTGGACTTTTTAAATTCTTGAGGCTCCTTTTTGTGATTTTACTGTTTCTTCAGGTTTCCTCCTCTTCTGAGGTTGCAGTGCCATAGCTAATGGCATGGGCTGTGGTTCCAGATCACGGATGCCAGGCCTGACTGCTGGCTTGGGACCTTGTTTCAAAACCTCTCTGTGCTGTGTCCTCACCTGTAAAAGGGAGGCAGTTGCGGTACCGCGGGTTTTAAGACGGTTGTGAGGATTACCTGAGTGAATGCTGGGGAGTATTTGGGAGAGTGTCTCAGTTAGTAAGCGCTAAGTAAATGTTAGAGATGACCATCTGTCTAGTCTGGCATGGGCTAGGAAGCCAGATAAACATACAGTTAGAATCCTGTTTGAAATCAGAGGTCTTGAGTGGTGGCTTTTGGGTACTCTGATGAGCAAACTGCACAGACTTAAGTACCTGGGCCCTTCGTTTGACTACACAGATATCCTCTGCCAGCATCCTGGCTCTCGGGTGCTTCAGATGGGCGAGGCTGACAATGCTGAGTCCTGAATGCTGAGACGTAACTAGCAAAACTAATTCAGGATAAGAAAAAGTGAGGGAACAGGGAATAAAACAAGAAAAGCATCTAAAAATTTCTCACTCAACACTTTCAAACACAATTCTGTAATTTCTTCTATCCGACCCCACAAGACTATTTCTCAAAGAATAAGAATAGGAACTACAATATATGAAATTGCTTTGATACGTATGAAATACTCTGTGCTTATTATTTTTAGCAGTAGAACCATTATTATTACTCAACTTTGTATCATAAAGCAATCAAAATGAACTTCTACATATAAAGGCATTCAGAGGTAGGAGTCTTAGTCTTGCTCTCACCATTTACTGCTAGCCAAGGGGCCGTGATATTTCTTTTTTCTTTTCTTTTTTTTTTTTTTGAGACAGACTCTTGCTCTGTCACGAGGCTGGAGTGCAGTGGTTTGATCTCGGTTCACTGCAACCTCTGCCTCCTGGGTTCAAGCAATTCTGCTGCCTCAGCCTCCCGAGTGGCTGGGACTATAGGGCGTGCCACCACACCCAGCTAATTTTTATATTTTTAGTAGAAATAGGGTTGCACCATGTTGGCCAGCATGGTCTTGATCTGTTGACCTCATGATCCACCTGCCTCGGCCTCTCAAAGTGCTAGGATTACAGGTGTAAGCCACCACGTCCAGCCGGTATTTCTTTTTTCTATCTCAGGTGTGGAAGATTGGGAAAAAAAGCACATACTGAGGGACCAACCCTTTTAACAATCAGTACCCTGGGAGATACATGCACTTTGATTTCTCAGACCCACTTCTCCCGTTCCCTAAACAAGAAGAGCCAGACACTAGAAAATCCAAGTCGTTTACCACAAAGCTTCAGAATAATGCCCGCATTTCAACCAAAGGGGCAGGTATGAGAAAAAGTTAAGACCAACTGAGATCCAGCATGTCTGATACCCAGAGGCAAGGAGGAACTGGTTCCTGATACGTCTCTTCTTATCTAGTTCAGTTCCAAATATCACAAACAGTCTAACCTACTGAGGCAAAGATCACTTCTGCTTTTATGACTTTTCTTTGGTGGAGGGAGGTGATGTAAAGACCACAATCAGGCTAAGTGATACTATATCCTTACTTTAAATGATCATATTTCATTACTGCTACTCAGAGTACTCTGTGGCACTGTAATTTTTCTATTTTGATGACAGAAAAGCAAAGTTGACCTCAAGGCACCAAGTGGCTAAAGATGTCCCCTAGGGAAGGCATGAGTCTTTCAAATAATTTTTTTGCAACAAATTAACATTGAGAACTCCTGTGTATAAGGGCATTAGATGCAAAAATACATAGGTAAGCACAGTTTTTGCTTTCTAAAGTTTCTAATTTAGTGAAGAGAGAGGAGTGTATAAAAACGATTAAAATTAAGGGTTGAATAAAGGGTTGACATAGGATAGAACAAGTGCTAATTAAAGTTTCAGGGTTTTTGGTACAGCAACATGGTAGAAGAAGTGATTAATCTGAATGAGGGTCTTACTAGAGATTTCACATTTTCATAGAAAGGGTGATATTTGGGAAGCTGCCATGCTTTTAGTTATTAAAGGTTCAGGTTTTGCGGTCATCCAACCTAGGTTCAAATCCCCGCTCTGCCAATTCCTAGTTAGGTAACAGGGCAAATTATTTAATCCCTCTACTGGTCAGTGTAACAGGGACAATGAAAATACATACCTTATAGATTTTGAAGGGATGATTAAATAAGATAACAAATGTAAAATAGCAGTGCTTAGTAATTAGTCCCTAAATTAATATTAGCAATTATTATTTTAATTTTTCACCAAACCCTATGAAGTCGGTGATATTGCCCCCACTTACAGAATTGAAAAGATGGACATATGAAGATTAAATAATCTGCCAATATCACAAAATAGACGAAGGAACCAAAACACAAATTTGGGTCAGTCTGACTCCAAAACCCAAATTCTTTTCCACTATAATTTTATCCTGGTCCACTGTCACTCAATAAACTCTAGCCTCTTACCAGAAAGAAGTCACTGGAACTAGTGGGATCAGCCTAGGGACTGCCTGAAAATAGAGAATGATTCTAGCAGATATACTGCTGGAATGAAAGTCAGAAACAAAGCCAAAAGGAAAGTCAGCAATTATACAAAAGTTATCACAACTTTCAGTGAAACCCAAAGATCTACCACAATCTGAAATGAAAACTCTATGTGGGATCCAAATCCCCTCCCTTTCCTAATTTCCTTATTCCTATTAGTGCCAAGCCCATTCTCTCAGGTAACCAAATCAGAGAACTTGCAAAGATAAACACATAGACAGACATAGAAGACATTGAAGAGTCTAGTCCAAACTTGCATACGATGCAGCAAACACTATGACAATCCTCACAAAGGCTTATTTCTGACAGTTACGTGATAAACCAGCATCTGGGACCACACCCTCCAGCCGTGTGCCTAACAGTTTTCATTGTACTGAGTTATCTCCCATCCAGACTCTCTGTGGAATCCAAATTAATAAATGTATTAAACGATTCCGTCACCTTCAATTCATACCTTTCCTTCAACTTCCATATCTAGATGGTTACCAGGCTCTGTCAATCTTTCTTTCAAAAACTTTTTCAAAAAAGTCTGATCCTTTTCAGTTGTAAGATACCAGATCCCAGATCCTTTTGTCTCCTGGCTGAAATCTCTCCACGCTCTAGTACATCTGGCACATTTTTACCAGACAAGAAGTTCTTCAATCTAATTTCAGCACATGCCGCCTCCGCTCGAATAACCACTGGGTCTCCATTTATTACCCCCAACTAGACATTCAATGACAGACTACCAATGGCAAGCACATGGGCCTCACTTTGCCTATTCTATCCTGCTTCCCATATTTTCCAATCAATGCACACCTTCCAACTTGGTCTAAACCACCATTTCATAGGGAAGTCCTATAAACAGACTATGCGCATAGAAACTTTTATATTTATGTAACATGTCGAGGGCCACCGAACCATTATAGATGAGCTAAGACTAGCTGCTCAAACTCCCTGTCCAGGGCTCCCTCCCTCTAGCCTATAAAGTTATGATGTGGTAGTAAAGTTGCCTGATTCTGAATAATGTTGGGACCAGTGGATAAGATGACAGAGCACCTACCATATGTTCAGCCATGTGCTAAAAATTGGAAGAAGAACGTGAAAAGGCATTAAGTTACAGTCCAATGGGAAAATAAACATTGCTAAAAATACCATGCAATTATAAGCTACAGTGAAGGAATATACAAGGCAAAAGTGGATACAAAGGAAGAGGACGAGTGGGTCAGGACACTCAGTAAAGGCCTCTGCCAGGATCTGAACGATCAGTAATAGTTTTTTAGGGGATGATAGGTATAAGAAATCACTGGTAGAAGACAATCTTAAAAGGCATTAGAAAGAAGTGGCAGGTAACTCAGTATGTTTGTAGTATATGATGAGATAGAAAAAAATGGTGAGAAATGGGCCTGGTGAGGTAGGCAAGGGCTAGATCACAAGGTTCATGTAGGTTATGCAAAGGAGTTTAGATTTCATCCTACAGACCAAAATGAGAAATTCTCATCAGACCGTAATGCCACTCTTTCTCTTCCACTGAAGAAAGTATATGGGAATTCAAGTGAAAGTGACATTTACATGGTGATAATACGACTTAGTTTAAAATTTTAAATAATTTGCAAACCCTACGTCTCGAGCCATTATTAATATCAAAATTACTTGTGACATACTTCACAACGGATCATGGCACAACAGTTTTGAGATTCAGGACTGCAGCTTTTGACAATGGGACTTCCATCAAAGAATTGTGAATAAGGGTATAGCAAGCAGGTGAGCATGTTAAGAGTCTCCTGGCAGGCCTCAGGTGTGATGGACTGCTTGAGGATATTAGAGACAGAGACACCAGTCAAGAGGTCAATACTGCTGAAGAAGTGAAAGATAGTGAGGGCCTGACTTAGGATGACAGCAAATGGGAAGAAGGAAAAGTGAGAAATAGTGAGGATGTGTTTTGTTTTATAAGGCTTGGCATAAAGTGTTCATTAAATGCTTGCTGGTAGAATCAACACAAATTGGCTAAGGATTAGATGAAGGTAGGGGGAGGTGACATACAAAAAGGTTAAAGTCTGACACCAATGTAAGGTTTCTAGATTGTGCAGATAGAGAGAGAATGCAGGAGGAAGACTTGTTGTGGATGGGGATTGATGAGGTCTGCTCTGGGTGTGTGAATCTGTTGAACATGGATATAGAAATGCTGGCCAGGGAGTTATATGTGTAGATCTGAAACTCACAAAAGCAATTTGGGCTAAATATACAGGTTTTAATTTACCATTTGTTCAATAAATATTTATTGGATACTTATTTTAGTCCAGACATTGTACTCTTCACTGGGAATGCAGGGGTTGACAAGGAAAATAAGTCCTTTGTCCTCAGAGATTACAGATGGATATATCTGTGAGCCACAGGTATTTAGTTGATAAATGCAGGCATACGAATGTTGGGGAATACTTTAGTGATGGGCTAAGGAGGAGGCACCATTGAAGTTAACTAAGAAGGCCCAACCAAAGAGATATGAAGCAAACCAGGAGATTACGGAGATCAAGAAATGAGAATTTTATAATAGAAAGGTTGTCAGGATCAAATATGGCAAGAGTGTGGAATAAGGGCTAAATTTGTCAACTGGGAGATTTCATAATCTGGAGAGGCAGAAATCTGACTTCAAAAAAAAAAAAAGCACTTTAGAAGCTAGTTGGAAAAAAAGCTAGAAATCTTAGAATCAATAGAGTCTCTCTGGTTCTGTGACATCTCAGATAGTCCTAAAGGCTTCATGGAGGTGGGACCTGGGTTAGGAGGTACCGAACATACACAGGACAGTTTTAGACAACATCAAAACAGAATATGGTCCATAGAAGGAACCACACTGGGAAAATACTTTCCTAACTCTTCTGAATGGCAAACTCGGGCATAAGGTGCCTCTGATTAGCTGTACATTGTGAAAAGGCAGACATGGTGTCCAGGGCAGCAAATTACCTTCCAGGAGTCTATGGACAGATCTGTTTCTCGTTGGCTACGTGATACTCAGGAAAAGCCCTTGCTATGAACTCACTGGACCTGGAGAGCAAAAGTGGTGAAGGCTGCAGATGGAATAACAGAAATGCTAGACACAGCACACCAGAACAGCCAATAACACAGGTGCTACCTCTGCTCTGCCAAGTGAGGCAGCTCTAGGTAGCGCCCCCACTAAGGGAAAATGGTGGGGAGTGTCGGGTGTGGTCGGAAAGGAGGGAGCGCTGTGAAGCAACTTAAGTAGCGTTAACACCTACAGAATAGTGGCCCCTAACTTTGCCCTCAACAACATAAGTCACATTGTCCTAAATTTACAAGATCAACAACTTTTGGTGTTTTCAGTGCCTGATTTGTTCTCCAGCCCTTCCAGGTATTATAATAATTGTAATAGCTCTCTCCTTCCTCGGCAGGTACCCTGCGTATCTCGAGGCCACCCTGAAAACCAGGCAAAGGCCATCTGCTTCATCCTTCCTCCCTTCTGCAACAGCAAGCATGCACCACAGGGCCAGTTCGGAGACAGCTCATCTTATACACCCAAGCTCTGCTGTTACTTGTAGTTCAACTCAGCTGTGTTACAGTGACAGTGGGGAGAAGAACCCCGAGCCGATCTTTCCTCCTGCAGAGGCCTGTGGGGCACACACAGTGACCTTGGCAAACAGTGATCTCAGGGAAGGCCCCAATCGCATAGGCATAAACCTCTCTGGGCTTTAGCACAGTTGGGTCAAGGTTCACAGAAGCCACGTGCTTTGGTAGAAAGAACCCAATCTGGGTTAGTCTTGCCTCTACAACTTACGAACTCTATGATCTTAGGTAACTTATTTATGCTCTTCAGTTCCCTTACATGAAATTAGAACCGAATAAAATTGTGCACCCCCTTTAAAGGGTTGTTGTGAAGACTGGGTAAGCTAATGTTCCAGAAAATCTCCTTGATTTTAGTATTATTTTTAAGTAGTTAATGCATCTACAATATAGCAATACATCTACAACGTACGCTAGGATCACCATACACTGCTGAGTCTTGCTCCCACTCTTGTTTGGCCCTGTTAACCCACTGCCCACCCTCACACCCACCATTTTTCTTCATTTCTTGCCTATCTTTTCAGCATTTCTTTAAATATAAAGTACTGCATAACTTAGTCATCAGTACTATAATCGAAAAGTAGGAAGGGAGGGGTGGGGTGGGAATGGATGGTTATATTATCTTTAAGGGACCCCATTTCCTCCATGAAAACCTGCCTCATCATCATCATAGTTCCCACCCTCCCTTTCATTCATCCATGCATCCATTCAACCAGTGTTTGCAATACTCAAGGCACTGGGCTGAGTGACAGCATAAAGAACACTAAAATTACTAAGGGCATCTATGGCGCCATCCTCACTTACACTTACCCTCACCCTCATGATACTCACTTCTGCCTCCGTATGAGCTGCCTATAACCAGCTGCCTACATACGTTTTGGTGTTTCCCACAGCATATAATGTGGTGCACACAGGCACATATACAGGTTTGGTATCTCTTATCCAAAATGCTTGAGACCAGAAGTGTTTTGGACTTGGGATTATTTTCTTCAGATTTTGGAATTTTTGCATATATAGAATAAAGCATCTTGGGGATGAGACCGTGTCTAAACACAAGACTCATTTATATCTGATATACAGTTTATACACATACCCTAAAGGTAAGTTTATACAACATTTTAATAATTTTATGCATAAAACAAAGTTCTGATTATGCTTTGACTGTGTAGTCACATAAGGTCAGGTGCAGAGTTTTTCACTTGTGGCATGGTGTCAGTGTTAAAAAATTCTCAGATTTGGGAGCATTCTGGTTTTCGGATTTCCAGATTAGGGATCTGTGGTAGATGCTCAGATATGCCTGCTAACTTGAGCTGCTCTCGGGCAAGAAGTCTCATTGTGTGCTGGTGCAACAGTCATTTGGGTGATCTCAGACCCAGCAGCCTTTCTATGAGCCCTTAAGAAAAGCCGAGGTTGCCTGCAAGCTCTCTGCGCTCCATCAATGCTCTGTGGTAGGCCGTGGCCTGGAAGAGGCTTCAGCCTCAGGTGTGTCTAGATGGGGCTAAAAGAGAACGAGACTGTCTATACGTTCTTGCTTGGCAAGTAGAAGTGACAGAGCTGGAGGAAGGAAGCTTAGAACACTCTAAAACACAGTTAAAATTATCACAGAGAGAAAATTACTCCTTAGAAGGAAATGTCAGTGTCATATACCCACAGTACTCTAGTGTGATTTCTGTTGTCAGGATGTGATATTCCAGATATTCCAGCACCAACCGCCCTAGACACCTTTTTAAGATTTAACGACTCTTGCGGGGCACAGCGGCTCACCCCTATAATCTCAGCACTTTGGGAGGCCAAGGTGGGCGGATCACCTGAGGTCAGGAGTTTGAGACTAGCTGGCCAACATGGCGAAACCCCATCTCTACAAAAAATACAAACATTAGCCTGGTGTAGGGGTGCATGCCTGTAAGCCCAGCTACTCGGGAGGCTGGGGCAGGAGAATCATTTGAACCCAGGAGGCGGAGGTTGCAGTGGGCGGAGATTGCGCCACTGCACTCCAGCCTGAGTGACAGAGTGAGACTGTCTCAAAAAAAAAAAAAAAAGATTTAACAGCTCTCGATCACTTTACAACGCATCCTTGAGCTGCCCTTCAAAACCCCCTGCATTTTAAGGATTCCTCCTCATTTGGGCACCCAGTGACTTTGTGACTTCAAACTGTAATGTAGCCAAACCTCTCCATTGCATCATCTGTAAAATGTGGGCATGATCCCTGTCTACCTGTGTTGTCAGATGCTGATGAAAATCAAACAGGTTAACAGATGTTGAACATTGGTGTGATATAAAAACACAACATATTACTGGTAGTAGAGTATTAGCTCTCCGTTAAAAAAGAAAAGGCAATAACAGAAAAAAAATGTTTTGTTTTGTTTTTTTTTTAAGAAAAGCTCAATTTAAATTTTTTCTTCTTTTAGAAACAGGGTCTTACTATGTTTCCCAGGCTGGTCTCAAACTTCTGAGCTCAAGCAACCCTTCTGCCTTCGCCTCCCATGCTAGAACTACAGGCGTGAGCCACCGTGCCTGGCCAATGTATTCTTTTTATAAAAATAATCTCAAGGTAAGGACCGACTAATCACATGCAGCTATTACCTCACAACTCTAGAGAGACCTTTCCAGACCCCTTTCAGAGTAGGCCTGACAACCGCTTCCAAAAAAATATAATTTCAAATGTTAATTCCAAAAGCAAGCACAGAGGCCTCTCTATGCCCCCCCCGCCAACCCATTCATAGCAGTCTGTCTGACACGCTTTCTTTCCCAGAGATCCACAGGCCCCTCCCTCTCTCACCCCCATCCTGCATCCGAGGTGGCAGAGATGATAACCGATAATGAAAACCTGCGGCCTGCAGACACTGGTGAGCGAGAGCACAGAGGGGAGGCCGAGGAGGAGCCGGTCAGGATGCATGTAATCAGAAGGGTTATCTAATGCTAGTTTCATTCTAATTGAGTCAGTACCATATGTCACCCTGCAATAACATCACAAGCAGCATGCAACTGAATACATATTTAATTCACATAATGGGTACAGCAGTAGAAGTAATCAAGGCAGTTTGCCATAAGCCATAAAGAAATGTAGCTTGTTCCTATCAAGAAACATTTGGCACTTAGGGAGAGAGCTGTATCACCAGTGAGAGGGGAACTGCATTACTGAAAAAGCCCAAGGGGAGGGGGAGGGACGGGTGTAGGGAGCAGGGCACAGGGAGAGAGAGATGAGGACAGGGAGAAAGAAATGAAAGAATGAAAACACCAAAGAGAGCCAAGCCAGAACATCGATTCACTGCGAATGAAAATCAATGAAGGAATATTGTCAGCGGATCGTTGGCCATCTCAATATAATTAACAGTAATGGATTTATTGGCAGAAGCTTAATGATTTAATATTATGTGTGCCCAGAATTTCCTGTGCAATCGTGGGTCCATCTCATTCCCTCTTGGGCCAACCCATGTCCCAGGAAATGGATGTAGCTATGGAGGATTAAAAAAATTTCTTTTCACATCTCTTCATCTGGATTGGCATCTGACAGAAACCTACTCGCCCATTCCCTTCATTTCCTCCCTCAAGGAGATGATTAATACGCCCGGGCAATGCTCATCAATATCTTTGGACAGATCAACTGGAGTTTTCATTAAACCCATATTAATGTCCTAGATACACAGCTGTGGACAGGTTATTCTGGAGAAAAAAAAAAAAGAAGAATGAAAAAGAAAAAGAAAAAGAAAAACCTTCCATTTCGGTTAACTATTTGCCAAGAATTAACAGAAACCTGGCCACTTCCCTCATTAGAGCTTCTTCCACCAACATGTTTTGATGTATATTTCATGAGGATAAACAAACATTCATTTCACTTTGGGAAGGTGTTTGCCGTAATGTATTGTCAGCGTACCCAGCAATGAGGGGACATTAATTTCAATTCTGGTGTTTAAACACTTTGGCGAGTCCCAATTACTCATTCCTCAGCTCGATATCAGGAGCCCCAGAGGAAGGTCGCTGCCTCTCCGCGTGGCCCGTGGCACCAGGGGGAGGCGCAATGCCACCCTCCAGCCTGGCACAGCTCTTCTCTGGCTGAGAGAGCAGGGATGAGGCAAGATGGGGTTATTCCCTCCTATTCCTTAGTCAAACGGTGACATGAAGGGCCATTTCAGGTAATACTCAGCCTTGCATTACAGCAGTTTCCCTGAAAGGCTGTGTGCAAAGAATAGTTCAGGAAATCAGATCCTATTTTGTTTCTTAGCCTACATCTGAGGATGCCAATCATTTAATAGAGAAGAGCAAAGCTCTGAAATCTCCTAGAAAGATATTGGGAGAAGAATGGAAAATGGAGACAGAGTCATGTGTCGCTAGGGTCATGTGTCAATGATAAAGACCTTAAAAAAGAGGTGTAAGAGGTCATGGCCCTGGTGTGACTGGGGCTGGGGTGGCATGGTGGCAGTTTCCAGCCACCTCATGGCTCGTTAGAAATGCATGTGGCAAACTTTCCATGTTGCAAAGGATTAGGATGGAAATCCCATGTATCACGTGAGCAAATGCGGAGATAAGTTTTGCAATGCCATGGAACTAAAGAAATTTCAGTTATTATTTTTCATGCAGGGTTCCATTTCCGATAGCACCTGCAACTTTATTCAAAGTTCTTTAGCAATGTACCAACCTCTCTTTCAAACTGTAATTGATCTGTACTCAAATAACACCAGAAAATCTCTCTACTTATAAAAGCTGGCTAGCAAATACTTTACCGAACTGAGGAATCTTTTTTAATAACCTGAATAATTATCCTCAAGTCTATCTGAACAGTAATTTCTAGTTAATGATAAAGTGTCTAAAGGTGGATGTATACATGTTTCAAAGATAAAGCCCTAAGGTTGAGAAAATGAAGATGAAAAAATAGCATGAGATGTATGGGTCTTGACATGAGGGGAAAAGAGCTGGGAGAGGCAGGTGTCCCCGGGGCAAAGGTCTTTGCCACAAAGATTAGTTCCTAGAGAGCACCATGGTTGTCACTAGGGGAAGAGGTCGGGGCCAATGCAGTATCTTGCGGACTTCATAACAGAGTCTCAAATAGGTCTCCACCACAGGGCACAGCTGGGGAGAGTTAGCAAGATCTGAAAACATGAAACTAATATAGAGAAAGGACAACCCATCTGGTTCTTATCAAAGTGATTTCTTCTTTAACTGAGTGCTAAATCCAGTTTCTGCACATATAAGTTCCTCAGAAAGAACTCAGAACTAACTGCCAGAAGCCAATGCTGGTTATGGTTACTGACTGCATGGCTGTTCCACCTCATATTGCCAATAAGGTATAAAATACTCTTAAAACCTTGCGTATGTTATTGGCTTCATTCATTCATTCAGATGTGCAATGAGAATCCCTGTAGTCACCCAAGCTGGGCTGATACATAGTACACACCAGTACAAGTGGACCGGGAGCTAAATACTAAACTACTTTCATTTTTTGAAACAGGGTCTCACTTTATCACCCAGCTGGAGTGCAGTGGTGCAATCATGACTCACTGCAGCCTCGACCCCCAAAGACTCAGGTGGATCCTCCCATCTCAGCCTCCCCAGCAGCTGGGACCACAGGCCTGCCCCACCACACCTGGCTACTTTTTGTATTTTTTGTAGAGACACGGTTTCACCATGTTACCCAGACTGGCCTTGAACTCCTAGGTTCAAGCAATCCTCCTGGCTGAGCCTCCCAAAGCGCTGGGATTAGAGGTGTGAGCCACATGGCTGACCCGAAACACTTAGATACTGGTTGATAAACAGCTGCGTCTTACATTACCTCTCCACTTCCAAGTGCCAACCCCTTTTTGTTCCAGCCTCTCTTCCTTATGTTCCAAGGATCTAAGAGTCAAAGTGTTAGTACTCTGATACAAAAGGCTGTCTTGAGGACCATGCTCCAGAACTATGGCTATTGTCCGCCCTGACTTCCTGGTGCCCAAGCCATCGTGACTGTTATTAAACACCTTGAATTTTACTTCTGCATCCAAGGTTACAAAAGGTCAGTGCATCACTCATTTGTTGAACAACCTTATCCATGGCAGAGGATGTACCTGGCCTATACCTAGGAGAGCAGGAAAATTAAATAGTAAGCTTGTGTCTCACACTGATTCACTTCTGTGAACGCGAGGAGGAATCCCTTCCCCTCCCATCATCCCACCTTTCCTTTCTGCCTTCTGATATCTTCAAGTGCCCTTCCTCCTGACCATTCTGGGGCTGCCAAGGTAAGTTCTCATGACCCATTTGTTCCTGATGCTACCTTTGCTGCATCTGTCCTTGTTTTCACTTTGCTTCCCATCAAATGGGCCATGGAAGCTTCCCAAGAAGCCAGACCAAATAAAAATGACAGGTTTGGCAACAATAGAGAAGCCTCGTAAAATGTTGATCTTTGACAGAGCAGAGAAACTGGGAAATGAGTGAACAGTTCAGTCACAGACCAAAAAGCACATACTCACAGGTTCCAGGTGACCTAACAACTTTCATCTGAAAAGAGTACAGTGGTAATCAACATAATAATAAGGAATATCATTTAGTGAGCACCTACTGGGTGTTAGGGCTTTGCACATATCCCCTCTTCGAATCCTTGTTAAGTTCCCTGCCCTGTAGGTAGCTCTCCCCTTAATAGATGAATAAATAGACGCCCCGAGAAATTCAGCAGCATGGATCACCAATGTGATCAATAGTAAATACCTGAAGGAGGTTCCAAACTCAGGTCCAACTCCTAAGCCCAGAGTCTTCCCCTGGGTGGTGCTGCACTTTCTAACACTCACCATGGGGGAAAGGGCACCTAATGCACCTAATGTTCTCCAGCAGAAGGCTGCAAGAAAGCCATGGTCCGAGATTTACTCCAACAAATTCTGAATTCTCACTGCAGGGAGGGCAGCCTGCATAAATAGAATGCACAGAGCCTTTGGACTCAGACAGTCTGAGCTCCTGTCCAGGTTTTATTTCTCACGGGCTTGCTACCTTGGAAAATTAACTTAATTCTCACTTGTCCCATCTGAAAAGGAGGATAATGCCTGCCCTCTGTTTTCGCAGCTGAGAACTGCTGTAAAAGCTGTGAAATGTGTATAAAAGTCCTAACAGTGTTGCTTGTACAGACAGGCTTCCAGTGAATATTTATTTCCCTTTTGTCTCTAGACCCTCTTCCCTTTGCAGGGGAAACGAATACTCTTACATTATTTCATGGCTCTAAGAGGTAGGAAGGAGGACCAAATGGAGCAGGAATCTGGCTCAGACATTCACGAGAGGAAGCAGACTCTGCATTTCTCCCACCCCAGGAAGCATGAATGTGTTGCTAATTTGTAGGTGAAGTAAATGTGTCTGGATAAGCCGCTGCTATGCTATTTTTGTGGGCTAAAAAAGTACATTTTTCATAAAAATAGAACTAAAAATAACAACAACTATAATAATGCAAAGAAATATCAAAAAAAGTCTTTCCCACGTCATAGGAATAGCCATGACAGCAAGAAGCCTTCCAAAAGTAGGCTGTTGCAAGGTGTGCATAAAATGCTGGTGGACTCTGCCAGCGATGCTTCTGCATGATCTGGACATCTCCTAAAAGACAGCACTAGAACCCTGGATTCAAAAAATGAGGCCCACATCTTGGTCAGATCTAGGAAGATCCTGTGTCCTTGAGGAACTCATTAACCTCTCTGAGACTTAGTTTCCCAATCAGTAATTGGTTCTGGTAATTTATGGCTAGTTCCTAAGGTGGTGGTGAGGATTACATGAGGTCACAGATCTATAAGTGAATTTTCTTTTACTTCTTGCTGAAGTTCAACACACAAGACTAAGTAGTTCTTAACCACAGAACATTATATAAGGTTTATTTACCTTCTGTATTATGGAAATGACTGCCAGCAAAAGAGGAAGATATTCTGTAAATACGTTGGGAGGAGAACAAAGAGGTGCCGTCATCGAGCGCAATGCCCCACTTCTTTCTGCCAATACAAGGTGACATAAGGACTGTCTCAGGAAGCTCATGGGAAAAGTACCCCCTCTCTTTTTAAGTGATTTCTGAAAGCAGAGGATGATAATTCTCTTTTCATATTTATTATCCTCAGGAAGTAACTTCTACATATATCTTGATGCTCAGAGAAAGAGAGGTCATTTGGGTCCATGAATCTAGAGCACTCAGAGAAATATCTAAATACAGTCTTTTCGATGAAAGGGCTGGGTCAAAGAAGAATCCTGGTGTGCCGTGAACACCTGGGATCCTTATTTTCAGTGTGTATGATGGCTTCTAAAAATTTTAAAGCATTTTTTTAAGCCTGCTTCTCAAAACTTGGAGAAAGCAGTAAAGCAGAGATTTCCTTTTTCTCCCTTAATTTTTCAGAATTCATAAAGCGTAAGAGAGGTCAAAGAATAAAGTCTGTTCTTTTATTTCTATAATGCTTTCACAAAGTGTCAAGAAACAGGGAAAATATGATGATCATGCTACCTGCCAGAGATAGGTAAGATCTATCTACAGATACATCTACAAAACGCAAACAAGACCCTTGAGCTTGCGGAATTCACAAGGATATTCATAGGGCTGCTTTAAAAGTAAGCATAGCTGTTAGATATTTTGTTCTTAAACAGGAAAGAAATCTTTAGAATAATTATAGGCTGGGCGCAGTGGCTCATGCTTGTAATCCCAGTGTTTTGGGAGGCCAATGCAGGAGGATCACTTGAGGCTGGGAGTTCAAGACCAGCGAACAACACAGTGAGATCCCCCCCATCTCCATGAAAATTCAAAAATTAAAAAAAATTAGCCTGGTGTAATGGCACATGCCAGTATTCCCAGCTACTCAGGAGGATTGCTGGAGCTCAGGAGTTGGAGGCTGGAGTGAAATATGATCACACCTCTCTACTCCAGCCTGGGTGATACAGTGAGATCCTGTCTCAAAACAAAACAAAACAAAAATAAAAACAAAACAAAAAACCATAAATCTTAAAATGATCCCTCATCAATACTTTTAAAAAAAGATTTCATGCAACACAAACACATATCAAAAGCAAATTTTGACGGTAAGAATAAACTAGTCCTCAACTAGTAAAAATAAACTAGTCCTCAGCTAATTTATTCTAGGATGGATCCGCATTAAAAGGGAGAGTGTGCATGTGTTTTGGAAGGTGGGGTGGTAGTTCCTGATGCATTAACAAGGTAATAGAGCAGAAAGACTTAGATTCCATTCAGATGATCCGGTTTGAAAACCATTTCTACCACCACCCAAGTAATCTTAGGCAACACATTTAACGTCCTGGAGTCTCAGTGTTCATACATGTACCTGGCTTATCTCCCTTGTTATGTAAGTCAAGATAATAAAAGTGAAACAGTATGGACTGTTAGAAGAATGGCGGGGCTTGAAATCAGAGAGTCAGGGTCAAAGTCTTATTTTAGACAATATCTAATGACCTTGGGCAAATTCCTTGAAATTTTGTGTTTCTTCTTCTGTAAGATGGGGCTATTTCTTCTCTCTCAGGATATACTGCTTGGGATCAAATGAAAACACCTTACATGAAATAAGGAAAGCTATATACCATCACACAAAAGTTAATGCTATTGACTGACACAGGCCATGCAAATACAGCATGTTAGTATTAACTGCTTACCGATACATAACAGCAGCTTTGAGTTTTAAACCAAAATGTGATGATGGTTGTAGAATCACCACTCTCTTGGAGGCTTTCTTTCCCTCCATCCTCCGCCTCAAGACATGCTTAGTAAACAGCTTTCTACATCAAAAAACTCACAACCCAGGTTGTGAGCAGTACTGGCCAATGGGAAAATAAGCAGAAAGAAAAAAAAGGGCCTGACACCTCTAAGAGCTGCTCTGCCATTGCAAGGACCCCATCTGCAAGGAAGGGAGGTAGAAGGGGAGCAAAGGAAGAACCCCTTCCGCTGGTACGCGTTGCTTCCCAGGGAGGAACTCTGATCCACGATGGACGCGGCAGTGGCAGCGGCTACACGTTTTATGTCCCCGAGCACAGTGGCCTGATTACTCAGCTACCAATTCCATCAGCAGCCCAAGGAAGGAGGTTGCTATTTAATAGTAGAAGAAAAATAAAGGTAGAACCTGAGACCTGGTGATTCTTACGCACACAATTCATTTCCTTTTTTCAAAAGAGTTGAAAGCATATGGTTCATGGGTAGAGTTAAGAGTTAACAAAGAAAAGCCACTATTACATGACTAAAAAACATCGTTCCTAAAATAAAAGTTCTGTGAGGTCAGGAGGTTTGGTTTTTTTTTTTTTTTTTTTTTCTATTTTGTTTACTGATGTATTCCAAGAACCAGGAACAGTGCCTGGCATTCATTAGATGCTCAGTAAGCATTTATTCAGCAGATGGATGGATGAGCTGATGAATAGGTTCTTCCTCTGGGTTCAGGATGAGCTGCACCAAAACCAGGTTTTTTCCTAAATACTTGCAAAAAAAGAGGGTGATTCCAACTCAACTGAGATGCCTATTCTCTTTCCAGTTCAGAACAACCTGAATTAGTAAGGCATTAAAGAAAAGTAGGATTATTATATTCCAATTCTTTCCATCAGACGTATGACATTATTGGTAGATCACATCTGTTTTAATAAATCTGTAAGAAAGACGTGTAATTATAATTATGTTACCATTGTATGTAAATGACACTTTAACAAGGCATATTAATATGTTTTTATAGAGTACTTACAGCATACACTACAGAAATACTTAAAGGTGCTATTTTGCTGCTTGGATTCTTAAACATTCCCTCTGAAGTCTTTACATATGAATATATTTAATGTTTCTTCATTTCTGGGTAAATATTTTTACCAGTTAAGATAAAGATAAATTTGAGTTCCCGGGACCAAATATCAAAACACTGAGAACAAAAAGTTTTAATTGTTTTTTAACTTTCATTTTAGGTTTGGGGTGCATGTGCAAGTTTGTTATACAGGTGAACTACATGTCATAGGGGCTGGGTATATGAATTATTTTGTCAACCAAGCAATAAGCATAGCACCTGGTAGGTAGTTTTTTCAATCCTCACTCTCCTTCCACTCTCTACTCTCAAGTAGGTCCCCGTGTCTACGGGTTTAAACTAATGCACGTTTTTACTATTGAGTTTTCATTTACTTTCTATGTCCTGGCTTCAACAGGTTGCGGAAGCTGCGTCTCTCTCCTCACAGGCAAGTAGGCCTGACAATCAGCTGTGATGTATCTTTGAACAGTTGCATCTCTAAGAGGAGGCTATAATTAACTTTAAAATTAATATCTTAATACATCAAAAGTCAATTGATTTATTTTAAATGCTTAATTAGTTTTTCAGCTCATTTTTCATTTACTTTCTAGTGTTCATTCCTATGATTAAAAATACATATGAATATGTTTATATATGTCTATATGTGTATGTTATAAACATACATACACATTTCATTTTCTATTACTTGAGCACAAAGGAAAAAAATACAATCAGCTTTCTTTTCTATAGTTCTCAGGTTGTAGTTTATATTACAAAGAAAACTATTTATTTACTTATTTGAGATAGGATCTCACACTATAGCCTCGAACTCCTGAAATCCTCCCACCTCAGTCTCCTGAGTAGCTAGGATTACAGGCACACTCCAGCATGCAGGTCAATTTTTAAAGTCTTAGTGGAGTCAGGGTTTCACTATGTTGCCCTGGCTGGTCTCCAACTCCTGGGCTCAAGCAATCCTCCCCTATGGCCTCCCAAAGTGCTGGGATTATGGGCATGAATCACCATTCCTGGCCAGGAAAGGGTTTTAAATTAAAAATGCCAGGCTCACACATAGCAGTTGTTCTATCAGTGTCTATAGAGTTATGAATTAAGAATAAAGTATAAGGCCTGGAGCAGTGGTTCAAGCTTGTAATCCCAGCACTTTGGGAGGCCAAGGCAGGTGGATCACCTGAGGTCAAGAGTTTGAGACCAGCCTGGCCAAGACGGTGAAACCCCATCTCTACTAAAAATACAAAAAATGAGCCAGGCATGATGGCATGTGCCTGTAATCCCAGCTACTCGGGAGGCTGAGGCAGAATTGCTTGAACCCAGGAGGCGGAGGTTGCAACAAGCTGAGATCATGCCATTGCACTCCAACCCAGGTGACAAGAGTGAAACTCCATGTCAAAAAAAAAAAAAAAAAAGAGTAAACTATAAATAATGCACAGAAACCTAAGGAATTGGGAGTGTTCAGCCGGCCTACAGAAAAGAAGATGAAGAGGTTAAAAAAAAAAAGTCCTCAACTATTTGAATGTCCTCTGGGCAGAAGAGCAATAGATTTCTTCCATACTGTGTCCAAAGAGAGACCTCAGACAGAGGGGGAAAGTTTCACTAAGGCAGGTTCAGTTCATCATGAACAAAAACAGCCTGTTTGATGTATGCAATACTCTAGCGGCTTTTCTTTTCTTTTTCTTTTTTTTTTTTTTGGAAAATAATAATTATCCTGAAGGCTCCTTTACGATAGAAGAATTTATGATTCTGTGATCTTCCTACCTATTTCTAGAAGTATTTAGACAATATTCAGGAAACATTAGCAGAGCAGCCCTGTAGCAGTCATTGTAGTGGTGATAGGTGTACTGAGTAAGAGTTTAAAATCAGATCGCTGTATGTGCACATCAAACCTCAGCATCACACAATATACTCAGATAAGAAATCTGTACAGGTACCCCCTGAATCAAAAAGAAAAGTTGAAAAAAAAAATCAGATCCCGCATGAACCTGTAATTCTAAAATTGGGAATGCTCTCTCTTTCAGATATCCCCAAAACAGGGTATGGGTTCTGCTTAAATTTTTTCTAAAAAGGTAATGAATAAATATTTGCTTTATAAACCTCTAGAATATAATTTTTTAGTAACTAAGTTCTAATTCCTTATGAAATACCTATAGGATCAAACTGAAAATAGATTTTCCTTCCACTTTCATGAAACCATGTAGGTCCATCCTACCAACATGTAGCTATACGAACATACAGCTATTTTCCACATGGGATGGACTAATATATCTGCTCTACTCTGTGGTCTTATTCTCACTAGGAAGGAAGAAATTGTTAATTAATTCACATGACTGATATTTCCAACAACACTCCTTTGTCCAAATAAGATCAGATCAGTCAGTTTCAGACTAATTTAAACAACAACAACAACAGCAGCAGCAGCAGGAGTTTGGAGTCATAAGACATAATTTGTAAACTTCATTTCTCTGAGCTTCGGATTTTCCATTTTTAAGATGAGGGGTGATCAACATCTGTCCTGAGTCTCTATTTCACAGGGTAGTTATAAAGATCAAATGAGAACACAAACATTAATGAAAACCTATAGTGCTACTCACACATGTGTAAATTTAGAAAATAACTGCAAAACATAGAATAATAGCAAATTTTGTCTCCTAATTACTTAGACAATGCTTAAATAAATACAACCTGTCTTTTTTTTTTTTTTTTTTTGAGACGGAGTTTCATTCATGTTACCCAGGCTGGAGTGCAATGGCGCGATCTCGGCTCACCGCAACCTCCACCTCCTGGGTTCAGGCAATTCTCCTGCCTCAGCCTCCTGAGTAGCTGGGATTACAGGCACGCACCACCATGCCCAGCTAATTTTTTGTATTTTTAGTAGAGACGGGGTTTCACCGTGTTGACCAGGATGGTCTCGATCTCTTGACCTCGTGATCCACCCGCCTCGGCCTCCCAAAGTGCTGGGATTACAGGCTTGAGCCACTGCGCCCGGCCTGTCTTATTTTTCTTAAGGGTCAATACAGGTTTTCGGTTTCAGACCCAATGATCTTGGATTTGTTGTTGTTGTTAACAATCTGATCTCAGATTGTGACTTTATAAATAAAAATGTCAAAAGGAAAGGGGTCTGCCCACTTGTAGCAAAACCCACAGGATTGCCTACACTGTGTCCGGTCACCTGTTTTCAAAGAAGCCTTTCCGCTGCATCATAATTTTACTTGTCTCCTACTGAGGTCCCCAAGTCCTGGCAGCACCCCTCCCACCCAGTAGACAGCTCCCTCGGCGGCGTCCACAGCAGTCAACGATCTCAGTAGCTATCTCACTAATTATCTTAGTCCTTCCAAAGTGCAAACTAACAGAAAGTGCAGAATTTGGCAAGACTTTTACAGTCTTCCATCTCCCCACCATCACTTTCCTACCTGGTGACTATTCTTTAACTGAATAAAAAGGCATCATCCAGCTAGCCCAGCCTAGGAATCAAATTATTTGATGTGGTTAATTAACAGTGTGAAAACCTATGAAACATTTAGGGGAAGAATGAGTATTGGGAGGAAAACCCATGGATGGTTTTTATATTTATTGGCAAACTCATTTCTGAAAACACTGGTCTTGATACAATAAGATACATGTAGAATTTGAATTTAGTGTTTTCTCCCTCTGCCTATGTGAGGACAACTTCCTCACCACTTACGTGATTTTTCTGGAGTCTCAGATAAATCTAAATTAACGTAACCTTAAGCTGGGCGCAGTGGCTCGCACCTGTGATCTCCGCACTTTGGGAGGCTGAGGAGAGTGGATGACAAGGTCAGGAGTTCAAGACTAGCCTGGCCAACATAGTGAAACCCCATCTCTAATAAAAATACAAAAAAAATTAGCCGGGCATGGTGGTGCGTGCCTGTAGTCCCAGCTACTTGGGAGGCTGAAGGAAGAGAATTGCTTGAACCCAGCAGGCAGAGATTGCAGTGAGCTGAGATCACACCACTGCACTTTAGCCTGGGTGACAGAGACTCTGTCTAAAATAATCATAATCATAATAACAACCTTAGAGTTCCTCCTTCTTCCACCTCCAGACAAGTCTCCTCTAGAGCCTGAAAAGCATCTAACTGATGCTCTAAGAGAAAAAAAAAAGTTCATAAAACTACCATGCAGACTGAGGATGACGGAGGGGCTTGTGAATAAGATACCCTTAGCTGTGGTTTCCTTAGCTCTGTGTTGGTAGTAGCAGACTCACCTTCTTCTTTAATAAAGAGGGATTTTGCTGAGATAATTATGTAAGTGTATATATTGGCTGACGAAAAATCTAACAGATTACAGGACATAGCTTAAATTGTTGCAGGGATGTGGGGTTAGTCTTCCCCAACGAGGGCTGTGGCAGCTGAATGACTGGCTCCCAAGACTCTTCATTCAGGTCTTGGCCACCAGCGCCTGTTCTCAGCCAGTCACATGAAGAAGGCCAACTGCTTTGCTCATCAAAAATGCAATTTCCCACACACAGAGGGCAATAGCACAAAACTATTTTCTTTCATTGCCAAATGAATTGTGTTTGGTAATCCGAAAGCATCATAAATTACAGAGACACAGACCCGAGGAGGATGATGCCTTTATGCTGGCTGTGATACACAGAGAGAGCGCTGTGTGGATACAAACAGGGCTGGCGGCCCCCGGGTACACACGGAAGGAAGGCAGAGCTCAGGAGCTGAGTTCATCACATGGCTTTCAGCTTTGCCTCTTCCCTTCCTCTATCTGTTCCACCAAAGGACAAGCTTGTCCTCTATAAACACATGGATACACATGCAGTAACAATTTCACTGGATAACCCCCTTTCACTATATCTTCACAATGATTTCCTACTACCAACCACATCAAGCATACCATCCTATCTTGAATGTGAGGTACCATGTTGAATTGAAAAGAGGTTGGCTTTAGACAGACCTGGGTGTGTATACGACCACATACATTTTTTTTTTTAATGGAACGAATACTACTAAACTGATATGGCTTTTAACAAAATACATGTGAACCACCTACTTAAAATTCCCTTGCCTTCTCTCCATAATCTGACCCTACTAATGCCATCCTATTCCACCACTACTTTAATCCCAAATCTGCATAATGGCCAAGCCGGTCCCCTCATTGTCACCCTCTCCCTTGCCAAAGTAGTTCCATGCTTCCCTAGTGCTGGCTACTATCCCGTTACTACACCCGGTGTCCCCACCCTGCACTCACTAGGATTTCTATGTATCTGTCCCTGCCCCATTTCTTCACCACATTCCCACCACCCCTTCATGAAGCCAACCTTAGCAAACCACTGCTTTTGTCTCTGAAATATCATTATAGTTTTAACCCATGACATACAATTATCAACTTCGGTTGAACATTATCATGTGTGGTTTACACATTTTAGTCTTTTCTTCAGAACACTAGAAGTTCCCTTAAGGCAGAGATCAGTTCTTATACTTTTCTTAAGGATCCCACAGCACCTTCAAAATTGTAAACTGTAAATTGTGCAAATGACTTTATAAAATGTCAAGCAGTAGATGCATGAAAATGCTCTTGTCATAAACCATGAAGACTTGCCTGGAATTCATGTTGGAACCTTAGAATTACCTTCCAGTGGGGGAGAAAAAAAAGTATAAACTAGGCCAAAAACCCTATCTGGAATGTCCCACTGGCTGTGGCAGTGTTGAGATGAGCCTGACACATTAGTCTCAGGCAAAGGCAAAAACATTCCAACAGGCATTCCTTTTGGGTAGTTGGGCAGCACATCCATTTAAAGGTAGACCTCAGCCCCCAGGTAAAGGTCAGGGGTTAAGTTTTGGGCAAAGGAGCTTTTGGCAGCTAGGGAGAGAATCACGCTGGGAAACAGCAACAAGGACATTAATGCGTATGAAGCAGGGCAGTTAAATAGTTTCAACCTCACTTAGCTAGCAAGTTAGGGGGCTGCAGGTTTTGAACCCAGGCAATGCCACTCCAGGGGCTCTCTTCTTAAACACTTCAATTATAATCCATTTCAATATCTGGTGTCTGTGCTGGAAAAGCCCTTGACCATAAATTCCACACTTGTGGCAGCCAGGCTCCGCAGCCTGAGATTCTGGATCCTATCCTCAGCAACCATCTTGCTTCGGTGGGTGTTCCAGTTTCCACCTGTTCACACAATCCCACCTCTTGGCCTGGCCTTCTTGGACGCTCCGGCCCACCTGGATTTGGTTTACTTTCATACCTTGGTTCACCCTCATTTCCATTCTCTCTTGGTCTTGGGCCAGACCTACTCTATGCCTATGACATGAATTCAGTATCTTAAGGGGTCTGCTGGTTCAGGAGAGGATCTGAAAACAGAAGAAAATTAAATGTAGAAGCCCAGGCACTTGGTCTGGGCAAATATAGCACTCATGGGTCCATGAAATCCCCCGGTCATCCCAGGCAATTCCAAGACGAATCCGTTGCAGCACAAAGAAAGGAAAATGCCTCCGTTTCCTTCTTGCACCCGTCTGTGCAGTTAGCTCCTTCAATCGGCTCTCTTCTGTGAAGGGTGGGCATGGGAAGTGGGGTAAGGGGGCTGGGTCTGCAAACCGCACAAGTTCATGCCAAATATAAAGAGCACAGCCCTAACGGCAAGCCATGATGGGAGAGGTCCCAGTGAGAAAAGAGGGTGAGAGGTTACCAGACTCAAACTGCAAGAGAAGAAAGAGACCTGGCACATAGTCCACACAGAACATGGGCATGCACAAGAAGTCTAAAACCTAGTCTGATGAAAAAATGGAAATTTCTAGACCGATCCCTACCGAGATCAGCTTGAAAGTTTTCATCTGAGCCAGTATGGTGGGCTATGGCACCAAGACAGCAGTCAGTCCTCTGTCTGGGGATCTAGGGCATCTGGGTTTCAGTCCTGGAGCTGATTCATAACAGTATGAGTAATACCTGGTGAAAGGGTTGGGCGCTGTGGCTCACACCTGTAATCCCAGCACTTTGGGAGGCTGAAGCGGGCGGATCACGAGGTCAAGAGATCAAGACCATCCTGGCCAACATGGTGAAACCCTGTCTCTACTAAAAATACAAAAAAATTAGTTGGGCGTGGTGGCGCGTGCCTGTAGTCCCAGCTACTCGGGGGGCTGAGGCAGGAGAATTGCTTGAACCCAGGAGGCGGAGGTTGCAGTGAGCCAAGGTCGCGCCACTGCACTCCAGCCTGG
>NW_016107399.1:1454375-1516876 GCF_001604975.1 Cebus imitator | reverse complement strand
AAAAAAAAAAAAAAAAAAAAAACCTGGTAAAAGAACCTTGCAGCCACAAAGGCAGTAAAGTGAATGATCCCTCATAATGGTGGGCAGGTAAGAGGAGGGATAGATCAGGGTAATTCCTGATGCCCCTTATTGATGAGAAAAGTGCCTAAGCACACAGCCTGCACTGGCTGTGGCTTGTTAGGCCTGGGCAGTGCTAGGCAGGGAGGTGGTGGAAGGATGAGGCAGACTGCTGCCTCCCCCAGAGAGGAGCTAGGAAGACAGACACAAACCATTATTATTAGGTTGATGCAAAAGTAACTGCGGTTTTGGCCAGGCATGGTGGCTCATGCCTGTAATCCCAGCACTTCGGGAGGCTGAGGTGGGCAGATTATAAGGTCAGGAGATCGAGACCATCTGGTTAACATGGTGAAACCCTGTCTCTACTAAAAATACACACACACACAAAATTAGCCAGGCATGGTGGCACATGCCTGTAATCCCAGATACTCTAGAAGCTGAGGCAGGAGAATCACTTGAACCCGGGAGGCAGAGGTTGTAGTGAGCCGAGATTGTGCCACTGCACTCCAGCCTGGGCGACAGAGCAAGACTCCATCTCAAAAAAAAAAAAAAAAAAAGTAATTGCAGTTTTTGCCATTGAAAGTAATGGTAAAAACTGCAATTACTTTTGTACCAACCTATAATACTTCTTAAGTGAATGGTAAGGGAAAGACATTTCCTACTCTCTTCCATGTCAAGGGTTAGGTGCCAGAGGTAGAATAAAGATCTAGAAGAGAGTTTATATTTCTATTCCATTTCCTTGAATGTAATGGTTTTATATTCATCAAATTCCTGGGGAAAAGATCTGGTGGCATCGTCTGTCAGCCCAGGACCAAGAATTAGAGACCTGGATGATTGTCCCAGTTCTGTGATCTACCAGCCGTGTGACATTAGGCAAACCATTCTAGACCTCTAAAGCTCAGTTTCCTTATCTTAAAATGGGGTTAATCATATTTCCCTTGCCGATCTCTTCCAGTTGTTTTGAGGATCAAAGAGCCGTATCAATGTTAAAGTATTTGGCAAACTATAAGCACCATGCCAAAGAAAAGGGTTACCTTCATGGCTACTATAAAATCGGAACATCTTTCCATCAAGTTTAAAGATCCTTTTGCGGGGGTGGGAAGGGGAAGACTGTGATTTCTTCCTCTGACTAAATTCTCAGTAGTGTCACTTTTTGTCTCCCTTAGGCCAGGGTCAGTGGCCTCCAGTATCAGCTGGATTCAGTTTGAAGTATTCTTCATTTTTTCCAACTTGTTAGAGTGGGTAGTTTTGCTCCCCTGAAGCTATGGCACACTGGGTGGTTTCCAAATTCTGGCAGCTTTTGTAAAAATTTCTGCCTATTTAGTTAGCATCAACTTCTTAATGGTACTTAGTGGTTCAGAATTGATTTTCCCACCACAGGATCATCCAGGACTTTCCATGCCCATTTATAGCTTTCTCAGGACTTCTCGGCTCCTAGTTTTCACTCCAGAGCCCTCAACTGTCTCTGTAACTGAAAAATGGGTTTTGGTGGCAAATATTAAAAAGCAAATGTTACATTCCAACTCAGCAAAGCAATGGTGACCTTGGCCAAGCCAAGAAAAGTAAAGCTCAAGGGAAGAAAATGAACTGTTTATACCTAAGCCAGAGAATCAACTAGAAAACACAAAGACACGACTTTGGTTTAAAGTCAACTCCTCCCTCCTCCTTATCCATGTGTAAGTCATAACCCCAGCATAACCTGACTTGATGCCACAAAAGGGAATTTGTTTCTAGAAATAAGCAGCTTGTGGACACAAAAAACAATAGGAAGACTCAACCGTAATGAACTTGAGGACTAGAGACATCGAGGTTTACCAGGGACTGATGGCTAAAAGGCAAACAAACTCTGACACCTGATGAACCATCAACTGGATGGGAAACTGGCTCATGTTAGAAACTCCATGTTCTGTATATATTGGTGTCTTGTTTTCAGCCCAAAGTCACTTCATCTCTGTGCCCCAGTTTCCCAATGTGCAAAGCATCGATAGTTATTCACAGCCCCACCCCTGTACTTTCCCTACAAGGGAGTAATGAATAAAGTAGCTGTCATCGTGCTTTTATAGCAGAGGACAAGGGACTTCAGTGGCTCCAGAGACCAGCAAACCACAAGTCTATCGCTCTGCCCCCTAGTGGTTGGGCGTGGCATGTGCTGAGAGGTCTGTGTGGAAATCACACCACATTTCCATAGAAGTTTCATCTAGTTGGCAAGTTTAGGGCTGAAAGAAATGTTTCCTTTGCTGAATTTACAAAGTCAAAATATAAGCAGATTCCTAGGAGTTAAGTTTCTTAGGGCAACTTAAAAATGTTGAAACTTCCCAGAAGAAAAAATTGTCAGAGGTCAGGTACAGTGGCTCACACCTGTGATCCCAGAACTTTAGGAGGCCAAGGCAGGCAGGTCACCTGAGGCTGGGAGTTCGAGACTAGCCTGACCAACATGAAGAAACCCTGTCTCTACTAAAAATACAAAAATTAGCCAGTTGTGGTGGCACATGCCTGTAATCCCAGCTACTCGGGAGGCTGAGGCAGGAGAATCGCTTGAACCCGGGAGGAAGAGGTTGTAGTGAGGTGAGATCGTGCCATTGTAGTCCAGCTTGGGCAACAAGAGCAAAACTCCGTCTCAGAAAAAAAAAGAAGCCAGAGAGATTGGGCTGATGAAAAGTGGAGAGACATGGTGGCTCCTGAAGCTTGGACTCACTAAGAACAAGTTGTCTCCTTTGTGAGACATCCAGGTTCTGGGTGCTCTCAGCCCCACTCCAACCCTTTGTGAAGAGCACTGGTTACTTCTTACTATAGGTGACAAACACCCTGGTGACTAATCTTCCAAGAAAGCCCCTTACCTGTGTTACCCTGGGTTTTTTTCAACCTTAATATATAACATGTCATATACTATGATCATTTTCACGGCATTTCTGTATCTGTTAGCATGTTTGTATTATATGAATTTGCTTGGGCTCAAATAGGCTTGCTGGAATCCCTCAAAGAAGGACCCTACATAGAAACTCAGAGCTGTATTACATACACATGGACACCCACATCTGTGTGAGCTCAATGCTTTGGTGTTGCCCCTTTCAGCCAAGTACAATTGTGGCTTTAAGAGAGCAGGAGAAAATAGACAGAAAATAAAAGAAAAAAGAAAAAAAGAAAGGAGGCAAAGGCACTCCTGCCTTTGAAGTGGTTGCATATTTACCAGATGAATTTTGAAAGAACAAATTATAGGCAGTCCAAAAGCCAAAGGCAATGTGACGAAGGACACTCCCCAGATAAGAACAAAAATGGAAATGTATATGTTCTATGTGTTACACACAGTTGTGAATAATCAGATGTACACACATGATGCAAAGGCATGCCGCTACCCATTTATGTGATACTCAGACATACGTTCAAATAGAAGAGGTGAATATCTTTTTATAAATACAATTTAGCAAGTACAAGAATGCTGATCAGCTGCAGCTTAAGAAGAAAGGGGAGAAAATCCTATGGAAATTATTAATACTCCAAGAACCTCTAAGCTCCACCTGAATGCAGACACTTAAGCTCTCAGCTTTGCCATTAAAGCTGGGGTCTAAATTATTGATCTCTTGCCTTTATCAGCATAACAGTCACGTCTCAGTATCGAGATCTAAGTACACTGCGGTCCCTCTGCTGCAGCCACTGAAATAATTAGGAGAAATTCTCATTAAAGGAGAGTGAAAGGTTCAGAGACAGAGGCAGAGCACAGAGCACAGGGTCTGGAAAAGTGTTAAATGTCTTCCATGGGGTCGAGAGATTACTGGGATCAAATCCCCTGAGCAATGCCCACCGATGACAGCTTATCAAAGGGAAAACGTACAAACAATAAACACATGCAATGACCCTCTCTGGTGTGTTTACACCCATGAGTCTCTATGTAGAGACACACACATGCTGCAGAGAAATCACTCTCCATGACTGTTCATGTACAGGGAAGAGAGTCGCTCGCAGAGAGAGAAGGGAGGGCTGTGTATGCAGCATGTCAACAGGGGAATAAAAGAGCATACACACAAAAAAGAGCAAGAAAAACAACCAGAGTAAGAAAATGCATGAAAAATAAATAAAAAGAAACAATTAATAATGAAGAATCCACTGTGGACTCTCTTCCATTTAATTTATTCATTCTTTGGAAGTACAAGAGGGTCTGGGGAAGAAAGGGAAGGTAAGGCATCTGGGCAAGCAGGCTCTATCTGATGAGCTCCCAGTTGGGCTGGCAGATACGAGGATAATATACACCACTGACTCAGACACCCAGACTCACACAAAACCCTCACTCCAAAGGCACAGTGGCTTTCTATTGATTTGAATGCAGATTTAACCTGCTTTCTGTTACCCTCCCCCACTACCTACCACCCCCCTCCAAAAAAAAAAAAAAAAATCAGCCTTTCACACATGTTCCCAGAAATGGCTTAGACTTATGGGGAGAGAGCAAAGGACAGAGAACAGCCTTTCAGAAATCATACTGATGGAGGGAAAGGGTTACGACAGGGGAAATTAAAGATGAAGCAGGCGGTAAAACAGCAAGGGAAAAGGGCAAGGATGAACATAAGCCCCCCGCCCAGCTCCGGGCAGGCACACGCGCTGGTAGGCAGCCGTATGCACACACAGGTATGCACACACAAAGTTTGCCCATCTTCAATGTCAACGTGCAGACATTTAAAAGAAAAATTCCACCTCACACGGCTAATCAGAATTGTTAGAGAGGCCATTACCACCAACGCTGGAAACATCTGAAATTGATTATTTTTACTTCATTTCATTAATGAAATCCTCCAGCAACCAAGAACCAGCCCTAGACAAATTTCTACATAATGAAAAGAAAAAACGAAACAAAATCCAAGAATAACTTCTCTGACTTTAAAAAGAAAAAAAAGGGCTATCTGAGCACTTGAAAAATACATATATATTTGTTGTGTGATTTCTGTCGGTGCAGAATAATTGAATCGAGCTGAAATCTGTTCCCACCATTTTGTGAGTGGAGATATTAGCATGGACCTCACATCCCATAAGGAGCACCACATCATTAAATGTCTTGGGTTGGTGCATGGGGAAGAGAAATGCGGGATGTCACTGGCTGATAGGGAAGGAGACCTGATGTTATTTATTAGGAAACACTTACCAGAAACTGCATTTTCTCCATTTGCATTAGATACGGCACTGCTGCCTTTGCAAAGTGCACACGGGCGCGTGGACACATGCAGAAAGAGAACACCCCTTCTGATCCTCCCCCCGTGCTTTGTTCACTGTCCCCTCCATCTTAAAGGCAGCCAGGCCTTGGTTGACAAGAGGCCTTGCCCTGTCACTTTCTCTTTCCTCTCTCCTTTTCTCAGTGCTCCATTTTTCTGCTCCTGAGTTGCTTTGTGCCTCTAAAAGCCCCTTCCTCTCCCTTAGTCTTGGAAGTCTTGATAGCATTCAGCTTCAAATGCTCTCTTGCCTGCTCCCCATCTACTTCTCAAACCTGACCCCACAGGCCTTCAGTCAGCTGCCTATTGAGATGTCAGAATGTCTGCCAGGAAAGGCCATAGCAGCAGTGCCTATAGGTGGATTTCCCCTAAATCCATAAATTACAGGAGTCACACGAGGTGGAAAGGAAGGAGGGATAGCTGACATACATATTTTTTAATGAGAGGAAGGGGAAAACTGAGTTAAGGTTTCCAGTGGAAGTGCTGAAATTTCCCACCAGGGGATTCTCCTGGAAAGGGATGGTGTGGGGAAGCATAATTGCAAAATCCCTGTCCTCCACGTTGCTCCCCAGCACCTCTGCAGCCTAGCAGTCATCAAAACAAAAAATGCAAGCCTTAGGCCATCAGAGGTCCTAGGCTGTTTCCCCTGGGCCTCCCTGAGGGTGTAAAGGGAAGAAACCAAACTCTCCTTTTCCATGGTGGAAGCTCTCAGGGGGTGCCCTCTGGTCACTTGATGGCAGAGTGCCGCTCCTCTCAGACTCTGCCTATAGCTTAGTACTCTCATGCTCTCATAGCAGCCAGAAGTGCAGGAGGAAATACTGCGAGCTGGCAGTCAAATCTTGATACTGCTGGCAGCTTCAGAATTGGAAGCGGGGAAAGAGCTTATCGAAGCCCAGACCATGAGGGTCCATGACAATTCATCAGGACAATATAGCAATCAGAAACATATATGCATCCAACATCAGAGTGCCTAGATACACAAATCAAGTATCAACACAATTGAAGGGAGAAACAGAAAGCAACACAATAATAGAGACTTGATGAGGGTCCATGAGAATGCCCAACATGATACAAAGGAAAGGCCAGTTGGATAGCAGAAAATATTAGAAGGCTGTGAACGTGTGTTTAGGGCTGAGGATCGAACAGTGAACTCCCTAGGAGTATGAGGATTTGTTGCATAAACCCAGGAAAAGGAAGTAGGGTGTGCCCAGAGACAGAAGGTCAGAGAGGCAGTGTGTGCATTCTAGAAAATTCTACTTCTGGAGAGGACTATTGGAGCTAGAACCCAGCCTATACTTAAGACTACTACCTGGAAGAAGAAAGAAAAGGAAGAGAATAGGATTTCTGTGAAACAAGTTTTGCTCACCTGCAACACCTACGTCTGCTAGAAGAATGTGCCCCCACCCCATGTCCTCTGTGGATTTAGGAGAGGGCGCCCCTTATCCCGATCCCTTGCTCTTGACTCCCAATGCAGCGGCTTCTCCCCAACCTCAAGAAAGTGGACGAGCGTAATTATGCAGAAAGCACCACTGGAGCTATATCAATAAGACAGACGTCTGTTGTATCATTCTCTCTCAGTAAGGCATTTCTTCTCCCCAATTGCTCATATAGAATCATAGCCTAATAGCATCCCATTAACATAATTGCCAACACAACTAGTGTTCCGTGTCTCAGAGCCATTTACTTACTTTGCCATAAAGAATACCAAAACAGCCCTAAAATCACAAAGAGGAGGGAAGAAGAGGGGTGGGTGACGGGGGAGGTAAGAGGAAAATGTTACCCCCTTTATATTCCCTTTGCTCCCCAGAGTGGGGCTCCGAGACGATAAACACAGGAGTGCCTCTCTCATCTGCGGGAATCGCAGAGCCTTCCTACCAGACTCCCAAGCAGACGTGTGCTAAAATCTAAACGGATTCTGCCAGGCGAAATGAAATTCCCATTATTTTTAATTAATCCTTAATTAAAATATATTACTCCGCAGATTCCGCAAATCTCTCTTAATATGCAAATGCGGCCCATTCAAGGATATTTACATATCATTAATTAAAACGGCACATTCTTTCAGTCTAACAAGCTGAGGGGCTGTGGCTGCTGCCACATTGGCGCGAGGAGCCAGTCCTGGCAGTGCCAAGCTCATCTGATAAAAAGATGTCAAGTGTTGGCTGCGCCTGGGGAAGGTAAAAGGCGAAAGGGAAAGAGTATGTTATACTTTGACACTCTTGAGCACAAGGGCTTCAAATATTATCTTGGGGCTGTGGCCAAGTGATTTTGGCAGGGCTTGGAGGCTCCCTGTTATCGACACCTATCTGAAGATCACCTCAGGGGACAGCCCAGCCGGGCCCTGGCTAGGAGACCTTGCATTTCTCTCTCTGGTGATCCTAAGTCAAGGTGGAGGTGGGCTGGGTGGAGGAAGATGCTGGCGTGTGGGAAGAAAGAGAATTTGTACACATCTGTCCAACTTATGCTACAGGAGTAAAGTCTAACCCTCAAAGTCAAACCACCACCCCAAATCAAGACACAATCGGGTCTGGTGGGGAAACATTAAACATAATACACCCATCCCTTACAAATTGCATATGTTAACAAACAAATGTCTTCCTAGGAAAGACCGGTGGTCACTTGGGTGAGACTTTATGCTCCTTCCACAGAGTGCTGGAAAGACAAGTTCAGGACCATGTAGCCAAGGGCTGGCTGTTGGGAACAGATGATAGGAGAATGATATGACATAGTTCCTGACCAAACGCAAAGGAGGAGCTCACCTAGGAAAAGCCTGTAGAAATGGACATCAATCACTCCATTTCTAAAGACAAGCTCTATCAATCAGGGAGAGATCTGCAAACAGCACTCTACCCACTCTGGAGGGAGAAGGGGGAGAAAGGGGGAGCCATTTGTATATATCCAGGACAGCCCGCTGGCCTCCTGTACCCCACTGCCTACAACACCTGAGACTAGGAAAGGCTAGGAGACAAAAACACAGGAAGTGTAAACTGCATCTACAATGAGCCTTGTTGTCCTGAGACCTTTGGGAATCCCCACATCTGAGAGTCTCACTCATCAAGATGAGGCCTCTGGTAGCTGGCTGGGCTCTCTCACTAGCTAAACGGCTCATTCTTGCACAAGTAGTTGAAATGTGTGTCTCAGCAAAATTATAGCTGGTTACATCCTGCAGACATTTGTGGCCATTTTTTTAACAGGTGAAACCAAGAATATTAAATCCTTGAATGCCAATTATCTACTGTGCTTCACTGTGAAACTATTTAAATTATGACAGGGGTCCATATGATGTCTTGAAGCTGAAGCAGCTACCCAGGGACTACAATCCAAGGCTTCTGGTCTTGACCCAAATGTCCACTGCTTCTCTGTAGTTCTGCTGGGGTCAGAGTTATTGCTCTGCATATATATATACACACACACGCACGCACACACACATGCACACATGCACACACATTACATAAACATTGTATATGTATTACATATGTGTTGTGTGTGTATATATATATATATGTATTTCTGATTATACACTTCTACAAGGCAAATCCCTTAGCTAAAAAGGTCCTTGCTTTTTTACTTAGCTCATTGCCATGCAAAGACAGGAACTAAATATACTCCCAGTGCACGATTAGATGAAAGCAGTAAGAAAAAGGGAAGGTCACAAGGCCAAGGGTTCATGGAGATGGAGCAGTTGGCCTGAAAAAGTCGTCAGAAGCAGTGTCAGTCTGGGTGGGGAGAGCAATGACGTCTTCAGAGCAATTAATTAGAGTGGGCAGAATCATCCTCTATGCTTAGGGTGTAGCTTGGTGCTTCAGAGCAAATCCAGGTTCAAATCTCAGCTCTATCCAGGACACACTTTGTGACAAAGACTAGTTCCATAACATCTCTAACCCTCAGTCTAGGCATCTGAGAAACAGAGAATCATTGGCTGCCTTAAAGGGTTCTGTGAAGATTCAATGAAAGGACCTAATAAAAACCTCGGCACATAATCAGGACTCAGTAGGAGGTAGCAAGTAGTAAATAACTATTTTTACTACTTTTTTTCCTCTGGGCAAATGGCTTAGTCTCTGAAACGCTTTCCAATTCAAAAATCCAGTAACTCCCAGGAATCCTCTCATTCCCATCCCTCATCCTCCACATTGGCTTCAGCACCTCTCCTAGGCCCATAAGTGTTACTTACTGATATTCTTGGAAACTAGTACAGAAACATTTCCATTACTAAAATAGCAATAACAGAAGCCCCACATTTCCATGAGTTTATCAAGCTGCAGAATATCTGGTCCATCAGCCAGAACCTGTTATCAGGCTTCTCAGAGCAGTTATCATTCTTTCATTTTTCTTACTCAGACCCATCTGAGAAACGAACGCACTAGTACATAATAACTGCATAAGCATTAGCTTAATACATCACTGGATCTTTGAAACCCTAGGCATATTTATATACAAAAACAACAAATAAGAACAGTGATGATAATGAACTGAAGCCTTTCATTAGCACTGGTAATGGGCCCATTGAATGCAGAAATGAACAGAGCCTCCATGTAGCTTTTGCGGATTTGGGGAAGAAGGGCTGAGAGGCCATGTGGCAGTTGAGAAACTCCCAGGAGAGACCACTATGTTAGACAGTCACCCCAAGGGTATTGCAGACGGGGACATCCTCTGGGAGGTGAGGGATTTGTGGGAATAGTGAACAGTACCCAGGAGTCACATCCTGTATCTCTTCAACTCCATCTGGTCTTGCTTACCATTCCCTCCTGGAGTTGCCCAAATACTGAGAATCCCATACCTAAAATTTTATGGCTGCCTAATGTCTTTGAGACACGACAATTTTGATAATTCCCTACTTTATGAGTCCCATCTTCCCAAGGCCAAGTCAGAAAACTTAAAACCCTAGACTCCCTTGCAACTAGATACAAACAGATAAAAATGGGTCCCATATATGTACTTATGCAACAATCCTGCATGTTCTTCACATGTACCCCAAAACCTAAAACACAATAAAATATATATTTAAAAAAATGGGTCCCATGAATCTGAGGAAGCCTCACAACACTTGGATTCTAAAAAGGAGCAGTTTAATTTAGGGGACTCTATCTTTTGTCATCCACAATGACAAGCTATGTAGTTGTTTAGGGGTAGAAGTGGCCACATTCCTGGTGTTAGGTCCTGGCTGCCGGCAGCAGAGGCAGAGGTGTTTCCAGTAGTGACAGCCCCATAGTGCAGGTGGGTGCTACAAACACAGGCTGCCAGGCCCTCCAGACATTCTGTGAACTAACCAGTGTCCCATGTATTTTTTAACCTTTTTTTTTTAATCTGAAAAATTAGGCCAGGCTCAGTGGCTCTTGCCTGTAATCCCAGCACTTTGGGAGGCCGAGGCGGACAGATCACTTAAGGTCAGGAGTTTGAGACCAGCCTGGCCAACATGGTGAAACCCCGTCTCTACTAAAAATACAAAAAAATTAGCCAGGCATGGTGGCACATGCCTGTAACCCAGCTACTTGGGGGTCTGAGGTGGGAGGATGGCTTGAACCCGGGAGGTGGAGGTTGCAGTGAGTTGAGATCGTGACACTGCACTCCAGCCTGGGTGACAGAGTGAGACTCTGACTCAAAAAATAATAAAATGAAATCTGAAAATTGTAATAAATTTTAAAATAAATTTCTTAAAATGTTTAATACTTTTTTGTTTTAAGTAGCCAGATTCAATTATTTTCAGTGCAACTACAATTTCTGACTGATACAGCTATGTTGCCAATGTACAAGAGATCATCTATTCTTTCTCATTGAGACAGGAATATTAGAGCTAAATTATTCACAGAATTTATTACAGGATTCAAACTTCATTGAAGAAGGCTCACAGTCCTCCTTTCTCCCCTTTTACAAAAAGGGCTCTTTTCTAAGATCCTGCAATAGAGATTCCAAGCTTATCCTATGATATGGTTTGGCTGTGTCCCCACCCAAATCTCATCCTGAACTCCCATGTGTTGTGGGAGGGACCCAGCGGGAGGTAACTGAATCACAGGGCTTTTCCATGTTGTTTTCTTGGTAGCAAGTAAGTCTCATGAGATCTGATGGTATTACAAGGGGGAGTTTCCCTGCCCAATCTCTTTTTTTGCCTGCTACCATCCTCATAAGATGTGACTTGCTCCTCTTTGCCTTCTGCCATGATTGTGAGGCCGCCCCAGCCATGTGGAACTGTCAGTCATTAAACTTCTTTCCTTTGTAATTTGCCCAGTCTCTGGTATGTTTTTATCAGCAGTGGGAAAACAGACTAATACACACCATCATGACCAGAATAATAGAGAACGATGCCAGGATTTGTGTCTCTTACGATGGGGGTTCAAATCAAGCCAAAAACCCTAATACATTGTGCCAGTTGATACTATGAGTTTTGGTATGGTCACAGCTTTGGTTTGATCACAACGACTGCAGGAATCTAGAGTTGGCTTGGTACTGGCAGCAACACAAAGGATGCACTGGGGCTTCCCATGGCTTCCCAATCGTGGTGACTGTTTTGGTACAGCCACCACCGGTTATCAAAGGCAGCACAGACATATGACTAGAGGGACACCAACTAAAACACTCCCTCATCTTACAGAGGAAGCCACAAAACTTCAAAAGGCCAAGATACCTAGACATGGTCCCCCAGCTGGTTAGTGTCAGGTCATAAAGAGAAGGAAAGACTTCATTACGTGAAGATGAGGGAAAGTGGACTTTCTAAACTCCATGACCGCAGTTAACCTATTTCGGATGAGGCGTCTATGTCCTTCTCTTGAACAGACAGATACTTCCCTGGGTTATGCAGTTTCACATTAGGTAATTCAACAAACTCACCACATGCAAAGTGGCTGCTCAGTCTCTGACTGACAATGCAGCCTTTTTGCTCTTTCTGGATTTACCTGTCACAAATGGGGAGACTGTTTGAAACCCCTTGACAAAATAATCAGGCACCAATCAGGCAGGTGCTTGGATTCCCACACAAAGGACCACCATCTTTCACTTTCTTTAATACTTGGCTTCTGAGAAGAGTTATTAACTTAAACACCAACTGATGAGTCATAGCTCTACTATGAAAGTTGGCCTGGGGTTCACCCCTAACGTACCTGGCAATTGATATTTTATTTAAGGCGCCAACACACTTCAACATACTTTGCTAATATAATTATTTGCATAGGACTATGATGGATAGGATATCATACCAAGAGCAATACATTGAGGAGCACTCAAAAGGGTGTTTGATGATCTCATAAATGTTTTAATTGCAATGACAGACAGGTGCAATCATCTCATTAAATATAAGTATCTTTGATATAGCTTTACTTTTAAAGAACACACAGCATGTCGATGATAAGTATCTTTACCTTCAGGTCTCAGATCAGGCAAGCTATGGGCCAGAGCCCAAAGCACGTAATGTTGAACAGGTTCCACATTTCACGAACAGTAATGTATTATCACACTACAACATGTTGTACCATAGGAAGAAGCACCCCCGCTGAGATACTTCCTATTCTAATCAAATCTCTAGATACAAGATGGAAGGAACAAAGGAAGGGAGAAAGAGAGGGAGGAAGGGAGGGGAGGGAGGGAGGGCTGTCTCCACTGGATGAAATAAAATCTGAAAATCTTAATAAATTTTTAAATAAAAATTTAAAAGAGAAGGAAGGAAGGAAGGAAGGAAAGAAAGAAGGAAAGAGGAAGGGGAAGGAAAGAGATGAGAGGAAGGGAGGGAGGGAGGAAGGGAGGGAGGAAAGCTGGCTTCCATTTGTTTAAGTCATTCCTTTGGCTGACAGGCTTAAGGCTATTGCTTCTGGAAAACTATCTGAAAGTTACACAGCTGGGCAGAACATATTTTCACTAGCTGTGCTGATGTTAGCACCAACGTTTTACTATGATATCATCAAAACATCTGTATTTTAGAGATGTAGCTCTTTGCAGTAACCCTCACAATAATAAAACAATAAATGAGGAAGATAGTTCTAGTTCAGGAGGAAGAAAAACAATATCTGATTAAAGTTCTGCGCATTAAGCACCCACTACCAAAAGAAAATAAATGTTCACACATGTTCACATGCACATAATGACAGAATGATAAACCTTCACAGCACAAGGTGACATAACAAGGAAGCTGCCAAACTTGAGGCAAGTGCAGCGTGGGCATGGAACAAAGGCATCTCTCTGCCACCAGGCTGTGCAAGAGGCCTTAATCCAGAGAATGCTCAAAGCTCACACTCCTGAATCCTATAGGGGATTGCAGATTCAGGGAGGCTTCAGGCTTGTCTCGAACAAGCTGAAGAAGGCTTCTTGGACCCTGAGCCACTGCGCATGGCATCAGACCATCACAACTGACTGAGGAAATCCATAGTCTGCTTGGTACTGCTGGCAATGCGAAGGATGCACTGGGGCTTCCCACAGCTTCAAGGCATTCTGTAAAAATCCTGTTAACTCTGCCTACAGCCTGCCTCCTAGAAGTCCTGGGGTCTGGTCAGATGGAAATTTCCAAAAGCAGACTAAGGAGGGTTTTCTTTTTGTTTGTTTTTTGTTTTGGACAGAGTCTTGCTCTGTTGCCCAGGCTGGAGTGCAGTGGTGCAATCTCGACCCACTGCAACCTCTGCTTCCCACGTTCCAGAGGTTCTTCTGCCTCAGCCTCTCGAGTAGCTGGGATTACAGGTGTGCCCCACCACACCTGGCTAATTTTTGTGGTTTTTTTGTTTGTTTGTTTTTTTTTTTTTGAGACGGAGTTTCACTCATGTTACCCAGGCTGGAGTGCAATGGCGCGATCTCGGCTCACCGCAACTTCCGCCTCCTGGGTTCAGGCAATTCTCCTGCCTCAGCCTCCTGAGTAGCTGGGATTACAGGCACGCACCACCATGCCCAGCTAATTTTTTGTATTTTTAGTAGAGACGGGGTTTCACCATGTTGACCAGGATGGTCTCGATCTCTTGACCTCGTGATCCACCCGCCTCGACCTCCCAAAGTGCTGGGATTACAGGCTTGAGCCACCGCGCCTGGCCAATTTTTGTGTTTTTAGTAGACACACGGTTTTGCCATGTTGGCCAGGCTGGTCTCGAACTCCTAACCTCAGGTGATGTGCCTGCCTCAGCCTCCCAAAGTGATGGGATTACAGACGTGAGCCACCACACCTGCACTAAAGAGGTATTTAAAAGAGGGCTCTTCAAGTCTGGGAGAATCTGATTTGTTAGGATTTGGAAAGTACTCAAGAAGAAAACATTTAGGTAATTGATGCCCTCCATGAAAGTGTATTTTGAGGCCTTTAGTCCTTTTTTTCCTGTTTTTACTCTACAACCTATCCCTGTTTGAAAACATGAAATAAATTTTTAAAAAATTAAAAAGTTGGCACCACTTTTTTTAACTTCCAAGGAGGTGATAATGCCTTTATACATATTAACTAATACTAAAAATAAAATTACAAAGGTCAGTATAAGCAACTGGCTCATGGCCGGGCACAGTGGCTCACGCCTGTAATCCCAGCACATTGGAAAGCCAAGGTGGGTGGATCACCTGAGGTCGGGAGTTCAGAGACCAGCCTGGCCAACACGTGAAACTCCATCTCTACTAAAAATACAAAAATCAGCCGGCTTGGTGGCGGATGCCTATAATCCCAGCTACTCGGGAGGCTAAGGCAGGAGAATTGTTTGAACCCAGGAGGTGGAGGTTGCAGTGAGCCGAGATCGCGCCATTGCACTCCAGCCTGTGAGACTGAGAGAGACTCCGTCTCAAAAAAAAATGAAAAGAAAAAGAAACCGGCTTACAGTGAAATTGCTAGTGATCCCTAGACCATGGTATCAGGGCTTCCCCTGAGGATGTAGAGGTCTCTTTGACATGAAGCATTGGTAATGTTATCCCTCGTACCAGAGGAGATGTCCTTCAGACACACCCATGGGAGAGAGGGCATCTGGTGGATTCATTCACAGGTGTTCAAAACATCAGCATTCCTTCCCCCCATCACTATAGATACTGAAGAAGTTAAGGATAAGAAATGCAGGGGTTCAATTTCTGCAGAATTCACAGTCAAATGAAGAAGAGTTGGTAGACAGAGAAAAACATAGAAAAAGTCCTCTCCTCTCAGCTGTGACCAGTCTGTGTTTACTTAAATAAGGTGAACAGGCACACCAACAAGCACTGTGCTTGCATCCAGATGTGATCAGCTGTTGTGGCAATTCTCTGGGTCACCTTCTGCACTGGGATAGTGCAGGTATATGTCCAGGTGCTTGGCCCCGCTGGTAAGGTATGTAACCTAGTGCTGAGCAGAATTTGTGAGGAGAGAGGATATGAATCCTAGAAAGAGAATTAGTAGTATCAACAGCTGATGTGTTACTTGTAGGCATGGACCACAATCTATAATATTGCTAAAACGGAGATGAAATACTATACGTGAAAAAGAAATCACCCTATGTTTGGTTTTCTAACCTCAATGACTAGCAAATGCACTGAAGAGCTGCAGTCAAGGATGACGTACATAAAAGCTTCTCTGTTCTGTTAACCAAGAAAAGAAAGCAATGGCAGCAGGCGTCAGTGTAACCACTAGGTGTGGCCTCCAGACAAAACCACTTCCTTCTCCCTCTGCTGATGTTGCTACAAATGACTGTGGTTTTATCTAGCTGATAGGGTGACAAGAAGCAAGCTAATATGAAAGGAATTTATGTAATGGCACAGATCCTACACTTTATCCCAAGAGGAGGTCTGTAAAGTGTCCTTGATCTTTCGCCAGTCTCACCACGCAGGTGTTTTGGGTCTCAGCACTGCCATGTCAGCTGCAGCTGAGACGCCTCAGCTCCCTGGCAGCTGCTTCTCAAACTCAGTGTAAGTTCCCCAAAGCTCCAGGCCCCAGCATGTCCCATGTAGGCAAAGTCCCCAAAGGGCTCCATTCAAAGCCCAAACCTGTATTTCAGGTTTAGTCAACATTCCCTTGTATTTCAAAGCCAGGTGCAATCCTTCTCCAGTTTGCTTAAACCTTATTTTCTACCAGAAATACTTGGCTCACTCAGAAAACCTTGGCCTTATCATCATCTACCCCGAACACTGCCTCCAACCCCTCCTCATTTTCCTTTGGTGAGTAGTTTTTGAAACAGCATTTGATTTTCCCTAACTTCTACCTGTCAAGGTTTTTGGCTGCAAACTACAGAAATGGACTCTGGCTCACCTACCCAGGAAAGGAATTTATTGGACAGATAGGCAGTGCCTCCCAGAGTCAACAGGAAACCTGGAGAATCAAGCTCAGAAAAATAAGCACAGACAGCTGAGAATACAGGCAAGGTGCTGCCAGAGGAAGTCTGTTAGGAGACAGAGCCTGGTACTGCTGGCCTTGGGGACTTATCCAGCCACTGCCACCACCCTCGATTCTGCTGCCACCTCTGAGGCACCTGTAGTAATCCTGTCTCTCTGCTTAGCTCCTTCAAAACTCAAGACTGGGCATGGCTGGCTTTCCAACCAGCCAAGCTTAGTGTTCTTGCTCAAGATGACAGGGAGAGGGAAGAAGGGAAGATGTGTGAAGGGGGTGGCAGGTTCTGCAGCCACCCAAACCAATGGTGTTGTCCACTCACATAGCAAAAAGATGTCCTTCCCAGACTCACCTGCTGCTTCCTTGGTACGAATCCCAATTTTCCTTTACTCACTCAAAGAACCCCACTTGTTCAACAACTATTTTGGGGATATACAGCACATGTTTGGTGCCATGTAAGTTGTTCCGGGAACACAAGGGAAATATATGCTACAACTTTTGTTCTCAAAGAACTTAGGTGTTAATATAAAGGGAGCAGACTTACGTTCCCAACGAAGAAGTGGCAGAAAAATGCCTTCTCCATGCCTACTAAAAAAGATCTGTGGATGCCCTTGATTTACCACCTTTTCCCTCAGGGGATTTGGATGCAGAATTCTGAATGGTATTTCACCCTTTCCAGCTGAGATGTTATGAATCAATGTATACCTTCAAATCTGGGCACATTCCCAGGATGTGATTTCTAGAGCTTAAAACAACAAACCTAATTCCCAACAATTCAGGGGAAGAAATAGTCTCTCTCTGTGTCCATGTGACATTGTTCATTGTAGGGAAAAGAGATGACGAATGAATCAGCCCTTTCTTAGTGCCTGCTCCCCATCAGACACTGTGCTATGAGGTTAATACATGGGATTGCTGCTGGTCCTCCTAGGAGTCTTAGTGAGACAATGAGAATGGGCAACGACTGGAAATCATGGAGTCTGAGATCAAATCCTGGCTCTGCCATTAAATAACTGGATCCACCAGGGCAAGTTACTCAACCTCTCTGTTTTTTGTCTCCTCAGCTAGAAAATGGAAATAGTAACAGCCTCTACCTCAAAAGGTTGTAGTGCATAGGGAAATAGATAATATATGTAAAGTGATCATAGCAGTATCTGACATGTACGTGATCAATAAATATTGGCTGTTATTATTATAAGGTAACTATTAAAATTCCAATTTTACAAATTAATAATCTGAGGTTAGAGAGGTTAAATAGCCCATCCAAGGTCATAAAGCTCGGCCTCATCTGTAGATATATGGCAGGCTGGAATGCCAAATGGTCTGACTCTAAGAACCATGTGACACCATGCTGTGTATATACTTATATAGTGTCAAATACACTCAGAGATATCATGCTGCAATCCAGAGAAAAAGCTGTTGTCCACAGATTTTGATGCTCAGGAAATGCTACAGCCATTATCTGTATTAATAGATCTTGAATATTTTGTCTCTAATAATTATCTGTACTTATTTTGGTCATTCTTAGAAAGGGAAGAACTGAAATTGTCAGAAATCCCTATGTCCACAGCAGATAAAAAGCTGTTTTCAATCAGTCGAGCTCCACCAGGCTGATGAGAACTTTGGAAATGGCGGCACTTGCTTTACTGGGTGTTTGGCCATAGGATCACTTTTGCAATTGAGCTAAGTCGTGGCTGCAGGATTAGAGTGGGTTGTGAGGTTGATTTGGCTTTTATTTTAAATTTCAGTTTTTGTGGCTTTTTTTGGTACCTCATTTGTTATCTGTGAAATAATTACAACTTCTGAATACATTATGAATTAAGAGAGAAGGGGTCTAGCTTTTGGACTTTAAGTCTCCTCATCTACCACCTGCCTGCCACCCATCACTCTGGCTGTCCTGTCCCCCAGAATCTGCCTGACAGAATCCCCCATGGCCATAACAATGAAGCTGCTGGGAGGCCATCCCCAAAACTACCATGAGGATAGGATGGCAAGCCATGGGGTGGCAGAGGCACCAGGCATGTGTTTAACTCTGAGACCATCTGGGCATCGCCTTTCTTTCTTGCACAGTATGTAGGTTGCATGGGCTTAAACCACAGTGGTCAATAAAGCCGCACAGATCAGGGTGAATAAAGAAAAGGCAAATCTAACTCAGGCAGAAAAAAAGAGCATTTCTTTCCTTGACTGGTAAGGTATCCAAGGAAAAGCGGGGCTTCTTTCTACTTGAGCAAACTCCCGAATCCCCAAAAAACAATAAGCGTACTTACAGGTCAACTCAAACAAGAAGGTGCAGCATAAAATGCACTCTACGTCCAAATGCTGCATATTTTACCACCAACTAAGTTGTTATTAGCCTCTTGTATGAACTTTGAGCCTTGTTTCTATCCTCTCAGAACAGATATCAAGAAATATATCTGTTGGAATATAAAATTATTTCATTTCTCAGATTAAATATGACTTAACATGTTGTATAAGCATTTACTGTTTGATTTTATTGCTTCGATTAACCCAGTTTTAATGCATCATGATAATATTAGGGTTAGTTTACCATATTATTATTGCCTCCTGTCGAGATCAGCGTCTCCCAGATACGTGACAGACAACAGATGTCCTCACCTTCTGAATAGATACCAATGTACGATGCATCTTCTACGTCCTAAAAATATTCCGTTAGAACAGGTGGGACTGCCCTCGTCACTGAAATAATTGCTCCTCTTTAATGTCCCTCAGCCACCAGGTATTTCAGAAGCTTGTCTCTTGGAACCAATGACATTTTATCATGTCTACATACGTTCTTATTTTTCTAGTCTGTGGAAAACAGTACCAATACACTCCATTGTTTTGTTTTGCTTTATCAAACAGTAAATTACATCCTTATCTGGAATAGAATAGTTATCTTATTAATATTGCTTTAGTAAAATATTCCACATAGGAGTTTGAGGGGGGTGAGTTGTTTTATTCTAACACAGGCTTGGTGTCAAATACATAATACACAGTCGACCCACGTATAAACTCACATTTGAATCACCAGTTGATGAAAAATATTGTTATCTATTCTTGGTATAATGTGATAGTATAATATATGTAATAGGATATTATAATAATATATCATTTATATAACATAAGGATACCTGTAGCAGAACTGATCTCTACAAGTCTCATACATGATCAGTCATATTACAAGAATTTCCTGTACATTTTAGCATTTTATTGTCCTTTATACTTTCTATTTCACATTAAGAAGGTTTTTTCTTTCCTTCATTTTCCTCTGTAGCCATTACTCAACCTTAAATTGATGAAGCAAATCCTCCAGTGGCATCAAATAGCATGCCACGTATTAGCCAAATTTCAGACAGGTTTTCCCTAACTTGTCTAAGACAAAGGGAATAGATGTGTTTAGTTTCAGGGAAGTGAAAATATTCAGCATTACCAGTATGTTGATCTAAACTAACACAAATGAGGTTAATTCTTTTCTGGCTCTTCAAAATACTGATTAAATTAATAGGAAGAATAAAGACCGTACAGGCAAACAAATTGGGACAAAAAATTTATATGAGATGTACTAAACATTGGCCATTGGAATAACTGTTTACTTGAAAAAGATCTCTGAGTCTATTAAGTATATAAATATGACTGAGATTTTATCAAGACAGAAGTATTTTTGCTGTTACCCATATTTAACCGAGCTTCCTGGCTAGAGTTACATAATTATACATATAATAGACCAAAATTTATGTGGTACTTCTTACCATTGAGTAGCCATATTCATAGGTCCTAAGAATTATTCATTATATTAAGCAGCCCAATTTCTGGTCAATTAATCAGATGAAAACATTTTATTTTGACTGTCTTTTAAAAATATAATTCCTAAAATATTTTAAAATGTGCTATGTTAATTCCATTCTCCACCTGCACTTGAAGGCTAACTGTCTCTATATAATCTCCCTCTATTCCTGTTAGGGTGAATATCTACATGTCTTCTTGTTCCTATTCCTGTTCCATATATCTACTAATCCCAAAGGCAGCCACAGTTTCATTTGTCATACAAAACCTTCATCAAGTCCTTACACTATGTTAGACTATAACAATCACAGTAGTTTCATTGCAAAACCAGCGTATCAACGTCATGTAAAATCCTATTCACTAAGACTTAGGGAGGTTGCATCACATACCTATACACAATGTTTTACAAATCTAAAGCCCAGTGCAAACAAACACATAAAACCAGAACAGATGGCTGCAATGAAGGAGGTCAACTTTAGTTCCAGATCAGCAAACACAAACAGTAGGTCAATCACAAGAAAAAATCTCACTGACCATTACCAGAAATATCCATATTGCCTTGATTGTCTCAGTAAACCACCACAAGAAATGGTGGTCATCCTTAGGAGATTAAGAGTGGCCCCAACAGCCACATATCTCAATGTTGCACTCAACATTGGACATTTGCCACTCCCAAAGCCAGACCACACTCCCACAGCATGGACCTCTGTAGAAGACAGGTAGTTTAAAAAAGATGTCAGAGACTGGGGAGGAGAGATGCTAAATTAATGAATAACTCCTTTGGATAATTTCCCTAAAATTGGTTCTGAGTTATCCAATCCAGTGTGCCATCCCTGACCCAAGCAGGCCACAGTAGGAGCCGGCCCTCCATTCCCATCACATGCTGTGCTCCCGCTGTGATAATACGGATCACACACTATTCCCCAATCACAAGCTCCTGAGGGCAGAGGCTGGCTTCCTCTATTTCCTATACCCAGTTCGATAAATGTTGCTGAATGAATACATAAATGCTTAAGACTTGGTTAACTATCTTGGTTCTTCCATTGACTGACTACAACGGAATCCTTTCTGAATAGACCTTAAATGTCACGTAACCAAGTTTATTTTCATGAAGTTTATGTGTGTGGGAATGGATAAGAAAGCAGAACTATGGAAGTGATGCTGCCAAGTCTCCGCTCTCAGACCATTCTCTTCCCATTTTGACTCTGTAGAAAGTACAGATATCACCAGGGATAGTTCTAAAAAGAAGGAAAGAATGTAAATTTCAGTATTTCTCACTTCACTTGTCTCCATCTGTCAAATACCTTCTTGATCCTGCTCCTCTTTGAATGTGTTCAGCCTGGCTGGAGCAGTGGATTTAATGACAAAGGCCATCAGTAACGAGATAATCACAAGACATAATAAGTTTAAAATCAATGAAACCTAAGGCCTGATGTTTTGCCATGATGTCAACTCTAAGCAGAGTTCCAAAGACTGGACCTCTGTTCTGCTAATACAAATCACAGAGACCCTGGAAATACACACACACAGCCTACCCTTTTGGTACAAGGTAAAATCACTGCATTGTAAGTAAGGGAACCTGGATTTTCTTGCTATTCAAAGTGTCAACAATCTTGGTGGAGTGACAAAGTTTTTCATATTGTCCCCATCTACAAAATGCAAATATTAGAGCTAGACACCCTACCCCCAATGCATTGTGTTTACAAAATATCTGCCAGCAATTTCTAGTCCCAATTTGTGATATCCCTGTGTTGACTCCACTACTTGGAAAAGAATGGTGAAATCTATCAGAAACAAAATGCCGCTTTAATCCTGGGAAAAAGGAGCAGAGTTTTAAAATCAAATAACAAACACAGAAAATTCCAAAAAAGGAACATGCCGCTCGGTTGTCATGCCTATTGTCATAAATAGCCAAGGACAATGAAGCAGACAATGGGCCCCAAGCAAAGAGACAAGTAAGTTCCAGGCCATTTAAAGTATGGGTTTGTGGGTCCAGATTTGAGAGGTACAGTAATGACAGGCTTGTGTCTGCCATGTGCCTCAGCTCACTTATCACTCTGTTGCCCAGGCTGGAGTGCAGTGATGCTATCTCAGCTCACCGCAACCTCTGCCTCTCGGGTTCAAGAGATTCTCCTGCCTCAGTCTCCCAAGTAGCTGGGATTTCAGGTGCCCACCACCATATCCAGCTAATTTTGTATTTTTAGTAGACAAGGTTTCACCATGTTTGCCAGGCTGGTCTCGAACTTCTGCCTCAAGTGATCCACCTGTCTCAGCCTCCCAAAGTACTGGTATTGTAGGTGTGAGCCACCACACCCAGCTACTCACTCATCCCTCATGCCCAGTACCATGGCCCTGCCACTGAATTCAGGGAGCCAGGCCTCATGGACCATCATCCATGTGCTCCAAAATGCTTATAAAAAATTGCATTTTAAATACCAAATTAATGTAAAAAGGGGTTTTTTAAAAAAAAATACAAGTGAGACTGGATAAACAAATTGTGGTGTATTCACATAATAGAACACCACTCGGCAACAAGGAGGAGTGAAGTACTGAGCAAGCAATAACATGGATAAATCTCAAAAAACAGTGCGATAAGTAAACACCAGGTACAAAAGTGTACATGTTGTGTGATTCTATTAACAATGTTTAAACACGGCTGGGCTTGGTGGCTCACGCCTGTAATAACAACACTTTGGGAGGCTGAGGCGGGCAGATCACTTGAGGTCAGGAGATCAAGATCCACCTAACCAACATGGCAAAAGCCCGTCTCTACAAGAAATGCAAAAATTATCCAGATGTGGTGGCACACACCTGTAATCCCAGCTACTTGGGAGCTGAGGCAAGAGAACTACTTGAACCTGGGAGGCGGAGGTTGAAGTGAGCCAAGATCGTGCCACTGCCCTCCAGCCTGAGTGACAGAGCGAGACTCTAAAACAAAAACAAAGTTTGAACAGGGAAAAATAAAGTATGATAATGCGGCAGCGGGGGTGCGGGTGGTAAGGGAAGTGAGAAGGGCTGAAAGAAACTGTCTAAGGTGATAAAGGGGTGCTGGTCACATGTGTATATTTACTTGTCAAAACACATCAAACTGTGTACTTTAGGTCTAACCATTTTGCTGCATATAAATTTACTTCAAGTTTTAAAATTCACAAGCTTATTTATCTTTAACCTCCTCCCACCTCTTGACAAAAATGTAGGAAGTTTAGTGGCATAAGGGAAAAACACTATTCTCTTGAAATACAGGGTCTGAAATGTAACCCTGTTCTCTCACCTTCTATTTCTATTACCTTGAGCAAGTGAGGTAACATCTCTACTCCACATTTTTCCCATCTTTAGAATGGGAAGACTCTTAATTATTAATGGTCATCTCCAACAAAATGCTCCAAAGATAAAATGCCAATAACATAAAGGAAAATGTTTTGTAAATGGCACAAGATTATACAGAAAAGAGATGAAGTGAATCACTATTTCCCAAATTGGGGTGGAGCAAGGGGAGGAAAATCTGCTAGAGTACCCCCACAGAGGTTTATGTGAGGTCAGGCGATCGAGACCATCCTGGTCAACATAGTGAAACCCCGTCTCTACTAACAATATATAAATTAGCTGGTGTGGTGGTTCGAGCCTGAAATCCCAGCTACCAAGGAAACTGAGGCAGGAGAATGGCTTGAACTCGGAAGGTGGAGATCGCAGGGAGGCAGAGATTGCAGTGAGCCAAGATCTCACCATTGCACTCCAGCCTGGTGACAGAGACTCCATCTCAAAAAAAAAACAAAAACAAAAACAAAAAAAAAACCTTTGTGATTATTTCCTATTTCTACCATTTTGAAACAGGTTTCCACAGCTGATCAGAGCCACTAAACCAGGAGCTCACATTTAGCTTTTCTACTTTTCCTTACACACACCCCGTCCCTCCATAAGCTCTGACTGTTCTCACTTGCTCTGTCTGCTTTGCAAGGTGCCCAATCTGCATAAACCATGAAAATAAATCAACCAGACAATGAGGAAAAGGCAACAAACCGCAGCCAAGGCCAAGGGACAAACCCCATCCGGTGAAGAATAGGTCATTAGGTCCTGCTGTGAGTCATGGATGTCATCGTGCTTAAAGTGGATTTGGTCTCGGAAGGAAAGTCACCCATTTGTGGGTTCCTGTCTCATTCTCCTCCTTTCTTCTCCCCCCACTTTCAACTGTTCTTTTTGGAGGGCTGTTTATGTGTTCTCTGCACCTCCCTCTTCCCCGGCTCTGGCTTCTCTCCTGCACTTTCTCTTTCTCTCTAGGCTGGGTTTAATTTGACACCTTGAGCTTTGGTAACGAGGTGGGGAGCAGAGCAGCCACAGCGGAATTCATTAGGCTCAACACTGCAGGGCCCGCTCTCTGTGCGTTAATGACATCGGAGGGTAGGGAAACGAGACAGCCACCACGCGAGATGAAATAAACATGAGGACTGTCAGCAGTGACAGCCTAAGCAAAGGGGACAAAATGAGCCAGGTAGAGACCTTTCCCCGTCCGCACAATGCAAACCGACAGCTTGCGATGCCCCCGCTCCCCACAGCCTCCACCACCCCCTCCCCAAAGCTGAAGGGTGGGTCAAGGGGAGGGGGGTGAGATCGAAGTGTGGATGGGAAAGCAGGAAATAAAATACAATTAAACGATCATTGTTTTAACATACAAATTTCATTTATCAGTTTAATGTTGGTGGAAACCGAATTCATCACCCTCCTTCAGAGACAGGAGGTACAAGGAGGCTGGGTGGGAGGTGGCACGCCTGGGCTGGGCTATGCTTGGAGTGCTCTTTGCTTTCCCCACCGCTCTTAAGCTTTAGGCTGATTTTTTTTTTTTTGCTGAGCAAAATCATTTCCCCCATTTTCAACCACCATCTCTCCCTGGTACCAAAGGGAACGCTACAAGGAGGAAAAGAAGAGAGAAGGGAAGCAGAGCTGGTAAAGGAACTGAAATGCTACTTTCTGTACGCTGATTTTCTTGGAGGTGGAAGGAGAAGAGGTTGATGATGAAAATTCAAGCAGCATGTACTAGGCCGTAGAGCAGCATGAGCTACATCCACACTGTGCAAAGTCCTTAATGTGCAAACCTAGAGGAGCAAGGGCCCTGCTCTCAGTTACCGGTTGTCAAGAGACACAGCCAGGTTGTCCAGCAGGGTTAACTGGCAAGGAAAGTTTTAGGGACCATGATGGTCTTCTATTCTCCACATAATGCAGACTGTAAACAGACTAACTCAAGGCTGCCTTCTCTCCCAATAGAAAGTAGCAAATATAGGCAGGAGTGGTGGCTCACACCTGTAACCCTAGCACTTTTGGAGTCTGAGGCAGGCCGGTGACTTGAGGTCAGGAGTTTGAGACTAACCTGGCCAACACGGTGAAACCCTGTCTCTACTAAAAATACAAAAACCAGTCCCGCATAGTGGTGGGTGGGCGCCTGTAACCCCAGCTACTCAGGAGGCTGAGGCAGAAGAATCGCTTGAACCCTGGAGGCAGAGGTTGCAGTGGGCCGAGATCGCACCACTGCATTCTAGCCTGAGCAACAGAGCCAGACTCCATCTCAAAAAAAAAAAAAGAAAAAAGAAAAAAGAAAAGAAAGTAGAAAAGAAAAAGTCTCTCGGCTTCCCCATCTCCAGAAAGTCTCCACATCTGACTCTGAATGACTGGCCACAGCGTGAAGCCCAGAGATGGTATCTGCAGCACTGCATTTCCCTAATTTTGTCTGCAGATCCACATGGCCACAGTTGAGAGTTGCTTCTATGCCCCTTCCCAGAAACCTTCGACTCTTTCCCTGCCTTCCTTAGAGAGAGGAGCAAAGCCCATACTTTCAAGCCAAATATCCCTGTTTTCTTTGGCCATGGACTTCTCAGGCAAGGTTTTCAAAGAACCCCCAAAGCTGGCAATGGTATTATGAGAAGGGACAGGAAAGCTATTATATTTTTATTAACTAGCATTAAAGCGAATTCATAAGAGAAAGTATGTGAAGGCTGCATCAAGGTCAAAATTCAAACTCAGAACAGACCCAGCATGGCCATTTTGAGTTGCATGAGTTTAAGTCGGCCCTATCACACCCCCGGCAGGGGGCGGAACACGCACACAAAAAAGCTAACGTGAAAGTTTGTTATCGTCTGCAGCAAGGATGTGAAGGACAAGGAAGGCCAGGTGCAGCAGTGGGGGAGCTCCTTATGCTTGAATTTATGGGACACAATCTAGGAAGCCAAGTGGCAGTGACTCCAAGCCACATGTAGGAACAACTAATACCAGCAAACAGCCTGTTTTGCATACTGGGACCCCCCAAAATGATAGATTTAGAGCATTATCTTTTCAGGGTGTTGGGAGGATGACAGTTCTGTTAAACTGGTCCTGGGTTTAAGGTCTAGAGACTCCCAACCAAAGTTTTCTCTACATTCAAAAATAGTTAACACTTTCCTTCCCTGTATGGCATGAAAATAGATGAGTTAGCACTTTATACCAAGCACTATAATCCCTGAAGGAAAGCGATCCATTAATAAAAGTGCTTTAGATGTGTTTTACATGTAAAAGACTAATTGTGTTTTAGGCTAGAAAATATGATTATAGAATACTTTGTTAAGGGAAGGAGACACACACAGCCCACTTGTTTTGGAAGGCAGCAGGTGAAGTGACTAAGAGCATGGCGCTGGGAGAGGACCGAACTAGATCTGCAGGCTGGTGTTCCCACATTCCAATACATTCTAGCCTGGACCCCCTAAAAATGATACAAAGTAAGCCCACAGAGGTGTGTCATCTTGGAATGAAAGGCAAACAGCCTAAGTCACATCCATGACCAAAGTTATCACAGTTAAACAAAAAGCGTGTTTCCCATATTACCTATTTGGACCTTCCCACAATTTTCTTTCTTTTGGCTCAGTTTTAATTGCAAGCCTGCCCCTGGGGCTAGAGGCCCCTGCTCTGGTGCATGTTTTCATTACAACCAAACCGCCTTGGTGCCTTGCTAAATCTCTACCGTAATATCTGAAGAAGCTGATTTCTCCTCTCATGTTTTCTCCCCTATCTGAAAAAGAAAACCACACGCCCTCCCACAAAGAGCAAGCAGCTGACAAATCCACAAGTCCAGCATCATGCTAAGAGGCATTAAGTATAGCAGAAAGAAGCAGGTAGTTTAGAGTAAGTTGAACAAGTTTGATCCCCTTCTCTACTATTTACAAGTTTTGGGATCTACAAAAAATTATGTAGCTTCTCCGGGCCTCTGTGTCCTTCCCTGTACAATGGGGAGGACCAGCCACCTCTCTGCTGCATGCAAGTAAAATATCCTAGGTGTGATTTCCCTTCAACAGTGGCTGGCACGTGGTTGACACTTTTAGTGAGAGCCAATGTGATGAGGTGGCCAAAGAACCTGCTGTGACACTTCTGAAGTTTCCCAGCCTTGAAGTAAATGAAAAATAAGTTATACAAGCCAAATGGGTGACCCTTACTATAAGAATAACCTATAGCTTGATAACTTCAAAGGATAGTTTTAAATTTCCTTCCTCCACTGTTAATCAGAAGCACTTAAACCACACCCCTAATCATAAGCCCTTCCTTGCCTTTCTTTGGGAGCACTCAACTTCACTTCCCATTGTCAGCCTCCCCAGGTATTTCACAACCCCAGTGCATAACACAAACCTGGGGTGCTTTGAGAAAATACAGATGCTTTGCACAAGCTCCCAGATGTTCTGATTTCATCATTCCAGGGTAGATCCCAGGCACTGGTAGTATTTTTAAAAAGTTCCCCAGGTGATTTTAATGTTCAGCCAGGGTTGAAAACCACTCTGTACCAAATATACTTGTTATTGAAAGGTTTATGCATAACATTAAGAAAAAAATTTTATGACGATTTTTATTGCCCTAATAACTTGGCAGAAGGGTTAGGCCTGCTCACCTGAAAAGGAAAACTCCTCAGGCCTCTTAAAAGATCATACCTGGGAGGGGCCCAGGAGGTCAACGAGGTCACCTCGATTTCATGGAGGAGGCTGAGAGAGGGAAGTGACTTTCCCTGATGACAAAACAACTTCCTGGCAGGGCTGGATTCCTCCCTGCAAAGCCTGGGGTCTTTGCAATTTTCCTCCTTTCGCTGTAGCGGTGGCTCTGGCATCTGGACTGCCACGCTCTTCTCTCTGCCCCTCTCTCCTCTTTTCTCATCCCCCCTAGTGGTTCTTCCTCCAGTGGCCTCTGTTCAACCTTTAGTGCTAACTGCTCTCAGTTTGAAGAGTTCTATTCAGTGCCTTGAGCTTTGAGAAGGAAGGTGCCATGAAAATCTTAATAAACAAATAAATAATTCATACTAGGCACTGGTCTATTCTCTGCACCACTGGGTTCCAAAGATGTCTTAAAAGCAGACTCTTTTCCATAAAAAGCCAAGCAAATAAAATCCATGAAACAAAGGTGAAGGCATTGAAGATGGGGTAGGATCCCCAAGCCTGTTGGAGTTGCCCCCCTTACTACCAGGAAGGCTGCCCCGGGACACCTCCACACTCTGCCCAGGGCCATGGCCGGCAGGCCGGACTCAATGCTACTGCACTAAAGGTAAGCTGCACAGAGTGTGTTTGTGGTGGGCAGTCCAAGGGATACAACTGCATTCCACTACACATCCTGACCCCTAAAAAGGATTTGTTGTAAAACAAACACATCTCTGTGAAAAACTGTATGTACTAAAATTAGGTGGTGAGAAAAACAAAGAGACATGGCAGTGGTTGGACCTGCTGAAACGACTCAATCCTGAAATGGACTTAAGACCCCATAACGATCACAAAAACAAAACAAAACAAAACAAAACAAAACAAAACAAAACAAGTCTCCTCTCAATGAGCAGGAAAATATCCCTAACAAATGCGCACAGGTATGTGTGACTCTCTACCTGGTACCTCTCCTGAAGACTTGGTGTCCCTGAGTCTTTTTTCCATTCAGAAGCAAGGAATAATGGAGAACAATTAGAAGTAAGAGGTCAGTTTGGCCACATTTCCTCCTCAGAAGCATCCACAGGTCTTTGGCAGCCAGGACAGAGGTTGTGTCTTACATCAGCCTATACGGGAAGCTCTAAAATCCACCCTCCAGTTGATTCCATAATGAATGTGGCTGTCAATGACAAGCTTCCCTACTGTTGATCAAACTAGTTACGCAGCAACCACTACTGATTCAGTGGCTAAATTTGCCAAAAACATCGGACTGATTATTTTAAATGCTTTTCATAACATAGATGAGGTGAGGATTAAAATAGGATTTTTTGCTTGTTTCTTTGTTCCTTCAACTGGCATGCTGCTCCTGAATCAATTTCCCCTTCCTTCTCTGCTCTAAAGAAATCCTGGCTTGCTGAAAAGACTAGGTCTGAATATCTAAAATGCTATCAAGAAAAGAAGGCACACAGAGAAAAATAACATCCCTTCAGATTCACATCTTGTGTTACACATAAAAGCACCTGCGTTTGACCCTTATAATTTTTCCCCAAGGCAGTTGCCGTAATCCTCACTTACAGATGAGATAACTGAGATGGAAAGGGTAGGTGACTTGCCCACAGTCACACAGCCTGGGTGTCTCCTGGGGCTTGGATCCCAGTCTTCCACTTCTCAATGCAGTTCCTTACCTACCACACAACTCCTGCCTCAAAATCAAAGCGCCCATTGTTAACCTGCGCTGAAGAAAGTAAAAAAATCACGCTGAACAACTTTAATTCAGGATGGTCACATCAACACAGTGCTGTCATTTCTCCCCAGGATAATCTCCTTACCATTTCCAATTTCCCTGTGGACAAATTTGCACATTAATCGGGAGTGAGGTAAATATCTGTGTGTACGTGTTAGCAAGAATAATGGGTCCTAAACTGTTTTCAAAGGTCCCCTTACTTTGTGCTAAATATTTCCATCCCAAGTCCTCCTGAAATGGTTTTTCTCCCACCTCTCTTGTTCCAAGTTCTTTTTGATCACCCCCCACTATACTCTTAAGCCCCAAGCCCCCCTTCTCCTCTGCCTTAAAACCAAACAGCCATGGAGTTTGTTCAGATTCCCTATTCATCAAGGAAATGAATTCCATATGCATAATTCATTTCTTTTGTGAACTTTTTTCCCCTTCAGGGAGTTAACGCTCCCCAGTGCACTGGGAACAGAGACAGTGACAGAAGGACCAGCGAGCGAGGGGGCAAAAATGCTTTTCCCCATGTAACTGGGACAGATAGGGGCCAAAAGGTCTGGCCTCTGCTGGCAGACACCTTGAGCTCCACAATTCTATCTCACCAAAAGAAGCGCGGGGAACTCTGTACTGGTTATTAGGGCACAATGGGCTTCATCCTTAAGGGTGAGAAGCCCAGGGAGCCCTGAAGCCTTTTGGGGCTGGAGGCCTTATTTCCAAACCCAGTGGATGACTCCTGGGTAGAAAGAAATCGATAGAGTCCTCCCACTTCTTTATGTCTCTGCTCATATTAAAAACCCAAAACTAAACAAAGAGATATACACCGTGCCCAATGCACCATGTTTAACAGCTGTTGCATTTGGAGAAAAAGCAGTCCCTAGTCCAAAGTCAGATTTGAAAAACGGCTTTATTAAGAGAAAGATTTACTGTATATGAACTCCAAGACTAGAAACTGGAGGAGGAGCAGCTGAGAGAGACAGATCTGCCAGACGGAGAGCCAACTGATTCCACTGGCTGATGTTACCTCTTGGCAAGATACACTGACCCACACAACAACCTGGATGGTGAAGCCTTTGGTTATTAACTCTTTAATAACAGTCTGGAGTCCCCAAAGTTCAGAAGTGATTTTATAAATGGCACAAGACATTTTAAGGCCAAGATACAGCTTTTATCCTAAAACAGTTTATTTCAGGAAATCCATGTTACTTGGCATGTTATTTAAACATTTTTTAATCCATTCTTCTTTTCTGTTTTTAATTTCCAACTTTATCTCCATTTAGGATAAAAAACAAAAGCTGATACACATTTTAGACTTAGGAATTGTTTTGCCTGATTTGCCCAAGACCACTTCACAGCTCAGGGTCTGCATTTTGTAAAAGAAGGTGGCAGAGTCTCTTAGAGGAACTGTCTGGGATCCTAAGATGAGCAAAGTTTGACACAAACCTCCTAATATAGACTGCTCCAAAGACACTGTTTAATACATAATAATAAAATCTCATTTGCTGTTTACTTTTTTCTGTACAGTCTGATATAGACTAGATAGGAGAAAGGCAATGAACTAGTAGGAAACAAAAGCGGATCCACCAATAAATTGAAAGAAACAGAAATTTCACTGTGATTTCTGAAGAATTAACTTGTAAAGACAAGTAAAATCCCCATGGCTTTCATCTAATGTATGAAAAGAAAACCAGAAAGCAGGCGGTCAGCTTTTAACCATCCATTAGAAGCATGATGCCAAAAGGAAGCACTCCATGTAGAAAACGAGGGACATCACCAACATTTAGGAGATAAGAGAAAGGGCTTGGCTGCTGGCCTCAGAGAGCTTACAGTCTATTTACAAAAGAAAGAATTGTGAAGGGAATCCCAAAGTTAAACTGAACCCAAAGAATACACAAGCAATAAATATTGTAAGTGAGTCAAGCTACTCTCAATGGTTATCAGGGATTCCCAGCTGTATCCTACACAAGAGCCAACAGACTACAGTGATTTTATGCAAGGGCTTTAACGTCAGGTGGACATGAATTTAAACTCCAACCATGCCACTTACTGGCTACGTAATTTTGGACATGAATCTAACCTCTCAAAACTCATCTATAAAATATATGTGATAATTTTGCTTCTTCATTGGCTATTTGTAAGAATTTAATTAGATTAAGATATATAAAATAACTCGGTAGTATACCCAGCATGTAATAAGTGTCCAAAAGGTTTTAAATTAAAATAAAAAAGCCAAGATATTAGCTCATGTGCCCACTGGAAACAGACAGTGCTGCAGACTGACATGGTAACAGATAACTTGCTTTTGCACATGGTGGGAAGTCACATTCTGGAACTTAAAAATGCTGCCCTATCTGCAGTAAGCTACATATCTGGTTCTTGCGTGGACTGGCTAGAAAGTGAGCCAAAGAGAATTAAGAAAACCGACCCCTCCACCAAAAACTAAGTTTTTCCATCCTCTTCTAGAATATATACCCCGAACCTTGCCTTTTCTTTTTACTAGGTGGAGCCTCCATTCCATCTTCCACCACGACATCACGTCAGCATTGCTCTCCTTGCTATACTAAATCTGGACAGTAAATGGCATCACCCTGTCACGGGGGTACGGAGAGTGTCTGCAACGCCCCATTTAACTGCTCTGTGCTCCTATCTTCGGGCTTCATTAGCATATTTCAGCAGTGCCTTGATGGATGAAGATGGATGGGGCAACATCACCCTTGGTGAAATCACTGTTTCATCAAGGTTAAACCAGCCTCAAGCTTCGCCACCTCCTTTTGTTTGGCTAGGTTTCTAATAACAAAATTAACGGCAGAATTAATGCCCAGGAGGCTCCCAGTGAAATATACTGATGCCCTCAGAATGAAGCTTTATCCTGGACCTCCCAGTTTATAATCCATCAATCAGTTGCTTCCATACTTTATCTTAAAATAAAACATCACCTCCATCACAGTGGACGCCGGCTTCTCTATCCTTTCATCTGAAACAACTGGGCTGGGTAAAAGAATAAGAGGTGGCTCATTACCTTAGAAAGATCCTAGTGACCCCAGTCCAAGCAGAGGGCAGAGACTGTGTATGTCAAGTCTCCAGAACTAGACTGTGAGCTCCTTGAAGGCAGAGAGTTTGTATTCTATTTCCTTTTAACATCTCATTTTCTATTTTTCTGTGATGTAAAGAGCACATGTTCACTAAGTCCTTGCCGAAATTAACGGAACTACATTCACCATGATAAAATAAACACCTAATCAAATAAATAAATGCACACTGAACACTTACTGTCTACCAAAGACTTCATGGGGGCAGGTTATAGTGCTATCCTAGGCCTCAGGACCTTAGGAACTACCCTGACAAGTTTCAACATCACTCCTAAAGAATATGGTCTCCTAATCAACCACTGAGACATACCTGGATGCTTCTCCGTATGAAAATGAAGATCCTCTGAATGTCCTGGTCTGAAACCAAACTGAGAAATAAAGTCACTGAGAGCGGTGAAATCTCTGGGGTCACATCTAGGTTCTATTTTAGCTCCTTTTCCCATTAACAGTTGCATCCCCTTGGCAAGACACTTCCACTTGCTGGGACTCAGTCTCTACCAAATAGAATAAGCCTGCGCTTGGTTCCATCAGTTCTGAAATGGGGTCACAACAAATTCTGCACATGTACCTTCTCAGAGCTGAAGATGGAGATGTGGAAATGCACGCAAGTGCCCTGAAAAACAGGCAGCATGGAAATAAACAGTACTAGAGATGGGGCTTATCCTACGAAAGTAGAACATTGCTAACCTGGACGTTCACATAATTCGTTTTAACAAAATGAAGGAGGAAGAAAAAACAAAACACAACGAAAGAACCACCAAAAAGCAGTAAGCATGTTATATAATTAATTAATCAAGACACTTTGCCTTACTGGACCTCAATGTTACAGGGGTGCTGCTGAGGATCAAAAGCTTAAAATGTATCAAGTATTCTAACTTCCTTAAAGGAAGGGTGTTAGCTCAATACCAAAAGTCACCCTGAGCATGCAAAGCCCAACCCAATCTGTGATATCTGTCAGGGAAAGGAGGCCAGTCCAGATGTCCATGCCATTCGGAGGGAGTGGACACAATAAAATCCTTTCTCGCAGTGTTCTCTGACTTAGAATAAAATTTGGAATTCTTGAAATTCACAAGAAGAGTTAAGTACTAGAAAAAAGACACATTAGCCTTGAAGTTACCCCTCAGGACTGTACCCTTGTGTCTTCTTCATTAAGTGCCTCCTAAGTGAATAGCTGAGGGAAGGCAACTGAGTCAGCCGAGACCTGACGCTACACCATATGCTGCCTTTGGTGGCAACCAAGGCTTCTGCCCTGAGTCACAGAGAGGAAACCCATGGAACTAGGGCACGGGAAGACGAATCATTTCCAGCCCTAGCCAAGGGGGAGGGCAGCTGAGCAAGCATGTCTGAGGCAGGAAAATGACCTGGCCGCTTTCCTGGACCAGATGAGGTCACTGGATGGCCTCTAGGTTTGAGCTCGTTTCCTAGGTACCACAGTGGGAGTTGCTGGGCCCTTAATGACAGACGGATGAATGGACCCCACTCTTATTTCTCTTCTTCTTTCCCCTTCTCTTCTCTCTCCTTCCTCCCTGCCCCCAACGGCCAAGGACAACACTAAAATCAGTATCACAAGTCTGCTGTGGCACATGGCCAGGGAATGTGACTGTCAGAGGCAGCTCAGAGAGGACACAACTGGAAGAACAGGTGGTGTGGAATTTTAGAACCACACTGCCTTAAAGATTCTGCCCAAAGTCCCAGAATGGTTGCTCTGATGGGAGCTTTTTGAGAGATGGTCCCTCCCTGCATAGAGAATAAGAAATGGGCGAGGATCATAGTGTCCAGGAGAGGCTCTAACCTTGGCAGCTCCAAGCGTCGTAAGCAAACAAGTTCTCCTCTGACAGAAGTCAAGCTATTAACATCTGTTTTCCCAGAATACTGGTGCCTGTGTTTACTTTAATACGCAAGGAACTAGCCAGGCATGGTGGCTCATGCCTGTAATCCTAGCACTTTGGGAGGCTGAGACAAGTGGATTGCCTGAGCTCAGGAGTTCTAGACCAGCCTGGGCAATATGATGAAACCCCGTCTCTACTAAAATGCAAAAAAATCAGCTGGACATAGTAGCAGACGTCTGTAATTCCAGCTGCTTAGGAGGCTGAGGCACGAGGATTGCTTGAACCTGGGAGGTGGAGGTTGCTGTGAGCTGAGATTGTGCCATTGTACTCTAGCCTGGACGACAGAGCGAAACTCCATCACAAACAGAAAAAGACATGAGGAATCACTGAAAATAACTCTGAACTGTCCTTTGTGCTAGTGTCATCACATCGTTCCCCAGCATGCATGCTGCACAAGGAGCAACCTGCCAAGTGGAGCATTTATACCGTAGTCCAGATGCGTAATTCCCAACCCCTGAACTACCTTGTCCTGAGAAATAGGTCAATATTATCATCATTCTAGCTGGGGAAACTGAGGAATGAGAGCTCTTACCTGGACTTCGATGAGAGGCCAGTTTAGAACCCAATGCGTTCCCCATTTGGATCTTTTTGCCACTCTGCATAATAGCACACATACAAATGTAAATGGAGCAGACAAGATGCAAGGGCCTTCTTTCAATCCCACTGACCCACCTAGCACATCCAGGCCTTCAGGAGCCAGGCTGCGATCTGTTTGGGGAACATTCACGGATATCACAATTTTGAATTCTAAAATTCAAGTATTGTCAACACCTAAACCCTCAGACTCCTTGGGGGCCTTCTACCTGCTCTAGCCCCTCTGGCTTTGCCAGGGGCTTCATCTACACCATCAGGCCAGAGGATTTTTTTTTTTTCAATATAGAACACAGCTGGGTACAGTGCCTCATACCTGTAATCCCAACACTTTGAGAGGCTAAGGTAGGAGGATCACTTAAGCCCAGGAGTTTGAGACCAGCGTAGGCAACATAGTAAGATCTCATCTCTACAAAAAATAGAAAAAATTAGCTGGGCATGGTGGTGCATGCCTATAGTCTCAGCTAATAGGGAGGCTGAGGTGGGAGGATTGCTTAAGCCTGGGAGGTCAAGGCTACAGAGAACCACGGTCATGCCACTGCACTCTAGCCTGAGTGACAGAGCAAGACTCTGTCTCAATAAATAAATAAATAAGGAACACTTCACCAATTTGCATGTTATCCTTGAACAAGGGCCATGCCAATCCTCTCTGTATCATTACAACTGCAGTATATGCACTGCCAAAATAAGCACAGGCCACAGGATTTGGATCTCATTTTGGAACTAATGGTCTTCTCTAGGGTTCCAAACAAATCATTCCGCTGCTCTGTACAACTGTCTCATCATCCGGGAGATGGGAGCAGACCCTCCTAACTGATTCCGTATGGATTAAGAAACCATGAAAATAATTAATCATCTAGGCACCCAGCATCAAAAGCAGAGAGATCGCTCATCTTTTCCAACCTAAACAGAGGGAAATAAAGGCTCTTCATTTAGGAGGCTAAGACCGAGGACAAAAACTAAGACGTTGAAGTTTGGAATAAACAGGGTAACTACAATGCTCACCTTCTTGTCCCAACTTCCTGCTCTTTAATCATGGAGAGGAGGTGAACAGCAACAATTACTTTACCCTTGCTGCAGGCCAAATGGAACTAGTGCCTCTTTTGACCTTCTAGCCCATTCTGTAAAGCAGATATTGCTATCCCTTACAGACAAGAGCCCTAAGGTTTGAATGGAACAAGCAGCTTGCATAAAGCCACATTGCTGGTGGTAAAAGAGATAAGGACTGAACTAAGGCCTTCTGATGCCAAGCCTGTACTCTGGCTACTATTCAACTCCTGTAGAGAAAAAACGGGCAGGCAGTACCTACTCATCCCAGGACGGGAAGGAGGAGTACGCACACTCCCTTTTTCTTGCTGCCAAATAATATCTTCCTTAAGCATTCAGTTCCAAACACTTCCAATGTTCCATGTACACAACTCCCAAGAACAGTAAAGGCCAGCACTCTGACCCCAGAGGCCTCTGCCAAGCAAGCCCCTTTTAGAATCTGTAGTGAGCAGGTGACCTCATTGAAGAGTGTCACGTGTGAGGGTGACGGTCAGAGCTGGGAGAAAGGGCAAACCAGCAGGGACTGCCTGCCTTTATCTTTCCTGAGTGCTTTGTTCCTCGGGCCTCAGAGAACAATCAGCAGTCACGCTCTGCTCCACTTGTCATTTTTACCCACGGTGTGAGTCTATGTGTGACTATATGTGTGTATCCTTATCAGAAAACCAGCAGCTTTATATTCACACATGCAGAGTAAAGGCTTGAGCTCAGTAGAGCAGCACCCAGAGGGGTCTAGCACTTTCCAAAGATTCCTCTTCTGGCTTATGAGTCAATGTGCCAGTGCACAGTATCTTCAAAGGGGAAACTGAGGAATGCTATGGAAGAATCTCTACTCAGCCTGAGGGAGCTTGGAAACGACTCACTTTAAAACATGCATTTGTGTATTTTTCCACCCTGGTTTATAATGTTTTCCTACCACTCACTATGGCTAGGGTGAAGAGCGACCCGTAGAAGCCATCTGTATTTTCCAGCACACCAAACAGGAAGAGGCGCAGAAATCTGCGCAAGTGACCACGCTGCCGCTGTTGCTAAGCAGCACGATTATGTCCATTCTCTGCTGCTTGGCAACCAGCATTTCCCATCACATATACACACAGCCATAGCAGCAGTACGGGTCCCCTTAACTGTTGCCTTACAGCTTTCAAAGAAAAGGGCTGAATCTCAAAGGAACTTATCAATATTAACAGACCCCCCTCAATATTCCACTGATATTGAGATGGCCCCCAGAGCACAATGGCCCTATTTAATCCCTTTGGTGATGCTTGAGTTTGCACCTGATGGTTGCACAAATCTTCTACTGAGTGCACTGATGTGCCAGAGAGATGAGTACAGATCTTGAGTCAGCGAGCTTAAGCCTTTGGAGAAGAAAGCCTGTCCTGTCTGCCGCCACACCTCTGAAGAACCGGCTGGTGAGATAATCTGTTCCCCAGGACCCGCCATCTAGTGAACTAGGACAAAATAAAGGCTACATACCTTAAATGGTGATGTTTCTTTCTGTGGTCCCCAACCAAATATCCGTGGAACTTGGCAGGCCTCTCCTCACTGAGAGCAAACTTGTCCCACAGTCCTCCTAACCTCATTGGTCACAATCTGTCACTCCTCAGCAGCAGGGCCAAAGTCATCAACTTACCGTGCAAATCAAATAGCTGCCTATTGAATAACAGGACTCCCTCACCCTGCCTTCTGCCTTCGGTTGTTTTAAAAAAAAAAAAAAAACAGATGCCCAAAGTCCTACAGGAAGTTAGCATCCCAATAGGCACTTGAACTCAGGAGCCCCCCAGCTTATAATCAACGCCCTCAGCTACCGTATGACCAGACCCATTGTTTTCAGGCTAGGCCCACATAAGAATCATGTTAATCTATTTTTTCTTTCGGTTTTACTTCGGTCCAATTTTTTTTTTTTTTTTTTTTTTTTGAGACACAATTTCACTCTTGTTGCCCAGGCTGGAGTGCAATGGCACAATCTCGGCTCACTGCAAACTCTGCTTCCCAGGTTCAAGTGATTCTCCTGCCTCAGCCTCCCAAGTAGCTGGGATTACAGGCATGCACCACCACACCTGGCTAATTTTGTATTTTTAGTAGAGATGGGTTTCTCCATGTTGGTCAGGCTGGTCTTGAACTCCTGACCTCAGGTGATCCACCTGCCTCGGCCTCCCAGCGTGCCAGGATTACAAGCATGAGTGGTCCAACTTTTTAATATGTTAACTTTTCAAATGATTCCTTTAGGAGGCACTACATAGAGTTCGGCTCTGCCTATCAGGGAAAGCAGTCTGTTGACAATATCAAGGGCATATGCATTTTCTTCTAAACTTCTCCATAGGATTTTACAAAATTCCCCAAGCATCGTTCCGATTAGAGTCTGAATTCAGTGAGATCATCCAAAGTGATAACCTCATTGCTATTTCATTTTCTTCTCGGCCCCAGCTGGAGAATTTTTCCCCTCATTAAAATTAATGAGGTCAGTTTCCCAAGCTCAAGATACTAAGCACTCCTGTTGGTGGAGTTTTGTTTCTTAAATGGAGCTACATTTCTATAAGTGCAAAGTCATACTAAGCGTCATTTACTTTACTGCTGTGTAATAAGAAACCAAAATGGAAATCCTAAGCTCTCCTCCTACCATAGCTTACACTTCGGTGGCCACACGCAGACACACACACACCACATATCCCCATGGTTTCTCCCCATTCTGGCCACAAAAGAAACCTCACCGCAGTTTAGAATCAGCAGCTTGGTGGAAAATATAAAAAATTCAGGCCTTCTGGCCAGGCACAGTGGCTCATGCCTGTAATCCCAGCACTTTGGGAGGCCGAGGCCGGCAGATGACCTGAGGTCAGGAGTTCGAGACCAGCCTGACCAACATGAAGAAACCCCGTCTCTACTAAAAATACAAAATTAGCTGGATGTGGTGGTACATGCCTATAATCCCAGCTACTCGGGAGGCTGAAGCAGGAGAATCGCTTGAAACTGGGAGGCGGAGGTTGTGGTGAGCCAAGATCGTGGCATTGCACTCCAACCTGGGCAATAAGAGCGAAACTCCGTCTCAAAAAAAAGAAAAAAACCAAAAACACTCAGGCCTTCTAAGTGGCCAAGGGCTCTAGTGTTACAGTCAATTTGAGAAGAAAGTTGCAGTCTCCCTGGGCGTTTGTCAAAGCCGTGATGAGAAGTCGGGAAGATTTTGGTCTCCTTCTCAAGGTCCTCTTTGCAGCCAGCAACAAGGCGACTAGATATCCAAAGTACAGTGTGGCCTCAGTGTGGGCCTAAAACACCCCAACCCCACCAAAAATCAAAAAGACACACTACGTCAGAAAGTAAAAACCATGCTTCCTATTACAACTCCGGTGAAAGGGAAGAGGAGAAAATGATGAAAATAAAAAGCCAGTCTCATAAATGAGGTGGAAAGGCACTCTACAAGGCAACTAAAAATATACACTTCCCACATGCAACAAACAAGCCGGGCTCATGCACCTTGTTCCAAGCTGAAATCAAACGCTTTCAAGACGGTCATGTAGAAATGAAAATAGCCTTGTTCAGACTTACTCTTTCAGTCATCCTTTCAACATCCTTCTCCTTGGTTAACCCGAGAAACTTAGTTCCCCCATCCCCACCTCCATCTCTGTAGATCCGAGTTTCAATATCAATAAAATCTAACTGTAACTGAGATCAAAAGGAGAAAAAAGAGAGAGAGAGAGAGAGATGCTGGGGGGCAGAACTAAAGCCTGGGAGGGGGTGCCTCCTGACTCTAGGCCACCAGATTTGTCAAGGCCCATTTACCCAGGCCAGGCAGGGACTGGGGGGCTCGCAACGCCCATTGTTGGCTGATCAAAGTCCAATCAGAAAGTAAAGGAGGAACCCAGCCAGCCTCATGTGATCCAGCGCAGGAAGCCAAGTCTAAAGAAAAGGAGCTCTGCTTGTGAATAAGGTACACCAAGACATCTTTACTGAGCTTGCCACAGAGAGAGAGAGAGAGAACAAGTCAGAGAGAAGGGAGTCTATTTGAAGCTGCATCCTAACGAACCTTAATAAGTTAATGCAGAAATCCTCCCAAGGAGTCTGGCTATAGGAGACACCGGTCTCTACTGAATCAAAATCTGTTATGTTGTAATATAATAGATGTAAATTAAAACAGAAAATCTATCATGCCTCTAATGTACCCTGATAGCTGAATGTGTGGATCCGTCCGAGGAGAGGCACAGGAGGAAGGGTGATATATGGCGAGGCTGGATGGAGGGTGAAAAGCGTGGCGAGACGAGCGGGAGAATGGCGCAGCCCGCGCGCGCCTCAGACCCAAGGGCAAGAGACGAATAAATGTTGATTAGTGTTGATTTTGTCCGACAAACGCCTGTCGAGTGACAGTTGGGCTAAGCTGCACTGAAAGAGAACCATTAATCTTGGTCTGGTTTAAGTAGAGTATATTAATTTGTGTCATTTTTACTAAGTCGCACTGAGAAAGGCCTCTTACTGCTTTGCATTTGACTGCTTTGGTGGTTTAGCCTGGTTCCCCTCCCTCCCCCCTCGCCCCCCACTTTTTAAAACAGATACCATGGTGGCAGCGGTGGCAGCAGCAAATTCAAATGGCACAGCAGGGGAGCAGGGGACTGAGAGCTCCTCTCTTGGATTAAGAAAATAAACTCCCAGGGTGTTGGCATAGCAACAGCATTTCAGATGAACTGCTATATATTCAGTGATTAATAAATTAACATTTTTTACAGTTGTTCCTCCTTGCCTCCCCACCCCCACCCTCACAATAAACCCCTTCCCCCACACACACTTCAACCTTCTCTGAGCTGCACGGCTTGCCTCTTAAAAGAATAAGGAAAGAAGGAGCAGAAGATTCGCAGCCTTAGAGTTAACTGCTGCCCACAGCTGCCATCTCCACAGGCAGCCGACATGGCCCCTTGTCACCTATGAGGCTAAGAATAGGCTGCAGGATCCATGGGCAGGTATACATAGAACCATGTGCACGTGGTTCGTGGAACCTGGCACTCTCCAAGATTCTGACAGCAGCAGGTGCCACCCTCAAAATCTGGGGTCTTTCCAGGTCCTGATGGGCTAGGAAATAGCTGAGAGTTATCATTTCTCCCAAGAACAAAGACCCCAAACCATGTCCAAGGGAGTCCTGACCTTGCCCAATTATGCTGCGTAAAAAGAAAGTTTGTGTATATCAGATGGTGTTGGTGTATTAATGGGAAGCCAACACTTCCTTTTTGAGCTTACAATCCTCCACCAGACAGTTCAACTAATTTGGGCAATTCATATTGCAGAAATGAAACCCGATGAGCATTGTGGGAGGGACAAAAGAACAAATTGATTTTAAGCACTGCCATAGCAGTCGGGTCCAGGCAGTTTCAACAGTACCCCAAGCTCATAAAGCCCTCTCTTTCCAAAGCTTTCATGAAATAATACACGCTTTAGGAGATAAGGATCAGGGAAATGATATGTTTTGTTTTCCATAGCTCTTACCCGTATCAGTGTTTTATTATAACCATCCCCTTAGTCCCAGGTAAGCGTCAGCTAGTGTAGGGGCCAGACAGCACTGCAGAAGGTCAATGGCACTAATCTCAACCTTTGAAACTCAGCTGGCCACAGCATCTCTCAAGAAGCCTCTGGCCAAATCTCCCAGAAACCCCACGATGACAGGCTCCAGGAGAGGAAACACTCAGTGAGCAATGCCGGAGCTACCTCCAAACAAGAAGGACAAGCCTTACTCTGTGCAGGTCCAGAAGACAAAGCTGGCACTAAAGACTGAGCATTACAGGTGGTGGGGAGCTGGCTCACAAGGAAGAAACTGCTCATCCACGGCTGCGCCACAGCAGAGCTGGACAGGGCCACCCGGGACAGTTTCCTTCCTCAACTGAATGGAAGATTAAATTACATAACCTTTTAGGTAGCTCAAGGCCACTGCTGGAGGGTAAAGGAAATAAATAATAACAACAACAACAAATATACTATGAGGTTTAACATGCACTAGGCACTGTTTTAATTGCTTTCTGTGTCTTAACTCCAAGATAGATACATATGAAGTAGATGCTACTATTATCCTTTCTATTACATAGATGAGGAAACTGAAGCAAAGAAAGTTTAACAGTGTGTCCAAAACAACAACATATAAATGAAGGAGCTGGGATTCAAACCCTGGCAGTCAGAGTCTAGAGTCCATGCTCTTAACCACAACATTCTACTTCTCCTTGTATAATACGTGAAATCTGCAGGGAAAGGTTCAGGTAATTCAGTATTCATGATGACATACACCATTCAAATTCTACCAGATCCAAGAAACAATCCATCCTGAGACCCCAAATAAGAACAAAACGGACCTGGCAGTGAAAACGATGCAACTATTAATAGTCTAAAGAGAGACAGGCCGGGTGCTGTGCCTCACGTCTATAATCTTAGCACTTTGGGAGGTCGAGGTGGGCAGATCACCTGAGGTTAGGAGTTCGAGATCAGCCTGGCCAACATGGCAAAATCCCGTCTCTACTAAAAGTATGAAAGTTAGCCAGGTGTGGTGGCTTGCGCCTGTAATCCCAGCTACTCGGGAGGCTGAGGCAGGAGAATCGCTTGAATCCAGGAGGCAGAGATTGCAGTGAGCCGAGATAGTGCCACTGCACACCAGCCTGGGGGACAAAAGCAAGACTCCATCTCAAAAAAAAAAAAAAAAGAGAGCAAGAGAGAGACAGGAGATATGGTTTTGTGAAGAAAAGAAGTCACTAACACCATCCATTTGAGGACTTTCTACACCGAGGATGTTACAGTGGACTTACCAGGCAAACCGGTTTTGAGTCCCAGCTATGCCACTAACTGTATGACCTTAAGCAAACTGATATCCACTCTACGCTTTCTCATCTATAAAGCAAAATTGGGGGTTCCTAAAGTCTCTTCTGGGTCTTAACTCTACATGAACCCTAGGGTCTAGACACCATAAAATCAATTTCCCACTTTTTGGATGACTTCCAGAGTCACCTTATTTATACCCTTTTGTACCTACATGTTTACTGCTCAATCACCATCAAAGCTCTGGAGTGCACTGGTGAGTTCATGGTTACAATATCCTCTAGACCATAAATACCATATGTCCAATGTGTCCGTACCATTGATTCTTCCTAGTGTATTAATCATTATAAAGGCCTAGTTATAAGTGTGCTGGAGAGGCTGATATAAAGCCACCAATTGAGAACAAAACCCCAAACACATAGTTTGCACAGTGTTGACTCCACGGTGGGCATTCTGCATGTTCTATACTAAGAGTACATCTATAATTCTTGAAATTATTCATGGATTATGAAACTATATACTCAAGGTCATTGATGCTGGCTTTTCGTCCTACTCCCGTATCCAATACATCTTTTTTGAGATTTATTACTTGAATCTGAGAGCCACGTTCTCTGCCTTCTCAGTTGCTTACATCCAGAGAAGTTTAAGTTTGTTCAGAAAGCACTTTGAATGCTGTTGGGAAAAAAGAGCCCCTCTCACTAGGTTGATGAAACTATTTGTTTTGTTTTAACCAGAACTTTTATCTAACACCTAAACCAGATGGTGGCTTTTAAAAGGTATCAAACCACAAAACCAAAACAAAATAAAAAACAACACAGTAATAGTGAGATTAACAGTTACGTAAATTAAGGCTGCGCTGTGAACCTAAGGACAGGTGTGCCAGCTCTTGCTTCTCTCAACTCAGCGCCTGACTTCCTCCTCGCCCTCCCCTGAAATCAGAATATCTGCGACTTCAATTCCTTGGGAAAATGGGAAGAACCATAAGAAGAAACTGCATGATGAAGACGAAGGGGGCGAGGGTAGCCGGGGCACTAAATGATACTTCCCTGCTTTGTAACTTCAACTCCAGTGCAGCCATGTCAATGAGGTGCCGTGAGGGCTATTAGTGGCTAGGCTGCGGCCAGGTCCTGTGGTTTCAGGGCAGAAGGGTATTAGGTCAGCCCCAAGTAATCATGGTGATAACAATAACAATATTAGGATTTATCCAGAGAGGGGGTGGTCTGAAGGGAATCACATTAAATTCAAGAGGACTCAGATAAAATGATGCTAAGGGTTAGACTAAATCTAACAACAGCCTGTGATTTGTGGCTTACGCCACTGCTCTAATTTGCCTCTCTACGGCTGATGGCCCATGAAGGTGAGGGGTGTTATTGAGCGCTGCCCGGCTCTGCTTGTGGAACAAGCAAGTCACAACGTGACTCACAAGTCACAACAGCTCCTGACTCCGCTGCAGCCAACTGCTCTTCTAAAATAATGTTTCTTAATACGAAAATTGTCGAATATGGCCCAAATCTGTTCCAATTCCTTACTTCATATTAGTTTCCTTCACGTGCTACAATATAGCTGATTTACCAATTTCATATGCATATTAATTGCTGTACTCTTGCTTGTTTAAAGTGTATCTGGATGCATCTGTCTACAAAAATAATATGTCTTGTTTATATATTATCTATTGTAGATTATAAACAGTAATGGCAGGGACTGTCTTTTTTCTACCACACTAGTAAATATGCCCAGAGGCTAAGCAGAAATGAGCTTATCCAATAACTAAAATAAATAATGAATTAAGTAAATGGACTTGTCACTTTCCATGTGGATTATTTATGCTTTGTACCTTACACCTCAGGAAAAGGGTCAATGCAGAGTGAGTTTTTTGCTTCTCTTTTTATTACTTGAATCTGAGAGCCATGTTTTCTGCCTTCTCTGTTGCTTACATCCAGAGAAATTTAAGTTTGTTCAGAAAGCACTTTGAACGCTGTAGGGGGGAAAAAAAACCCTCTTACTAGTTTTATGAAACTATTTGTTCTGTTTTAACCAGAACTTCCATCTAATACCTAAAGCAGATGGTGGCTTTTAAAAGGTATCTTAAACCACAAAACCAAACCAAAACAAAAACACAGTAACAGTGAGATAACAGTCATGTGCATTAACCTACAAGAAAAAGAAAGAACAACTCTGTGTATCAATAAGGTTGATATACTGCTCCTTCTCCCAACACACGCTCTCAACTTCTGTGAGGTCCCCAGAGCTCCCTGATGCAGCGCATGTGCTAGTTCATGATCCACTCTGCCAGTGACATCATGCTACCTGGAAAGCTGCTAGAGCTGCTAGCTTTACAGTGAGGTGAGTCTTGCCGACTCTCAGGCTTGTGTGTGATGATGCTAAATGCTCGTCATTCTTATTTTACTATGAACTGTGAAGGGAATTATTAAAAACATTATCAAAGCAAAGATCCAAAGATTGTATAAGACCATAATTGCCAAGTACCTGGTAGGGCAATGCAACTCTGAGGAAAGAGTATGGGCTTTGAAATCAGAGGCCTGAATTTAGTCACTTAGTCATAGAAGGTTCTATTTTATTTACTCTCTCCAGGACTCATTTTCTACATCTGTCAAGTGGGACTAATAATCCCTTTCAGGGTTATTCTGTGCACTTTATATAGATTATCTCATCTTATCTGCTTGGTAGGAATCTAGTACATGTTAGATTTCTCTTTTACGAAGTATTTGGGTAACAGAAGAATAATTATCGAGTGTAGCATTACAGATTGATAGATATACTGATAGCAAATCATGGACTGCTACAGGCAGCCTAAATATAAAAACAGCAGATTCACTTATCAAATATGTGATCACCACACCACTCCTACAAATTGGAAAGACCAAGTGAAGATCTAACACTGAGCATTATCTGTCTCCTACGATGCTGTATTACCCATCCATGTAAAACTCCCCACTCAGACTCTGGAAGCATAGAAAAGAAAAATACATTCAGGGTTCTTTGTCACGTCATCCAAGAACAAATCATGCAATCTCTCTGTCTAGGCCCATGCCAAAAGACTCTCAGATCTGAATTCTTTTCCCCAGTAAAAGCAACAACACCAGCCACATAGAGTGCCCTGAGCAACACCCCATGGGTCACAAGCACTTGGTTTTCGAATGACTTTGCAGAATAACATTAGGAAAAATCTTACATGATTTTGGGGTGATTTTATTCACCTTTCTGAAAAAAATGCTTTTATTGATAGCATTTCTCATATCATCTGTGATTTTTGGCATACTCATTCACACTGTCTTTCAAAAGAGAAACAGTCAAAATATTGCCCATAAAAATATATAAATATATGTAGTCATATATACAAGAATCCCAAATGTGGTTAAGAGAACAGATTACAGAAACTCCTACCTTTTTATCAAAGAATTGGCAAGCCAACCTTCTTGTTGGAAGAAGAATTAAGAAATTTGGAGGTTGAGCCTCACCACCTGTCCACATTTGCCAGATGAGGTCTCCACTATGGCTATAACCACGTTTTACAGAAATGTTGAAGTGGCTTGATGGGAAATCGGTTTGACAGTAAAACATTTCAAATAATTTCTGTTTTAAAAAACTAATAAATTGCAGCAAAGGCAAGGCCCAACTGAAGGCTGGGAGATGTGGGTTTTCATTCCATGTGCACCAATAAAAGATGAGTGATCTTAGCAAGACACATGCCCCTTTGGGTCTCAGTTTCCCTAAGAATGTAATCAGTGCACTAGACTCAGTTCTGTGACTCCTTTTCAGGATTAATATTCCATGAGTCATGGAGAAGGAAGGTCTGGTCTGCCGGGTCTTAAAGACACACAGAGAGAACGGAAAAATGCACATGGTAACCTGTCAAAACCATGCTTGTGAAGGAATTCCAAAGAGAACATTGACATGCAGAGGAAGAGCTGTTCTTACCCTTCCATCTTGCCACAGTGTTTACTATGCACCCAGCCACTCACAAAGCTCCATATTTAACTCAAAATGCTTAGCAATAATGTTTTTTGTTTTTTTTTTTTTCAATTTTAGATCATGAGTATCAGCTTCTTCCCATTCTTTGGAACAGGTCCACAGAGACATGGCAAATGATTAATGTGGAGACAGACACAGCACTCTAATAAACAGAGCCTCACGCAAGAAAGAGAAAACAGTGTCACAGATGACCAGGGTAAGGGCCACAGCACTGGCCCCAGCTGAGTGTTTGAGGTCAGTCCAAACAAGCACTGACTTAAAGAATCTTGTGTGAGATGTCATTCCGCTCTACCCTAAGAAACGATGGAACTGTTTCCATGGCAACAAAGGTACTTGAGAGGGACATGAGCAAAGGGAGACTTAAAAAGAAAAAGACAATATGTGGCCTAAACAAAAATATGTGATGGTGTAAGGGGTGCTGTAAAGCCTTTATTGCCACTTGTTAAGGAAGACCTGTATAGCTCACTCGTGAGTAATAAGGCGGTCAACCCAAACTAAGGCACTAAAAATTTTATAGCACCCCACATATCATATATATCTAGATAGATAGAGAAAGAGAGAGATACATATATAAAGGACCTCCACAGATACACTCACAAACAATGCAAGCAAATGTTGCTACTGATCTCGGGAATGCTATCTTCTAAGAGAGTCATTACATTTACCAATATCCTTAATTTATCGGCTATCAAATTCCACATCCCATCAATTCAGTTCTTAAAAGGTTCAGAAAGCTCAGCTGCAATGAGAAGGAACCGTGATGGTTTCACAGGGAGTGCAGACTAGCCAGGTGCATAAAGCCAGGATTCCCTGTTCTGGTGGTGACTCCACAGCTAATTTATTATTTCACAGTTGGATTAAATGCTCCCTACTGCCAACAAGGATTGTCAAGGTGACTGCTGGGACTTGAAGAAAGAGACCACTGCAACCCAGAGCAGGAGACAGGGGACTGTCGTGTTGCATGTTCTATATCCCTTACCTTACTCAAAAAATATGTTTCTGAAGTATCAGTTGTAAGCTGAGTTATAGTCTCATTAGATGACTACAGAACTAGAAAACTTAGCAATTTAAACAAACCTGTAGTAAAGCCTTTCAGAGTAAAATGTTTAAAACATTTTTGTAAAGTAAATTATGACATTTTAAATTCTCTCACAAATTTTGTTTCTTGTAGTTTTTCTCCAAATGAACTACTCATAAACCCAAGGGATTTCACTGAGCCCTGTGCTAGGAACCGGTGTCCCCAAAAAGCAATCAATGTACTTTTCTCAGTTACCTGAATCTAGAACCACGGTACAGAAAGATGCATTCTTGGGGTTCATGCTGTATTCACTGTAATTTCCAGTTGATAGTTTCAAATACATGGTCACAGCAGAGAACCAGTTTGGGTAAACTCAGGGGCCTGAACTTGCTCTTCTCTGACACAGTGATGTGTGAGAAAAATGAGAGATTATATGGATAAAGTTCTCCAAGCCCACTGGAGAAAAAAAACAGAAAAGAGATGCAACGTATTGGTATTATTATATCTACTGGGCCACTTCTGGAGCATAGCCATGAAGGTCTGCCTGGCTTTTAAAGAGTGAAATGCTTGTCCCCCAATGAAAGGCCATTGTCCATTCCTTGCAGAGCTAAGAAAATATGAACAGCCTAGTCTAGCTTCCCCAAAACATCTCCTCCATCACATTGGCTTCCTATCTCTTAAGACTTCCTTCAAGAGAAATATTTCTTTTCACCGATATTCTAACTTTCCTGTTCATGAAGCTGCAGGTCCATCCTCAGATGCCACCATCTCTGACTCTACCACACCAAAGTGAGCTCACCAAAACAGGAGGCACCCCTTGCTGGACTGAACATGTATTGGCTTCAGGTAACACAATGAGTAGGCCAAGCAATTGCCAGCCACACATCTGTACCAACACACTCAAAAATCAATAGGGCATTTAGAATAATGGAAGTTCAATGGCTTCCATTTTGTGAAGTGTTAAATGTGCCAAGGGACTGAGTTAAAGCTTTGGCTATGAAAGGGGACTGTAAGTTATGCTTCCTTTAAAAAAAATTTGCAAATGGTTCATTTTTCCTTAAGGAAAAAAAGGGGGCATTTTCAATTAGGTGAGTGGAAGGACACATGCTCCGAGTGCATTTTGCTGAAGTTATAAGTGCTTCTGAAACCCCTCCTGTCAAGGCATTAGTAATACAAGATTTAAGATGCCCAATTAATTTTTTCCAGCCACCAGCCAAAAGTAGATGCAGGAGGAGGTTAAAAGCTAAGTGTTTAATTAATATTAAATTTATAAGATTCTCTATCACTGAAAGCATTGTAAAATTGAAAAAGCAGTTAATTTTACGGTTGCTGTGTATTCCTCTGCTTTGATCTTTGATCTATGATATAAAATCACCGACTGTAAAGATTCCCCAGCTTTATTATACCTGTTAAATGGTGAGAAGGAAGAAAGAGAGGGGGAACCTCCAGACATGATGGGGAGTGAGGAGTGAGGCCCTGAAAGTAGTCATTAATGTTGCTGAGAAAATCTAAACATGAGAGGTTCAGGAAATAGCTTTTGATGAAGCCACCGACATACACGAGGCATTCTCATCTTGCCCATTCGCTACACTCCAGTTTTCTAGAGTTTTAAGATGGGAAAACAGCAGTTACCTATCTCTGGCTTAAGACGAAATAGCAAAGCAGAGAATATTTAGGATGGATTATGGAAGAATTTTCTGAAACTGAGAGTTTCCAAAGCGTAAACTCTTCACTGGAATAGATGACAGCATTGCCTTTCCTACAGCTAGAAATGCTTAAATTAGATAAGTATGTGTCTGTCTTGAACAGACTATTACACTGATTCTGTCTTCCAAAGGCTCCACTTTCCCACCCACTGGTAGAGACCAGGCCTGGCAAAGAAACACTCAACTTCTGGGCCATGGGACCTTTTTAACTTAAGGCATTTTCAAAAGCCTGTACTGATAAAGGGCAATGCAATAGGAACCAGAGGTAACAGGGAGGAAAACCTACCACTGAAAATGTTATCCTGAGAGAGGTTTTCCCAAGGTTTCAAAATACCATATTTCTGCCATCAAGAGAGATGTTTGATTCACTCAACGGCGGCCCACATCATGAATCCTTAAAGATAAAAGGGGGAAAGCAAGGTATATGCATTTCAAATAAACTGCCCATTCAGCCTGCAAAGACATCAAATACTCACCTTTGCCTTCTCCCCACCCGAAATTGGGGTGGTGGTGTGTGGGCTGGGGGGTAACGGGGGTCCCGGAGGTAGAAGCAGAGGAGAGTACTTTGTGCTGAACTGAACTTTGTATCTAGTCACCAAAAAGAACAATGGGGGGCATTTCCGACTCCTGGCCTCCTTCAATTCTGTCACAAATCCAGAAACAAAGACCTATTATGCAGAATAGATTTTACAGAAAGGCAGAAGGAGGGTGAGGGAATGGGATAATTCATGGAAGGTGTTTTTTTCTTTTTTTTTTTAAATCCCATCAGGGATCTCATTATAATTTCATTATTAGCAGAAAAACCAAATAAGTAGCATGAGAAAGAATCTCCACTTAATATTAACACACACACACACTCACACACACAGAGATGAAAGATCTTATGAGCTTCAAAGAAGCTGCTAATTCTCCAACTTCAAACGACTCAGTGAGAAAGACACTGATAATGAATGTGCTTTTTCCACTGGCTCGCTTATAAACTTTTTCCCTGTCTGCCTCCCTCCCAAAAATTACCTCTCATTTTTAACTGGAAACAAATATCAGACGTTCTAACAGAATCCCGGGTTCACACATAATCTTCCTTCAGGGAAGGAAGTACAATAAAAATGTTTACAGGGAAAGAGAGAAGAACTTCCTCAATGGTAACAGGGCATACTGCCTTAGGAAGAACAGCCAAGAAAAAAATACAAATGTACCTCGTTGCCAATAACCTGACACAACAGGTACAAATGTACTATTGCCAATAACCTATACTATTTCAAGAGTATAGAACTAATGCATAAAACACTAACTTTCTTTGTCTCTATAACTGTCTTTATCCATCAAGAAGCTGCAAACTTAGGGCATTTTCACACTGAGTATGTTTCTAAAAGCTTTACCTGGTGGTGAAGTGTGATACTGCAAGCCTACCTCTTTTTTTGCATTTTAATCCTAAACAAAAAGTAAAATCAAGTTTCTGGAATTCAGGCTCCCATAAGCTAGTGCCACCTATGCGCTGCAGTACCCAAGATTCTACACGGTGTAACATGTTTTTCACAAAGACTGTTCAATTCCAACTGAAGGAGATTTTCTACCCTATACAAATATATTCTAAAATGTATAATAAGTCATTGGAAGGATAGACAACACTTTAAAAAAAATCTTCCAAACCTATTTTCTAGAAATAAAATAGTTGTCAAAAGTGAAAATTAGTTGCTTAAATTTTTACAAGTAGTTTTGATAACAACAGGCTAGGCAGAAGTTCCCAACCTCTGTGAATGCATAGTCTGCTTTATAATGTCAAAACATTGCAAGTACCATTGTAAGAAAGTTACTATATTTTTAGCTTTTACAGATGGAGGAATGATACTCATGAACAAAAAACCTATAGGAACTGAAAAAAAATGCTTTTTTTAAATGAATGTGCATTTCATTAACCACAATAGCATTTCATATATTCAATGAATTTTAGTAGGTATATTTATCTGCACGTGTGTGCATAACATTATTCTGTTTACAGACAATGCTTGGTATGTGCATGAATTTACCACATCTTTTTAACCACTTCATGGTTCCCTTAGGGTCCATGGCCCACAAATTGAGAATTACCATCTTAGAGGAAGAAAGATACCAGCTGAAGGAATGCATGCCTCTAACCAATTCTTTCATTGAGAGAAAATGACATTCAAACAGCTGAATGATTTTACACACATCACTCCCTTGTTTTACTCCTACCAATACTATCCAAATGTTGATAGACACAATACAGATTATTTCTGAGTTTACATGGTCTTGATTGTCGGTTTATAACACAATAAAATTTCTTTTTGGCACAAGAACCTATCTTCTGTGTGTACGTCTCCTATTACAAATTGCAAGTAAGGGTATTGTGAAGAATAACATAGTCAAAATAACATTTCTAACAAAGATATACAAGTATGATCAATGGAACAGCAGCAATCGCTTAAGGAACATCAGTAAATAATTCTTCAGATACAGTTGTAGTTTTAGGACAGTGGAATGATAAGACAGCAGTGTTATCCATAAGAAAGACTGACCCTCACAGAAGTGTATGCACCAGCATTCACACCCCCAACACCCACCTCCTTCTATCTCCCTGTCTGATTTCCACTCATTCATTCTCAGCTCCTGTTTGTCTGAGGCCACATGCAACTGGATTTGTCAAGCCCCCTTTTAACAACTTGTTGTCACAGTCCATTACCAAATTGCATATAGTTATATATTCCACTAATTAGGCTTCTAAAATATCATTAACATGTCTCTTGATCATTAGCATAACGTATGAGGCGACGTCGTTAGGCACGACTCAAGTTTGTTAACGTGGTAATGAAAGGCACAAGGCAGGCTCTGCAGGAACCAAGAAGCACAGAGAGGTGGGGAATATCCATCCAGGCACCGAGATGCTAAAGCCATAAAGGCACAGAGACACATAGAGACAAAGGCAAGCACAGAAAGGAGACGCAAGGCACAAGGAAAAAGCAGAGAAACACAGTCAAAGGAGGGCATCGGTAAGTGTGACTTTGGCAGTGAGATCACTGCTTGGCCGTAAACAGGTAAAATCTAATGTACCGTTCCCACTTGCATGGGAATTAGACCCTGGCAGGGCTCTAAGCAGAAGATGCTTTAAAAATTTCCTAAACAAGAAAAAAATAAAATTCAGAAACCTCCTCCTTTCCTGCCACCTAACATATGGTGCACACAATTGTGCCCATCTCCCCCATTCCCATGCCACCCCCTCTCCAGCAGTGGCTACAGAAGACTGCTGCAATTACCTGGGGGTGACATTTTTCGATTCCTTATCAGGCCCTTTATTAACATGCTGGTAGATATCTCTATCTCTCTGTATACACTGCATGAGTCACGATCCTCTTGTGTGTAAAAAGGCAGGGCTTACTTCCAGAGATAATAGACATGCTTTGTCTGGAGAAGAGAGAAGGAAGGAAAACACATAAAACAGATGGCAGCTGGCTGGGCATGGTGGCTCATGCCTGTAATCCCAAAACTTTGGGATGCCAAGGCAGGTGGATCACGAGGTTAGGAGTTCAAGACCAACCTGGGCAACATGGTGAAACCCCGTCTCTACTAACAATACAAAAATTAGCCGGGTGTGGTGGCATGCACCTGTAGTCCCAGCTACTTGGGAAGCTGAGGCAGGAGAATTTATTGAACTCAAGAAACAGAGGTTGCAGTAAGCCGAGATCATGCCACTGCACTCCAGCCTGGGTAATAGAGGGAGACTCTGTCTCAAATGAAAAAAGATGGCAACTGTTCGTATGTATAGTAAGGGTATGTCAGTGTGTGTGTGGGCACACACCAGCCATGTGGTTGTGGGCTGTGATTTCAAATAGCCAGTTAAGCCTGGATTTCATATTTCATAGAAATGTTTCTAAATATATCTATTAGGACTCACAGAACAAGAGGAAAATAAAGTGCTTGGCTCAGGAAAGTGGCCAAGTATATGATGGGTAGAGAATTCAAAGGAGCTGGGGGAGAGGACTTAACAGCATGTGCACATCAAGTGCTTAATTCATCCTGAACAAGGAAGCACTCAGCCCAAGTGACCTATACTTTGGTCACAGGCTGAGGGCATAGGGAGCACACGGCCTCAGAAACAACCAGAGGAACCTCACTCATCTAGTCATTATGACAGGAAAAGATCAATGGAGAACTTTGGGGTCCAAAACTCCTGCCAGTCTTTCAGCGCAGAGATTCTAGGCTACCTTCTCTGGATTTGACATTTCACACAAATAAACTGGAAGCACCCTAAGCACTCACAATAGTGCAGCCCAGAGAGAAATGTGGCTTCCTTGGAACAGCTTCAACAGAGACAACACTGAGAACAGAGTTCTGGCAACCCGCTGTTTTACACCAGCTCCTTCCAGCAGGATGCCTTCTCCTACCTAGTGATCACTTCCAGCCTAGCCTTGCCTCCTGGGCCCACACAGAAAGAAGAGTATACTCAGCATATACGAGGATTAAAGCCAGTGTCAGTGAGGAAGAGAGGCTGGGGTAAACTCAGATGGTGCCTAAATGGAAATATAGCCTATACCTTCTAGCTCACCTGACACCTGACTTGACATGTCAAAGGCTATGCGACCAAGGTTCATTTACAGGGAGGAAGAATCAACGTGGCTTGGTTTTATAGAACCGATTTAGTATGAAAGATGGGAGCTTTTTCTCTGGTCCTAACTTCTCATCCCTAAGGAAGATGAAGGTCACATGGTAGAAAAAAAAAAAAATCTACCCAAATGCTTAGTCTATGGGCAGACTCAGGAATCGTCCTCTGTGCACTCTGAATTCTTACATTATGGAACCACAGAAACCTTTCTGCTCAGGTATGTCCATTGATCTTTCTCTCAAAGGAGTTGTTAAGAAACTCCACTGGCTAAATCTGCACCCTTGATGTGAATGATTCTTAATTATGGCCAAAAAGATAGACTGTGCAGCAAAGGGGATGGGCACATTTCATGATTATTTCAGTCCAGCAGCCTTGTGTGGCTTATGGAATGGGCAACTAGGCCAGCTAGGATTGCACAGTCACCAACCTAAATCAACCCCTGAAGGAGAACCTGCAGTAAACCAGTCCTGATCCCATGCCCCCATCTCAAACAGCACTCCCAGGAAGTCCTTTGCGCTGCTTTCTCACACCCTACCAGCCAAGGGCAATGTTCATCATAGGTTCTGGGAACCTAAATCTCGCCCCATTGGGGATAAAAGAAAAGGCAGGCAAAATACAAATACAGACAGAAAGAGAAGGGAGCCCGTTAAGAAAATAGAGGAAAACGTTTCTTTGACTTTCCTCTCAAAACCTGAAGTTTTACAAAATTAATCATGTATTCAACAACCTACTCTGTATCAGACCTAGTTTTAGGCCATGAGAATATAGCTATAAACAAGTCCCTACTTCATTTCAGGGGGTGGGGAGGTGGTAAGAAAAAGAAAAAACATCGCACACACCCCCACATACTCACAAATGCATGTGCACGCATATGAACTTGCTGAAGGCTAAATTGCAAAAGGGCTATTTTTGAAGATACATAATTGTATCATGTTTTGATGCAAGTAAAAATTAGAATTAGCTAGAATTATACAAACAAAATATAGCCCCAAAATAATGCCTTATGAAATCTGCTTTAATAAGTAAAACAGATGTGCTATTTGGGATCTTTAAATATAAATGATTGTTTTTCAAGTAACTTAATGCAAATTTTTTTAAAGAAGTTCATGGTTTTCTGTGAAAATTTGCTGTTTTTTAATTTTATACATAAAAATTAAAATATATATTTTTACATTTGAGACAGGATCTTACTCTGTTGCCCAGGTCAGATCATGGTTCACTATAGCCTTGACCTCCTGGGCTCAGGTGATCCTCCCGCCTCAACCTCCTGAGTAGCTAGGACTACAGATGCATGTCATCATGCCTGGCTAATTCTTTAATTTTTTGTAGATACAGGGTCTCACTATGTTACCCAGGCTGGTCTCAGGTGCCCAAGCTGGTCTCAAACTCCTAGGCTCAAGTGATCCTCACATCTCGGCCTCCCAAAGTGCTGGGATTACCGGCATGAGCCACGGCGCCTGGCCTCTAAAGAAATATTCAAAAGGCAAACTCGCTTTTCCTAGGCTTTCTCTATTTCGCTCTCCACAATTACCTATAAAAATTGCTTCCAGCCCTATTTCTAGATCTAAAAACAGGATTTTTTTAGCCTGACAAAACTAGAAGATCCATGAATGACCTTTCAGGGGTTCCTTAGCTTCCTGAAATTACATGGGAAAAAAAAATGTGTGTATCTAGGCTCATTTTCTGGAGCTAGACCATAAATTTCCTCAGGAAATAAAAGGACACATGACCCAAAGGAGGTAAACTGCTCCCTGTGGTCAAGGGGAGTACTTAGGCTTTGTACCAAGGACTAAGATGGTGCAAGAGTTAATTTTTCAAAAGTGTAAGAAAGCATCCACTGCCTTGTACAGGTCATTTCCTCTCCTTCAGCGCTCCCCACCGATCCCCCCACTCACTGCCCCTTAACTGAATAACCCAGTAAGTAAGTCAGCCGCCTGAAAGATATTGTAAATCGCTCCAACAGAGTGCAGTTTGGGGCAGATTCCAATTAGCCTTCACTTAACAGTCTTTCTTCCCCTGCCAAATTTGTGCAGTGAGGATCCAATGCCCCACCCTCTGCTTGGCTCTGAGTTTAGGCGCAGGGAGGGATCAAGTTTGTCCTCAAGCTGAGAGATGTCAGCCACAAAGTCTTTATATGTCCCACCTGAAAGCCAAAGAGGGAATTAAAGGTGGTTTCAAAAGGGGTGTGCCTGGCAGCGTGGTAGAGAAGGGAGCTGGTTTCCTGTGCGTTTCCTTCTTTTGTTCCTCTCCCTGTTGTCTAACCCTAAATTTCCCTGCTGCCACTTAATTATCCCTGATCATTTTACCCTTTTCTCTGCTTACTGGTTGATTATCTTCCTATTTCATTTGAATCCCAGTGGAGGTACGTAAGAGCTAAAAACAAAGCTGATGGCCAATTAAAAGGTAAGTGCCTTATGTTAAAAGCCAGAACATTATACTTCAATATTCATAATTAGGTAGCTTTTGAATGGCTGAAGAACAACGCAAGTCCATACAGAGGGCTAATCAGGGCACCTACATTTTGCAATCCAAATCAACCAATGCCTATTAAACTGATTGCTGAGAATTGCCAGTTTCCTTATTGGCTGGCTCAGAGCCTCAGTACTTCATAAATATTAGAGATGTAAAAGACCAAGGAGTTCCTAATGTGTTTATTTCGTTATAATGAATTCTTCAGGCAAGTGATAGGATTACTGAAGCAGAGCTTGGTAAAAAACCCTACTGATTTTGGCAGCTCTGCCATTCTTCAGGAGCAGCATCTAAATATTACTGAGAAATAGAGCATAAAGATTATTCACTTGGGTGTAATTTTTTTGAGAAAAAGAAAATAAAAATTTATCTTCCACTCTTTCATTTATTTTCCAAATTATCAGATCACCAAAATTGCCACTGGAGCTGTACAAAATTAAACCGAGAAATAAAAGAACAAGTGAGCAATGGAGTAGGAGACAGTCATTGACAAGTTCAAGTGCACTTCAGCACTCCCTAGGAAACCCTCGCTCCAGCCTGGGAGAAGGCTGGGCTGCTGCTGATCATCTTGGGTCCCCCCACCCCTGTGATTATTCTCCCTGTGGTAAGTCAACTTAGAATCTCCTCCCAGAACTTTTAACTGTTTGCTAATAACGCAGTTAATTTTGGGGGTGGGAGGAGAGGTGTTCTGTCTTGCTTACAGAGTTAAGACAATGTCACCTTATAAATTAAGAGCAAGGGGAGGCCAGAGAAATGCTCACAGACACCAGGAGAACCCTTTCTAGAAAAGAATTAAGCATGATGATGTCCGCTCTTTGCAAATGCTCTGTCCACTGGGAGGCAGCATAGGCCGCTGGAAAGAGAAATGGGCCGGAGACCTGGGTTCTAATCCCTGATGTTACGGATTTGGGGTATGTGTTATGGTCAGCAACAGAATCCTAGTTTTAAAAATAGGTCAAAAAAGAAAATGGGACAAAAGATGTGGAAGCACTTTGGAGGTAAAGGCAGAACCTGCTGAAAGGAGTTCCATACAGGTGGAAGTCTGTGGACTATGGAAACTGGTCCTTTTAACTATAACTAACATGGAAAGATGTCACTACCATAGGGATTTAAAATAAATAGAACAAAGCAAGCACACTCTTAATACACAATTTTCTAAAGTGTGTTTTTAAGAATCCCGGTCCAGGGAAAAGGTCCTCGGGTCAAATAAATTCTGAAAATGCTAACCAGTCCACCACACGCACCCCTCTGAGAGATTTACAACTCACATTAACATACTGAGGCTCTCGGGGAAGCCCTGTAGTTCAGAAAGCTCTTGTAACTCACAAACTTACTTGGCAATCCAATGGTTCCTCACATACAAACACTAAAACAAATACCAGCTCTAGGGAGCACACTCTGAAATGCTGTTTTAAACTATAATACATGGCAATCATGTCTGGTCCCATACTGGAGAGAAAACATTACTGAACCACCATCCATACTCTTGGGTGGCTGGCCTAGAGTGGTCAGTCTGTGCCATTTTATCCAGTCTCCTCATTCTCTCTGATCAACAACATGCATTTGTGAGGCAGCTGGCCAAGGTGAAAGGTTAATTCTGTGGCCATGAAACTCAGCTCAGCTAACAGACTCATATGGGGGTTGAACCTTGTCACCTTGGTCCCATTAGCTCTAACTGGGCTGAGTAGCCATAGACATTAGTCTTAGTTATAATCTCTAGAGGGAATAAAAATTTAAAGGCACTAGCATATAGCCAATGAGCTTTAGCTTATAAATTTAAGGAGTTTCTAAAATAATATTTAAGATGAAGTTATGCTATTTTAGTCTAACACAAAAAGATAGTCAAGAGGTAATAAAATATGACCTCTGGATCTGGACTCCAGGTGGGTTCAAGTCCCAGGTCTGCCATTTAACAGCTGTATGGCCTTGAGCAAATTACTTAACTTATTTGAACCTCAGTCTCAAAATCTGTAAATCAGAATAAACATATTCCATTCCTCAAAGGATTACTATGAGATTATGCGAAATGATCTATGTCAATGGGTTTAGCACTATGCCTAGCACACATAAATATCAATAAACATTAGTAATTATCACTGCATTTAAAAGGACTGAATACTCTCATAAAATGCAGCTCCCGTTGAAGTTAGCATTGGGAACACACAATTTTGGAATTTTTTTTTTCCTGTTACATGAAGTGTTCTTACCTTGTAATTTATCAGAGAATATGCTTCTTAACCTTCACTGAAATTTTCAGTGAGGTTGAGATGGCCTCAGTCAGGTTTTTGTCCTTGAGAAAAATTTCTGCATTAATAACTTCAGTGGCTATAAAATATGATTCAGCTAACCGAAACTTGTCTTACTGGTATATTTCCAGGAATATATTTCTCAAGGGAGATACACCCAAGATAATGCTAAGTAATTGCAAGACATTATTATCTGGCCTAGCTAGTGTTTCCCACCAACACAATCATATATAGATCAGTCACCAGTTTCCCACCCCTCATTACAGGAGCAGGAGTAAGGAGGACACGGGGAGGGAGACCCAGGGGCTGAGAGGGCAGCAGAAGGCACAGAGAATGAACATGAGGACACCGGGCAGCAACAGTGCGCCTCCTGGCCTAGACACTGGTGGCTACATCAAACACTGCCCAGACTTGTTCACACATGGAATCAGCCCCAAGTATGAAGAACAACCACCTGAAAGTTTACTGGGAGTCACACAGCTGCCACCCCAGAGGTGGAGAGAGAGAGATTAAGCCAACTTTTCCCATCCCTATCCCATGGTTTATATGACCATATTTCACATAGATGTAGCCTGCATTTTTCATCTCTGGAGACCCCAGTGAAAGGGATTTCCATGGTGATCACCTGGAAGGCACCTCTGTAACCAAACACAATACCCTGGCCTCCCCCAGACTCCTGGCTCTTAACCTCTGAGACCCTTCCAGGCATACCCGACCCAGGGAGTCCAAATCCCAAAGTCAATAGGGGTTGTGGTCATTTACAGAAGGCCTGTAGGCTCTCCCTCCAGCTCCTTCTACTTCACTCCTCCCCTCTTGTGACAGGTCATTTGTAACTGTCTCATGGGTTTTATTTAGTTGTGGTGGCCACAATCAAATGCTGTTCTAACTAACAGAGTCCTTGTCCAGAAAACAAAAACCACACAAAAGTCAGTCTGGTTACTTTGGCCACGTTTAGCGACTGTTTCACAACACCACCTCGTCGATCCAATCAATGGTGCGGCAGTTGACTGTTAATAAAGCTAGATAAAAACAAATTGATTACAAAAAGGTCAATTTGGTACCTAACATTTAGAAGGCTAGAGTTTGGGCGCTTGTCATCTGTAGGGAATCACTGCGGTATAAAATCAGGAATATTATATCTGAACAAATAGTTACTTGCCTGAAAGAAAAAAAAAATTACTCTCAAAAAAAAGAATGTTATTATTACTTTTATATCTATCAGTGCCCAGAAAATTGAACCTAGAGAAAAAGATAGTGAATTCGTTCTTTAAAAATTCCTTGTGGTTATCTGAAAGATTATTTCAACTACAAGCAGAAGTGGAAATAAACTGGTCAATGAGACAAGGGTAGCCCATAGACTGTTAGAAAAAGAAATGTCCAACTTACTCGTTTTTCTTTATTTTCAGAAATAAGCTACTATATGCAGAAACTGTGTCCATAAACTTCCTTTGACTCCCAGAGAAATAGAAGAGTTTTGAAGAATCCTGACAACCCAAGAATTAAGGAAAGTGTTGAATACACTTAGAGTTCAACTGAGGCTGGGCATGGTGGTTCACACCTGTAATCCCAGCACTTTGGGAGGCCAAGGTGAATGGCCTGAGGTCAGGGGTTCAAGACCAGCCTGGTCAACATGATAAAACCCTGTCTCTATTAAAAAAACAAAAAAATTGTTTAGGCGTGATGGTGGGCTCCTGTAGTTCCAGCTACTCAGGAGGCTGAAGCAGGAGAATCGCTTGAACCCACGAGGCTGCAGTGAGCCAAGATCATGCCACTGCACTCCAGCCTGGGCGGCAGAGAGAGACTCTATCTCAAAAAAAGGAGAAAAAGAATTCAACTGACATGACCAAGGAAGCCAGCCTAAGCAGCCGGCCATGCCCTTGAAAACCTATTTATCATAACCATGTGCATTATATTAAGGCCCAATTTAGATCTGCAAAATGTGTGGAGTCCATTTTTTATGATCCGCTCCCATATTTCAGAGGGTTGAAGCAGGCAGTGAAGTAGGATAGCACAACAGTCAGCAGCCAGTTGGCAAACATCGATTTTAGGTAGGGATGTTGCAGGTGCCTCAAGTCACGTGTCAACACAGAGACTGGGGGGGAGGGAGTGGCGGTGAAAGCGGCAGAGAAGGAAAGAGGAAATGAATAAGATAGGGAGGTGTCTATGGGCTGGCCTGATGGTGTGAACCAGGAATTCCGACGGCAGCATAGCTAGGCACAGAAGGAACTACCGGCACCCTAAAATCTGGCTCCCAAGCCTCTGTCATAAAGAAGGTCTGTGTCCTTGGTCCAGTCACTTTACCACACTTTGCCTTACTCTCATTTGTAAAATGAGAGAGGCTGAAACAAATGGTCTCAAATATACACTCACCCTCTAATTTTGTCAATCCTGCTTTCATCTTGTTCAAACGTAAGGGAGACCCAATCACTGAAGGTCCCAACTTAAGGAAGAGCAGAATTGTACTTTGCCTACTGAGTGATTCTGGGCAAGGAACTGTGCTCGGTTTCTTCTGTTTTGTGCTTCTGCCTCCCCTGCAATGGACACCCCACAGAAACACCCGAGAAAGGTTATCCTGGGAGTTGATGGAGTTGACCTGCTCAAGTGCTGCTTTACTACCAACGCAGTAAGTATACACCAGAAGGTCTTCTGAGGTTCTCGGTGCATACTGGGATCTCCACTGTAGGTTCCAGAAGAAGACAGAGTAGCTGAACGGGCAGTCTACCGGCAGCCCCCAGGGAAAGTCTAGCATCCTTAGAGCATGCTTTGGAGTGAAATTAAGAGTTTGGTCATGTCCTAGGGTGGAGTCCGATTTCTTTGTTTCTTCCTCAAGGCACCCCCACCAGAGACAGAAGCAAGACAAGGAAACTGATGTTGTCACCAAAAAGTAGTAATCTTTTATTTGTTAAAAACATGGAGCGGCCAGACACAGTGGCTCACACCTATAATTCTAGCACTTTGGGAGGCCGAGGCAGGCAGATCACCTGAGGCCAGGAGTTCAAGACCAGCCTGGTCCAACACAGTGAAACCCCATTTCTACTAAAAATATTAAAAAATTAGCCAGGCGTGGTGGAGCATGCCTGTAATCCCAGCTACTCAGGAGGCTGAGGCAGAAGAATCACTTGAACCCAGGAATTGGAGAGTGCGCCACTGCACTCCAGCCTGGGCAACAGAGTGAGAC